>NC_072413.2:19048642-19354753 GCF_028858775.2 Pan troglodytes
CATTCTCATTCTTCCAGGCCCTTACTCCACAATTCACTCGAGTTGGCGTGTCTGATGCTACGAAACTCCAAAAGCCACTTCTACTAGTTTATTAGACTTAGCATCAGCAAACCTGGTTGTGCTCCAGTGTGTTCTGGCCCATCCTGAGCACTTCCTCTGCTGAGCAACTTGACCCCTAGTTGTAATCTTAGCAATATTTTTAATTGCTTTTTTTCTTGTTTGTCTGTATTTCTTCCATTTCCCCTCAACTTTTCATTTGGAAAAACTTTAATCCTAATGTGGAAATAAATGAACACCAGTTAATGAGAACAAGCAAAAGATATTCAGAGCTTTCTATAGCAAAGGAGTTAGCAGCCTTCACTTGTGATTTTTTAAAAATATAATTTCCATATTATTTTTCTCTAGAGAGAGTTTTTCTTCAATCCTTAAGGACTCACCTTCTTATATGGGCATTGGTAGGGTTCATGTGGCAGCACCCATAGGTCTGAATCAGGGTGGGGCTGTTCGGTCCTTGCAAGCTTCACAAGATTAATTCCTGTCTACCTTGCTGTGAATGACACAACTCCCACCGTAACAGAATTTCACGAACAACTTGGGAAGCCCATAGGCGTCAAAGATACTAGCTTCAGAAATGTCCCTGACAGGTGCAGTCTCTACTACGTTTTGAATGATGAACTTCTTAATAGTCTTGCCTTTGGGTAGGCATAGGGCATAATTCATGTAGCAAATAGGCTGCACGTGGCCGTGGCCCTTTTTGGCATGACCATTGTTATTTCTTTTCTTTGCCATCTTGGAAGTGGGGACCCAAAAGAACGTCACTTGTGATTTGGCAGAGACTCAAAGGCAAGCAGAGGAGTGGGAAAACTTTATAGGGGACAAAGGGAAGCCTTCAAGTGTGCCCTGACTGGAGACTGTGGCATGGGGACACGGTGGGCAGGCTAACTAGAAGCGGGGCATCCTATGTGATTGGTTAGGGATGCATATTTGGCTTTCTCTGGTTGATGCTAACTTGGAAACAGAAACAAATAATAGGAAAGGTGTTAATTATTCATAAATTCCTAGCCACTGGGTCTGGTTTTTACAGAGGTTATTGTCTGGCTTCCTGGGCTGGTTGCTAAGAGATAGTGGTCTGACTTCCTAAAAGTCTGGCTTAAAGGCAATGGACTGGCCGGGCGCTGTGGTTCACGCCTGTAATCCCAGCACTCTGGGAGGCTGAGGCAGGCGGATCACCTGAGGGTCAGGAGTTCGAGACCAGCATGACCAAAATGGTGAAACCCCATCTCTACTAAAAATACAAAATTAGCCTGGCGTGGTGGTGCATACCTGTAATCCCAGCTACTCAGGAGGCTGAGGCAAGAGGATTGCTTGAACCCGGGAGGCAGAGATAGCCAGTGATAGGCGGTGAGCCAAGATAGCGCCATTGCACTCCAGCCTGGGCAACAAGAGTGAAAATCCGTCTCAAAAAAATAAATAAATAAAAGAGAGAGAGAGATAATGGGCTGGCTTCCTGTGCTGGTCACTGTGGGTTGACTTCCTGCACTGGCTGTTGTAGGTTAGTGCTGGTCAGAGGTCTATTTTTATATATGTTCTGGCCACTGTCTGTTTGTATAGTAATACCCTAGGGAAAAGTTTAAAAAACGGTACGGTAAAACCTGTATACCCTTTAACTAGAACACCCATTATTAGGAACATTTGCATCCTTCTTACCTACCCTTCCCCCTGTTTACATGTACTATCCAAGAGCAGAATATTAGTACCATAACACACCCAAGAAAATTTATAATTCCTTATATGCTAGTAGACATACAGTCCATATTCAGATTTCCCCACTTACCCACTCCCTATTAAAATAATGTAAATTCTAACAATATATCTCACTGCATTTAGTTGTAACATCTCTTTGGTCTCTTTTAATCTAGAAAATTCCCTTCCTCTTAGACTTTCTTTTCTCATGGCAGTTGTCTTATAGAAAGTCTCACATTCTGAATGTGATTATTTCCTCATATAAGATTCAGTTCAATATTTACTTATTTCCTCATGATTAGATTCAGCTTAAATATTTTTGTCAAGGACACTACTACTACTTTTCCAGGATAGATTGTCTAGGGTCTAGGTAGGACTGAATTTCTAGTAAACCAAGCAGGAAGAATGAAGTCTAATGAGTGATACTTATTTACATGACAGTGCACTATTTCAAGGAGCTTCTGTTCAGAAAAGGAAACTATTATGTCATCCTTTGGGGAAGACTTTGTAATTTTCAGCTTCATTGGCTATAGAATATTTTTAAAGGTCAGGAATTTATATCCCAGAAAAGTAGGCACAATTACCAGGACTCAACCAATTATTCACTGTAACAACATCCACGAACACCTATGACAGGCATACTGGTTTCCAAGATACATAGATTGTTTATCTCAGACATCAAGGAACGCGAGTTTGCAAAGCTTTAGCCACACACACACACACACACACACACACACGTACTTGCCTCGATTTGTACTTTCTCAAAGTTTTCTTCAGATTTCCACAGACATCTTACCTTCTGGAAACTGAGGCTACACTCACTCTGGTGATTATCAGTTACCACTTGTATTGCCATCTAACTGTAGTGTGTGTCTCTGTGTGTTTGTTCATTCTTCTAGGTTTGTATTGTATATATTGTAAAAGGTGGAGAAGATATTTTCTTTTATTCAAATTCAAGTTCCCAATGAGCAAGGATAATAATCTTGTTTGTCTTCTGCTCCTCCCCAAACCTGATCAAATGATAAGCACAGATTTATTTGGTGGATGTGAAGTGGGCAAGATTCTATTTCCAAGTCCCAAAAGGCTTCCTGGCACATGCACCCCACTGGCTTGCCTCAAATGTTTAAACCCATTATAAACACTCCTGTGTGTTCACTGAGAAGCTGACTGTGTTTTGAGCACTTGGTACACTATGGAATTAAAGTCAGGGACTAGGAAAAGCAGTAGAGGGAAATCAAAGAAGAAATTAAATTGTACATCAGACACGATCTTTTTAAACCCAAAGCACCAAGACTATTACAATATTTATGGGGACTGAGTAGGTGAAGGAGGACAATGATACCAGAAGGATGGACAGAAGCAAAGAATAAAAAATGCCTCATATCCTTCCCCTTTCCATTCCTGTTGATCATACCATAGTTCAAAGATTGCATTTCTTTTCACCTGAAGCTTGCAGAGGTGATTGATTTCACTGGATTACTCCCTGAAATTCCTCTGGTCCCATCTCTCCAATGAAGTTCAGTGAAAAGTGTAAAGACAAATACAAACTAGAAATAAGGGGCTTAAATCTCCCTGCTGAGTATAAGGAAATTTCCCTTCCCTCTTTTTACTTTGAGCATTTACTTTTGAAAACTTTTTTTTTTTTTTGAGACAGTCTTGCTCTGTCGCCCAGGCTGGAGTGCGGTGGTGCGATCTCAGCTCACTGCAACCTCTGCCTCGCGGGTTCAAGCGATTCTCCTGCCTCAGCCTCCTGAGTAGCTGGGATTACAGGTGTGTGCCACCACACCCGGCTAAATTTTTTTGTATTTTTAGTAGAGACAGGTTTCACCATGTTGGTCAGGCTGGTCTTGAACTCCTGACCTCATGATTCGCCCTCCTCAGCCTCCCAAAGCGCTGGGATTACAGGCGTGAGCCACTGCACCTGGCCTAGAAAACTTCTAAGTACAATCACAGTACTTTGCTTTACTGTGATGGTCAATGTGATAACCATATGAAACCATATCAGAGCTAAGTAAGTCGGGTTCAATAAATGCTGAAAGCATTGACTATCTGATGGAGTCATCAAAAATATTATTTAGTTTAAATATAGTATTTAATTTTGAGCAAGATTTTACAGCACATAGAGGGGTCCTCAGGCCAATAGGGGGATGGCTTTTTTTTTTTTTTTTTTGAGACAGAGTTTCACTCCTATTGTCCAAGCTGGCGTGCAATGCCACGATCTCAGCTCACCACAACCTCCGCCTCCCAGGTTCAAGCAATGCTCCTGCCTCAGCCTCCCAAGTAGCTGAGATTACAGGCGCACACCACGACGCCCGGCTAATTTTTGTATGTTTAGTAGAGACGGGGTTTCACCATGTTGGTTAGGCTGGTCTCGAACTCCTGACCTCGTGATCCACCCGCCTAGGCCTCCCAAAGTGCTGGGATTACAGGCATGAGCCACCATGCCCAGACTGGGGCATGGCTCTCTATTGGAGCTAGGAACAGAGCTTTACATTGCAATGTAGTGCGTGTCTTCTGCTGCAGACTAATCCAGAAAGATTCTGGTGGGAATTTTCAGATGCTCTAAATGAACATAGAACATCTGATACAGAAGTTGGTACATAGAGTATTTCTCAAAATTTAATGCATACTCTAACTTTTGGGGAGTTTGTTAAGATTCTGATTCAGTAGGCCTGAGATTCTGCATTTCTAATCTGCTACCAGAAGATGCTGATGCTGCTGGTCCCCAATCACACTTTGCATATTAAGGCCTTAAAGTAAATCTCTTGCTTATCTATAAATTTTCATCATCTGAACTATTAACAAGGTATGGATAGCAAGAAATTCAAGGTTAAACTCTCCGACAATATTACAGAATGCTAGAGCCTAGAATATCAGCATTCTGTGCCGAAGACTGAAGGAATAGACATGTGCCAGCCAGACGAACACATTGCATGTATTTGTATCAGGCATCTTTCCAAAAGGGTGGTTATCTATTTGCTTTAGATATTGGGCAATCAAGTATGCAGCAAATTTGGCATTCTACTAGGAAAGCCAAGACACCTGGCTTATGGGTCTCAGGGCACTTACTGTTTGAGCTGTGCAATCCAACATGTGATCCACTTCTTGAAAGGAACAGGCCAAGTTTCCTCCCTCCCTACTGAAGGATCCTGTGAGCACAAGGTGGGAAATAGGTACTCCAGCAACACTGAATAGGAAATTGAATAGGAGAAGCCATGCCCACTTGTTAGCAAAGGAACTTCAGCCAGGAACAGGAGAGTGTGGTACTTTCTTGATAAGAAAGTGCTCTGACGCCTGTCAGTTTGAGGAATTTGAACCTGCAGCATTCCAGGATCAAAGAGGGCTCTGCTGTGATGACTAGGTTCTTTCCTGTTGACTGCTTCCTTTTATTGCCTCATCTGGCACTAAAACAGATCAAAATGAGCTCAGGCCACTTCCATCACTTGAGAATCTTCATATTTAAAAAAAAAAAAAAAGTCAACACATAGAGAAACTATGGGTTATTTAAATGAGTATTATGATTTTTTTTGTTTATTTGTTTTTGTTTTTTTTTTAAATGGAATCTCTGTTGCCCAGGCTGGAGTGCAGTGGTGCGATCTCGGCTCACTGCAACCTCCATCTCCTGGGTTCAAGCGATTCTCCTGCCTCAGCCTCCTGAGTAGCTGGGATTACAGGCACATGCCACCATGCCCGGCTAATTTTTGTATTTTTAGTAGAGACGGGGTTTTGACATGTTGTCCAGGCTGGTCTCGAATTCCTGACCTCAAGCAATGTGCCTGCTTCAGTCTCCCAAAATGCCGAGATTACAGGTGTGAGCCACCACACCTGGCCAAATGAGTATTGTCTTCGTTCGTTTTGTGTTGCTGTAATAGAATACATGAGGCTGAGTAATTTAGAAAGAAAGAGGTTTATTTAGCTCACAGTTCTGCAGCCTGGGAAGTAGGAGAAGCATGTTACCAGCATCAGCCAGGCTTCTGGGGAGGGCCACTACACTAGGTCAAAACAAGGCAGAGAAGGTCAAAGGGGAAGCAGACACATACAAAGAGAAAAAAAGAAAAAAAAAAAAGTGAGGGCCTCTTGGCTGTATAACAACCCACTCTCCCAGGGAACTAATCCATTCCCAAAGGAAGTAATCCAATCTCACCAGAGCCAGAACTCACACACTACAGAGAGAAGGGCACCAAGACATTCATAAGGAATTTACTACTGTGATCCAAACACCTCCCACTAGGCCCCATCTCCCAACAGTGACACATTGGAAATCAAATTTCGACATGAGTTCTAGTGGGGACAAATTAACCATATTCAAACCATAGCAGGTATGTTTATCAGACTAGCACTGAAACACAGAGACATAAATGTGACTGTAAAATCTCATCTGGAGAGCTCATCAAAAGTTTCAATATGAGACCCATTCATGTGCCCTAAGTCTCTTGTTGGCTCAATTCTAGGTATAATAGCTCAACAGATATTTTAAATATTTGTTATCTCCCCTCCCATTCACCCTGCACAGCTCTTTCAAGTCGTAAAGAGCCCCAGGATCTTTCTTTTTTTCTTTCAAGCTGATGCTTCCCCGGCCTGCACACTGAGATGGTGGCACAGGATTCCTAGGATTCTCTCCAGCTTAAGAAGAACATTAGTCTTTCCACTTCTGACCCTGGCAAAGACTTGCGTGTACTGATGGAGGCAATAAGCTCACACTCCTTTTCTCCTAAGGCTTCCTCCAAAGCTTGAAAACACAATGTGAAATTTCTTAGTAGTCATACATTCAGCCAAAGGGGCTGGCGACGGGTATTTTAATCTCTCCGTCTTAAGTGATGCGTAGGAGGCCATATCTTTGACCATCCTGCTGGATTCAAAACCTACGAGATGCTGCCTGCTGGCCTTGGGTGCTGACCTCCTCCTTCTAGGGAGAAAGAGACCTGATCAGGGCCAACGGTGGGTACCCAGTGAGCTTAGATTGCCGGTGAGCTGGAGGTTGGTGAGGAGGGTGCTGGCGCCAGAGGGTGACGAGGCGTGAAGAGGGGGATGTAACACGGGGTGAGTTTGGGAGGCACCGCGGGGAGCCCGGACTAGAGTGGGGGGTGGGGCGCGGGAGGAGAGCCTGCCTCCGACCTCCGACCTCCGAACGTCCCTGCCCTTTCCTGTGCCGCCCCCGCTTCCCTGCCTGGGTTCTACGTTTATGCGGTGCTCCCTGAGCCCTATTTTAAAGCTGCTTTTTAAGAACTTGCTTTCTGCTCGCCTCCCCCAACTCCTGGCAGCGGTGACCGTGAACTCGCAGGACCTTCGCCCCCGCGGAGGCCCAGGGAAGAACGCTTTTTTCCTCTCTATTCGCCCTCAACCTGACCCGCTGGGCCACCAGGGCTTGGGGAGAGACCTCAGAGGCCTAGAGCCAGGAGAGGCGAGAAAGGGTTGTGGTTTTTTTGAGTGATTGAGATGGGGGACAGAGAGAGCACTTAAAATTAGGCAACTTTAATTAGGCTCCCAGGAGAATTTCTGGATCCACAGACCAAGAAAACAGCCAAGTGGGAACAGCAGTAAAGAATATAAATAATACATAATCCAGGGCTTTGCGCCGAGTGGGGTTGTTCTCAGGTCAGTGATTCCCACTTTGGGTGCGGGAGACCCCAAGTATCACCTCTGACACTGTTTTCTAGCTTTTCCTCTGCTCCTTTAGAAAGAAATGTTACAACACATGAAATAGATGCAGAAAAGGCTTTCTGTAAAATTCAACATCCCTTCATGTTAAAAACCCACAATAATCTAAGTTTTAAAGGAACATACCTCAAAATAATAAAAGCCATGTGTGACAAACCCACAACCAACATCACACTGAATGGGCAAAAGCTGGAAGCATTCCCCTTGAAAACCGGCACGAAACACGGATGCCCTCTCTCACCACACGTATTAACAGAGTATTGGAAGTTCTGACCAGGGCAATAAAGCAAGAGAAAGAAATACAGGGCATTCAAATAGGAAGAGAGGAAGTCAAACTCTTCCTGTTTGCAGATGACATGATCCTGCATCGAGAAAACCGCCTCATCTCAGCCCAAAAGCTTAAGAAAGCTGACAAGCTGCCAGGTGGGGCGGCTCACGCCTGTAATCCCAGCACTTTGTGGGGCCGAGGCGGGTGGATCACCTGAGATCAGCAGTTCGAGACCAGCCTGGCCAACATGGTGAAAACCCATATCTATTAAAAATACAAAAAATTAGCCGGGCGGGCGTGGTGGTGGACTCCTGTATTCCCAGCTATTCAGGAGGCTGAGGCAGGAGAATCGCTTGAACCCTGGAGGCAGAGGTTGCAGTGAGTCGAGATGGCACCACTGCCCTGGGTGTTGCCTATCCAGCCTGGGCGACAGAGACGCCGTCAAAAAACAAAACAAAACAAAAAACCAACCAAACAAACAAAAAACAGCAGGCAAGTAGAGAGCCAAATTAGGAATGAACTCCCATTCACAATTGCTTCAAAGGGAATAAAATACCTAGCAATACAGCTAACAAGGGAAGTGAAGGACCACTTCGAAGAGAACTACAAACCACTGTTGAAGGAAATCAGAAAGGACACAAACAAACGGAAAACAGTCCATGTTCATGGATAGGAAGAATCAACATCATGAAAATAGCCATACTGCCGAAAGGGAGGGAGAGAGACAGAGAGAGAGAGACAGAGAGAGAGAGAGAGAGAGAGAGGAAAGAGGGAAGGAAGGAGAGAGAGAAAGAAAGAAAGAGAGAGAGAGAAAGGAAAGAAAGAAAAGAAAAGAAAAGAAAAAAAGAAAAGAAAAGAAAAAGAATGAGCAGCACCAGGGCTCCAGGGAAGCCCGGGACCACCCTTTCTGCGCTGGGGATGCCCTTGGAATGTGACCTCTCTCTGGGGAGCCGTGCTACTACCATGGGCGTAGGCGTCGGTCTACCCGAGCGTGCAGAGCGGCCTTCTTCCTCAACAAGAAACCCGGCAATTGCCCAACCCAACCTCTCCTTGCTCAAACTGCAGGAGGGAGCGGCCATCGAGTTTCCTTTGAACGCGGTGACAGATTTACAGGTCTGTGAACGAAAGGGCCCCTAATAAGTGACGTGAACTTCGACCCCATGGCACTCTAAGCAATATTTGTACCCACAGAACCACGATCCAACAGCAAGGAGTTCTTATTCTTCAGTCTTCTCGAATAACTTTCAAATCACCAGTAGGATTTTTAAAGTTTCCGTGTTTTATTGCCCAGGTTAAAGAAAAGATGAAGGTCTTCCAAAGACATTGAAGCTAATAATCTTCGATTACCTGCTAGCCCACTTCCCAAGGCGAGTGAGAATTCAGTAATTCCTCCTCTCCTTGAGTTTGCTTAGATCCCTAAGGATGAATGAAAATGCTATCCGGAACCCTGCTTCCGCGAAGAAAATTCAGAATTTTGCACTTGTACGCTGGGGCAAAATGCTGAGAGAATGAAGAAGGTAATTGCAAACCCTCACAACGTGTGTGGTAGTGTGGCCGAGCGGTCTAAGGCGCTGGATTTAGGCTCCAGTCTCTTCGGGGGCGTGGGTTCGAATCCCACCACTGCCACTGGTATGTTTTAGCACAACAAGGATTCTGAAGTACTAACACTTTCTAACTAGTAAGATTATTAAATCTTCCTTTCCCAGGATTCTCCCGGATTACACAGCATCAGTTCCTCTGAATTCTGCGTTCGTAATTAAAATCCTAATTTCCAATTGGCATTTCTTTCGGTTAGGCAGGGAGGCCTCCTCGCTCGCGGTCTCCTACTTTATCCGTTGTACTGACTCTCTGGACCCCAGTTTTTGCACTGCACCATTTGGGTTCCCGCAATCAGGAAAGCTCAGTTCTCATCTAAAATACACGCTCACATTGAATCATTGTCATTACCTAGTTTAAGCATAAGGTGGTCAGGAAGTTTTTGCAGAAACTTTCCCATTGGTCCCATCAGCCCGCGGCCGGCACCGCTTTAGGAGTTGCAGCTCTGTGCTCGCGAAATATCCTGCCTAGACCCTGTTTTGGTTCTAATCACGTTACTTTTGTAATTGAACATGATGGATGGATGCATGGACAGATGGACGGACGGATGGATGCAGAAAGCAAAAACTCAGCGGCCGGGCGCAGTGGCTTACGCCTGTAATCCCAGCACTTTGGGAGGCCGAGGCGGGCGGATCAAGAGGTCAGGAGATCGAGACCATCCTGACCAACATGGTGAAACCCCGTCCTTAGTAAAAAAAATACCAAAGCCGGGGGTGGTGGCGCGGACGGACCTGTAGTCCCAGCTACTCGGGAGGCTGAGGCAGGGGAATCGCTTGAATCCGGGAGGCGGAGGTTGCAGTGAGCCAAGATCGCGCCACTGCACCCTAGTCCTGGCGACAGAGTAAGACTCCGTCTAAAAAATAAACTCAGCAAGGTTCATGCTCTCATTCAGGCATCGTTACCTCATGGGGAATGGGGAGAAGACAAGTAAACAGTTATTTTGAGTTGGTGATTCAAAAACACTTCAAAGCGGATTCTTGACTAACTCCATTCATTGGGCCCAGGGGGCGTCTGTAAACGTGGGTTTAGTCACCCTCCTGCCCCTTCCCAGTGAATCAGGTCACGGTGGTGGCGACTGTTCAGGTTTCTGAACTACCCAGCTACAATACTCGCGTAGAAACTAACCCACTGTGGAAAATCAGAGGGGGTACACTCAGGGCCTATTTAGTGGTATCGTGTCAGAATGGTTGTCCTACTGCGTTTTTCAGCCACTACAGCCTGTCACCTACAGAAGTGCTCATGGATTTGGCCGGACAGTTTCCTCGGGGAGAGATTTCACTGCCGTGACATGAGGAATGAAAGAAAGAAACTGAGCAGAGAACTGCGACTCTGTGCAAGAACCAAGTGTCATGCCACCCAGGCTGGAGTGCAGTGGTGCGATCACTACTCATTGCAGCCTCCATCTCCCGGGCTCAAGCGATCCTCCCGCCTGTCTCCCAAGGAGCTGGGATCACACTTCTGCACTATCACGCCCACGCCCGGCTGTTTGCTTGTTTGTTTGTTTTGGTAGAGCCGAAAGGTTGGGAGGGAGTGGGGAGGGACGGGGGAGCTGATAATGGTCTGTCTATGTCGCCCAGGGTGAGCTGGAACTCCTGGGCGCCCAGCCTCATGCCACTTTTTGACTCTGCCCTCCTTTTTATATCTTCCTACCTCCTCATTCAAAATCCTCTTTCGGGCACTCCCATAACATCTTCCATTTCACTTTGATGACTCCTCCAGACCAGTCCCCTTCCTTTTCACACACCTATCACCAAGAAATATCTTGGGCCCCCAAGATCTTCACAAAAGAAGCCTTTTGTTTTGTTTCTCTCAGAAATCGAGAGACAAGGCATGTTTTGCTCCCAGTGCCTAGTCGGGGGAAAATATCTCTATATCTGTGGATAAATTGGACCTTCCTAGCACTTTTATAAAATTCCCTGTTTGCATAATTTCCATATCATTGTTCTTCCTTTTTCCACAAGGCAATTGTTCTGTCTTCCAATTCTGTTTTATGAAAATAAATCAAATTTAAAAGTTGTTGGAACCCCCCCCCCCCCCCACCGCCACAATGCTCTAAGCCTTCAGAGAGATGTGACTGCGGTCTGAGTCACATATGGTTACAACTTCTGTTCTCAGATTATAGATTAATGTACTTTCTTATTTTTCTTGTTCTGTGTGTACCAGAGAGAATTAAATGACATCAAGAACAAAAACCTACAGTCTTCTTAATTAATGACCCTCGTTACAGATGAATTTCCCTTGTCTTGTCCTGCTTTGTTTGCTTAGACCAGATAACAGAAAACCCATGATTATTATGCCCTCTGCAAAAAATGTTAAATGCACCCTTGCCAAAAAGAAACACTGCCTGTAACCAATCAAATGGCTGTAACTATGTGCCAACCTTGTATGAACAGTGTATGAATAATGAATAATGTTGTAATCCTGCTAAAAACTCCTCTGTCTCTGCCTATACAAATGAAACCTCAACTTTCCTACTTCGGAATGCTGACCCTATTCCTTTGGGGTTGGTTTTTCCATGTGGCTCATCCTCACAGTTTTGGCTTGAGTAAACTCTCTTTAAATTAGAGTCTTACCCTTTTGATTATTTCAGGCTGACGGTTTGTTTTCCCTTCTTCCTGAAACGTAATTCTGTGCATTATCTTGAGACTGGGTTAATTTTTGTTTTTCTGTTCATCTCCCTCTAGTGACTCCCAGAAACCTGATCTACCTAGCTCGATGTTTTCAGCTGCATGGAGGCCATCATTTCCATTGAAACAAAATGACTGAAACTTCCTCCATTCCTTCTCCCACTCCTCCTCCCCAGTCAGGCCAGGATTTTCCACATTCCAGCATTCTCTACATCCACCAAGGACACTAGCATTCCCCAGACTCTCAACAGCACCACCTCGGAACGTTTTTGTTTATATTGTTTTGCTCTTTTCACTGTCCCTTAGTTTCAGTTAATTCCCTCTCCTGTTGATGGAAGGATGCCGACTTGTTTCTATCTCCCCTCACTCATGCCACTCACCATCCCTGCCTTTTTTCTGCCTGCATCACTTCTGCACCACCAAAATGATCCTGAACCTCTATCCTTCCTTCTGTCCCCTCCTCTTGTTCCTCTTGACAGTACCAGCCGCTCCTCCAGCTCTACTCTACCACCCCTGCCACATCACCTACCCCTACTCCTCTCCGGCACTCTGACTGGCATTTCCCCCAACACATCTGTCTCCACACACACATATCGGAAAGCTCCCTTAACTCATTTAAGCATGCGTCAATATTTCTGCCAAATTCTAGCTCAAAATTCAACTTCAGGAAGCTCTCTTCAGTTAGTTTCTCCTCACCATTCTGATTACTCCTTTTCATTGTCTTAAATGTGGTCCTATATCGTTTTGTAAACGTTTATGGCAGTATCAATATATCAACACAGCATTATCTATTCTGTTACTTCAACTAAACTGTGAATTACTTAAGTCACCAAGTTTTTTAAAAAGTTAATAGATTTTACATCCAAGAGCAGTTTTAAGTTTACAGCAAAATTGGGTGGAAAGTACAGAGAGTTCCTACATTCTGCTCTCTGTCCCCACAGCCTCCCTCATCAAGGACATCCTGCACCAGTATGGTACATTTGTTACAACTAACATTGATACATCATTATTAAACAAAGTCTGTAGTTTAAATCAAGATTCACTCTTGGTACTGTACATTCTATGAGTTTGAACAAATGCATCATAATCATGACATATATACACTATTGTAACACCATACAAAGTAGTTTCACTGCCCTGAAAGTCTTCTGTGGTCCACATGTTCATCCCTCTCACCTAACTCCTGGAAACCGCTGATGCTTTTACTGTCTACATTGTTTTGCCTTTTCCAGAATGTCATATAGTTGAAATCATACAGTATATGGGCATTTCAGATTGGCTTCTTTTACTTAGTAATATGCCTTTAAATTTAATTCCATGTCTTTTTATGTCTTGATAACATATCTTCTAAGGGCTGATTAATATTCCATTGTCTGGATATAGCACAGTTTATCTATTCCCCTGTTAAAGGATATCTTTGTTGCTTCCAAGTTTTGGCAATTATACATAAAGCTGCTATAAGCATTAATGTGAAGGGTACTGTGTGGACATATGTTCAACTCATTTGGGTAAGTACCTAAGAGTGTGATTGCTTATTGTATGAGAAACATGTATTTGGTTTTGTAAGAAACCGCAAAAATTGTCTACCATAATGGCACTGGGTATTTTTAAACTTTATTTTATAAAGTAAAAAACTGTTTTTTTATGTAATGTATACAAGTGGCACATTTTGAAAAATACATAAAAGTATGAAGAATATCAATCACCCACAGATAAACAGATTTTGGCATATATCCTTTTTCATTTTCAAATAATAAATTTCTAAAAGTAGAAATAGAATGCTTGATAAAATACAATGTCTTTTTAGAGTTCTTGATTTATAATGCCCGACTGTCCTCCAGAAAGCCATGACATTCTACAAGAATGTTCTTATCAGTATTAGATATTAATAAATGGTTTCCAATTTGATTTCTTATTAAGGAAGGAACATTTTCCATATGCATACTTGACCTTTTGCTTATTCTCGGTATCGTTTGTTTAGATCCTTTTGAGGGGCAGGCCTTTCTAGAGTATTTCTCCTTGAACCCTGAATTGTCCAGTATGAATTATTCACGGAAATGAAAAAGTGTAGGGTTTGGGGGTGAGGTTGAGGGATGTTACCCATTATCCACTCAACGTTAACTAGTCTTACAGATTAGGAGATGGATTCAAATCTAAAAAGAACGTCATTAATTAACACCTTGTGAGTAAACAGAATCACATCTACTGCAGAATCACACCTGCTGCAGAATCACAGAGGACGCATTAAATGTTCTTTTATTGCCTGAAAATATAATTCAAATTACTGCTTCACAGTCTTTGGATTAGGAGGATACATTAATAAAACCTTTGGTTGGTTGAGTAGACTGAAGCATGAAAACACAGGCAGCATCGAACCGGCGACCTTAAGAACGGCCGTAGTTGGAAATTCCTAGAGTCCACCGCTCTACCAGGTGAGCTATCGGAAAGTGTCTGTGATACCCGTTAGCGTAGATTTTTGTGCATTGAGTAGCGGCTGGTGAGACTCCTGACTTCTTTGCATTTGGGCTCAGATTACTGTTCAAGAAGTTCCAGAGAGCCAGGTCTATAGTTAACTGAGTCCCGGGAGCAGCCTTGAGGCAGTAGGAAGTGAGATCTGAGTCGGAGGTAGTGAGAATGGAAACAGAGCAGAAGCCACCGGCTTGGGGTGAATCTGCATAGCTTCTGAACTAGGCTGCCCTCAGAGTAATCTGCGAGCCAGTTTTCGCCCCAGGAGCGCAGGAAGGGACCACCAAGCAGGCTACAAGTGGAGAAGTGCGCAGGACTCCGGGGGTCATGGCTATAAGCAGATTAGATTAGATCTGTTCCCCACAAACACAGAGGTATGGACCAAGTGTAACATTTTTCTCCCAGAGACGTGAACACTCTAGTTTCTTCCTCGCTTACTGCAGCGTACAAACACCTATTTTCCCAGTACCGTTCATAGGATCCCGACGCTGTACTTTTTCGTCTCAAATCCAGGATCTGGCTTTCATGGAAAGATCATAAAATGCTTCCTTTCTTCACTAATTTGTTTCAGCGTTGAAAAGGCTAAAAAGCTCATGCTCTTTTGCTTGGGAAAAGGGGGAAAAATATTCCTACAGCCGAGGCCCCAGCGAGATTTGAACTCGCGACCCCTGGTTTACAAGACCAGTGCTCTAACCCCTGAGCTATGGAGCCGCCACAGGAGGCGAACATTTAACAATCAATCTATTATGCAGCTAAAATCCTAGGTAAATAGTGTTTAAGTCTAAATAAAGTTTAAGAAATAAATTAAAAGGAATTTTTGAAGGACGTGCCTCTTACGTATAAGAAAGAAACATTTTCTTGACCAGGCCCGGACTGGAATGCAAGTCACTGTAAGGGTAAAATGGGGAATAACAAAATTATTTAATAAAAAGTGATGATTATTTATTCCAACTTTTAAGTTCTGGATTATTTGCTTCTTTGGAGACAGTTGAATTATTGCCTTTTGAAAGTGGCTCTGTTTTTATTACAAAAATTAAAAGTATATGTTTCGATAGACAAATGACTTACGTTCTTTAAAAGAGATGAGTTTTCAGCTTGCTTGCTCATCAAAAACGAACAAACAAACCATAAAAGACATTTAATATATATTGTTATCTTAAAAACGCATGCTCCACGATACATGCTCCCCAGCTTCAGGCTTGACAAGTCCCAAGTGTCGAGCAACATCAGGGTCAGGGTGCGTTTCATTACAGAAGAGAATGCAGTAGTGATCAGAGACGTTCCCCCCAACCCGCTTGGATTCTTAGTCAAACTCTCTTAGTCTGAGACTGGGGTTGTTTTTAAAAGGGAGGCGGCTGTCTTCAAGCACAGGACGTACCCCTCTGACCTTCAGAGTTTTGGGGTGGACGCAGTGAGGGCGCGAAGGCTTCCAGATCTCCCCCAGCCTTTCAGCGGAGTCAGGCTTGGTCACAGATTCCTCTAAGTTACCTGAAGCAGAGGTGGCTAGAAGGGGTCCAGCCCTTTTCTTGGTCCTTTAACACTCCTCTTCCTAGCATCTCGGAGTCGGAAGGCAGCTCCTTCTCTTTGGGCCTCTAGGCTTTTCTAAGCGCCAACTTGAAGTCCAGAAAGAATAAAAGTGGCGTCGTCGCATGGGAAGGTTGGGGAGGAAGAGTTTCTCTTCTTTTCTCTCCTTTGGTGTCAGCCTGACCAGGAGGCTCAGTCATTCACTGGACAGCTCCCACTGGCCGGGAGCCAGCTTGGCGCAGGGCAAGCAATGTGCTCAAGGCAGACACTGATGCGCCCTGGAGAGGTTAGAGCAAGAGCCCGGGAGCTTCGGTTCCCAAGCAGAAGAGGCTACAGAGTAAGGACAACCGTCCCCCCACCACCCACCCACCACCTTTTGAGTGGTAGAGAAGTGGGCTTCTATAGAAGAGAGTGTGGGCAGAGAGCAACTTTTCCCCGACGGCACCTCCTGGGCGCCCTTGAAAGACGCCTTAAATCTAAACCTATAATACATAGGTAATCAACTAAAGCTGAAAGGGAATGGCCAAAGCACCCACGTGGAGTGCTGGGTGCTGTAGGCGAGAGGTCTGAGGTAGTGGCTTTTAGAGCTCAACATCTTGGTAATGTTGGTTCGACCTTTTCCCCTGCCAGTCCCGCGGTGACCTTTATCTTTCGGTGAGTGAAATCGGTCGTTCGTGTTTTTCGTGGGTCTTCAAACCACAGGCCACCTGAGATGGTTCTAGTCCCTTTGAGTACTCAGACCCTTCCTGTGCATTGACCGACACAGCTCGGCCCGGATCCTGAAATGAACGTTTCTACCTTCGGAACGCTGAGGCTCGGATCCTTCTGAACCCGCACGTTGACTTTCCTGGAGTCTGGAGAAAATCACTAGATTCTAAAAGAATCAAAACTGTTCAAGTGTTGTGCTACAACTAAAAAAATAAACGAACACTCTTAGAGAAAAGAACGTTCCCAGTTCTGGCTCGTTGGTCTAGTGGTATGATTCTCGCTTTGGGTGCGAGAGGTCCCGGGTTCAAATCCCGGACGAGCCCCTTTCCTTTCCGTTTCATCTTTCTCTCTTTAAAGTCAGTAGTTAACAAATACTGCAATCGGCGATACGGCTAGGTCACCTAGCCCTCTTCAACCTCGACCTGTGGGGGATGAGATTGTTGAGCAAATTGCGGGCTACTTTTGCTGAAAGAATCAAAGACAACGAAGACGCTGCGAAGGGCCAAGGGCTTCATCACAGATCGGGGCTCCCTGACAGGCTCTGACAGGATCTTTTGTCAGGAGCAGAGTGTTCGGGCAGTTCTTACCCAGTGTTTTGTGTGGAACAAACTAGTGCACTTTTCACTAGGTCACTTCGTATGGAAAAGATTGCTACCTGAAGGCGTGTTAGGGTCACAATGTCCCAATAGAACCCGCTTTCTGAGACCCTGACTGCGCGGTGATCCAGCCGCGGGATGGAGTCTAGCCCCTGCCCTGGCCTTGGCGCCTGCTCCGCAGCGCAGTGTTGCACTCTTGGTTGTTCTAGTGAGACTGCCTTTCCGAGAGTTGCAAGCGCTGTTGCATCGTTCGAATGCGAAGTCGCAGCCCTGGGAACTTGAGGGCTTACAGGACTCAGACATTCATTTTGTTCAAGGAAGCGCAATTGGATTATTTCCAGGTGTTATTTTCGAAAACATAGTATAACATAGGAATAGTTGCTTTTTTCACTTCTGACAAGAATCCACCAGACCCATTAGTGCTCTTTGATGGCTCACCTGAAAAATCAACAGGTTCTACTGTTGGGTGTCTACCTATAATCCTTGAGTGTGGTTCGATTCTGGAGTGAAGAAGTTGTCCTCGAAATGAACTGCTGGGATGAGGGGCGCTTCAAAGTTGCTTGTCTTTCTAAACTGTGTTTAGAAAGGACTCTTTAGGCGGGGCGCGGTGGCTCATGCCTGTAATCCCAGCACTTTGGGGAGGCCCAGGTGGGTGGATCACCTGAGGTCAGGAGTTCGACCTCAGGTCGAGACCAGCCTGACCAACTTGGTGAAACCCCATCTCTACTAAAAATACAAAATAGCCAAACGTGGTGGCACACGCCTGTAATCCCAGTTACTCGGGAGGCTGAGGCAGGAGAATTGTTTGAACCCAGGAGGCAGAGATTGCAGTGAGCCAAGACTGTGCTATTGCGCTCCAGCCTGGGCAACAAGAGCAAAACTCCGTCTCGAAAAAGAAAGGAATCTTTAACAGGATTTCTGTCTAGCCCAATTATATTTGTCCTTTCTGAGGTTTCCCTTCGAAGAGTTATGTGTCCAGAGGAAAATAAAGGGTTTTGTGATGATTACAGGAAGGGAGGAGAGAAGGAAGAATCTGTCAACATGCCCTGACTTCCAGGTTGGTTGGCGGGTGGGAAAGGTGAGATGTCTAGCCTGGTACTTTGTCTTTGCTGAACGACTACCAGTGGATAGGCCCAACAGGAAGTTGGATATAGTGTCTGTGATACATCACATAAACAGAATTGAAAATAAAAATCATATGATTATCTCAATAGATGCAGAAGAAAGCATTTGACAAAATCCAGCATCCCTTTATGATCAAAACCATCAGCAAAATCAGCATAGAAGGGACATATCTCAAGGTAACAAAAGCCATCTATGACAAACCCACAGCCAACATCATACTGAACAGGGAAAAGTTAAAAGCATTCCTCCTGGAACAAGGCAAGGATGCCATACCCACTTTCACCATTTCTATTCAACATAGTACTGGAAGTTCTAGCCAGAGCAATCAGACAAGAGAAGAAAATAAAGGGCATCCAAATTGGAAAAGAGGAAGTCAAACTGTCACTGTTCGCTGATGATGATGTTATGCCCAGACCGTTTGTTCCCCAAAGAAGACCACCAGAGTCCAGAGTCAAAGCCAAGTGGCAAGGATCTTTACTACAAGTTCGAACCTGGTCCCTCCATTTCACCGCATACAAGAGGGCCCCGAACAATGCGAGTGTTTGCTTTTTTATAGCCTGAAAGTTACAGGGGAACAAAGGAATTCTTTTGGTTCCCGCTCTTTCAGTAAAACTTTGAACGGCTGTCCCCTCATCTGTCCCCTTATCGGAGACTTTCCTGGTGGTGTTTGTACTGGGCTTGTTTGTTTTGAGCCCGGGGGAGGTTTAAGAGATATATGGTGATATGTGGTGGGATGGGAGGATAGGATGTGTTTGTACTGGGCTTGTTTGTTTTGAGCCCGGGGCTGAGGAATGTGCATGGCTCTTTTCATTCCCCCCCTTTCTTTTCAGGTATTTTTTAGAGCCAATCTTGGGTCTTATAAGTCTGATTCTGTTTCAGCGTTTACAGGTTGGTATTGGGCTCTGAGGACCATGAGTTGTACAGTGTTAAACCTTTCTTTAACGAACCGCAAAATTCTGTTAACAACACAAGGTCCTACGGTAAGCAGAAATAGTAGACTCAGCAGGGGTCCAAGGAAGGGGGCTAACAGAGAAAACATAGATGAGTTCCACCATTGGTCTGCAGCTGAAGCAAACTGCCGTGTTCTTACTTCTGTGCTTAACTTGCGTAACTGTTGGACTCGGTCTTCCACGAGTCCTGATTCATTTATGTAGAAACAAAAGTCTTCCTTTAGAAACATACACGTTCCCCCTTTTTCAGCAGTGAGTAGGTCTAAGGCCCTCCGGTTCTGCAAGGTTACCTGTGCTAGGGACGTGAGCTGCCGCTGGAGGGAGGCAAGGGACTCAGCTGACTCCTCCATAGCAACAGCAAATTGTTGGTACAGCTTGTTACTTTCTATAAGGGTGTGACCTAGGGCTCCCCCAGCCAGTCCGGCCGCCATGAAGGATGCGGTGAGGGAGATTCCTGCAATGAGGGGGAGAAATATGGCTCGTGCAGGTCTCGGTCTAGGGTCTGGGTGAATAACAGCACTAGTCCAGTTACCAGTATACCCTAGGAACTTGCCGGCAGTAAGTAGAGTTAACCGGGGAACTAATGTGACAGGAAGACACAGTAGGTTGGTAACAGAGGGGCTTGATAGGTTTTTAGATAATGTTCCATTACACCAGAAGAATATGCCTGACGGAGCCCTTAAGGTGATGTTAGGGGGCGTTGCAGTGATGTTGCAGAGGCTGGAATTAGTTCCTGAGAAACAGTAGGGAAACTTCTCTTGACTGGGGTTTAGGTATAGTGGCACGTTAGGGATAGGGGCATATGAGAGGTTTTGGTGGTTGTTAGCTTGGGCAGAGGTGGATGATCCCCATGGCAGGGGGACAGCGGTTAGTGGTGGACGCCCTAGAGTGGCACATAGAAAGCAGCCAGACAGGCTGTGAAGTCCTGTAAGGTTGGCAAGTTCTAATCCTTCTTGCAATAATTTTAACCAGGAAAAAGGACGTAAATCTTGTGTCAGGCGGTTTTCTTGTCGCTGGATATTTCCATGGACCAGGGGCCGTACCTGCAGTAGACCCCGCCACAGATAGAGGTGACTGCTAGGCCATGTGGAGGCGGAGGAGTAGTATACAGCCCCGTGTTGAGGCGTGGTCCAGCGGGAGTTCCATGTATATGGAACTCTAACTATCCATGTATATGAAAGGTCTCTATCTCGTCTGCGATGGAAGGGCCATCTGGGATCTATCTGTTCTTCTCCACCCCACCATTGGTATTTATGGATGTTACAATAGTTATAAGGGCAGCCGGCACTTTGGTGCCACCAATAGTGCTTACAATTGTATTCAGTCTGATCATACTCGAAGCATATTATTGGTGCCACTGGTTTGGCTACTGGGAAATCGGTAAAATTTAGTAAAATTGGGCTATTGCACCCTGAGGAGGGGCAATCTGCACTGGCCACTAATTTCCCGGGCTTATGAGGTTGCCCAGGGTGGGTTTGGTTTTCATAAAGCCAGAATCTCCAGACAAAGGGATTAGGAGCTGGCTTTATGTTTTCCCCAGCAGCCACTAGGGCGACTAATGTTAGAGTTAGACTACCTAACTGCATGTTTGCAGTGAATTATGCTGCCGGCGCAGGGTGAGTTTTAAGGGGTTGTTCTTAGCTCTGTCCACAGTCCACGTGTCCGGTGCTTCAGCCGCCGCCGCCGTGATTGGCCCCAGAAGGTCGGAGGTTGGGTCCACTGGCTTGACGTGGGTGTAGTGGATCCACGACGCAATGCCTTCTACCTTCAGGGCGGTGGGTGTGGTCAGGAGTACTTGGAGTGGTCCTTTCCACGTGGGCTCTAGGGTCTCTTGTCGGTGTCGCTTAACCAGGACCCAGTCTCCCGGCTGGTACGGATGGGGTGTCGGTGGGGGACTGGTCTCATATAGCTCTCTCAGCTTGGGCCAGATTTCTTGGTGAATTTTCTGTAAGGCTTGTAAGGAAAATAAGAATTCAGAGACATTTTCTGTTTCAGACTTAAGCAGGTCATCTTTTAAGCTAGGAACCAGGGGTGGAGGTCTGCCATACATGATTTCGTAAGGGGTGAGGCCCAGTTTGTAAGGGGTATTACGGGCCCGGAACAGAGCATAGGGGAGAAGGACTACCCAATTAGCGCCAGTCTCTATAGTCAATTTAGTTAAGGTCTCTTTTAAGGTCCGATTCATCCTTTCTACCTGTCCTGAACTCTGGGGCCTGTAAGCGCAATGTAGTTTCCAATTTGCCCCAAGGATGGAAGCCAAGTCCTGACTTACCTTAGCGACAAAAGCGGGCCCATTATCTGACCCTATCTGGACGGGGAAGCCATACCTGGGGAGGATATCTTCCAGAATTTTCTTTGCTACAACCTGAGCAGTTTCTCTTTTGGTTGGGAATGCTTCAGTCCACCCTGAAAAAGTATCTACAAAGACAAGTAAGTACCGGTACCCGTACTTTCCTGGCTTTATTTCAGTAAAATCTACTTCCCAGTAGATACCGGGCCTGGTTCCCCTGAGCCTTGTTCCTGCTGCAGCTTGAGATTGGGGGTATGCGTTGTTAAGCTGGCAGACTTTGCAACTTGTCACGATACTGCTGGCCGTCTCAGCTATATGCCTGATTTTGAGCTTGGAGCGTCTGATCAGGTCTATCATCCACCGGACCCCCAGGTGGGTGGTTCGGTGGATGTGTTCTAACACCTGTTGTCCTAATTTTTCTGGTAGGATGGTTTGGTCATTAGTATCAGTCCACCACCCATTCTGGATTTGTTTCAGGGGAAGTTTGTCAATCCACTGGAGATCTTGTTCTGAATATTCAGGGAAATATGGCAAGTCCCGGGGGCCCGGGTCAGGGAGCTGGAGTGCAAGGAGTTGGCTGGGAGCCTTCGCCACATTTCTTGCAGTTTGGTCTGCCAGAAAGTTGCCTTGAGCAGTTGGAGTAGTTAGTTTCTGATGCCCTGGGCAATGTACAATGGCTAATTTTTCTGGCCTCCATAGGGCTGTTAGCAGGGCTAGGATCTCTTGCTTGTTTTTTATCTCTTTTCCTTTAGCCGTCAGTAACCCTCGCTCCCTGTAAATGGCCCCATGTATATGTGCCGTTGCAAAAGCATATCGGCTGTCTGTATATACTGTCAGCTTTTTCCCCGCCCCTAAGGTAAGAGCTTGGGTGAACGCTATCAGTTCGGCCTTCTGGGCCGAGGTCCCCCGGGGCAGGGGTTCCGCCCAGATTACCTCAGTCTCTGAAGTTACTGCCGCTCCAGCGTACCTCTGGCCTTGATGCATGAAGCTGCTCCCATCAGTGAACCAGACGAGGTCGGCGTCAGGAAGTGGGCGGTCCTGCAGGTCTTCTCGAACTCCGTGCACCTGAGCTAGTATCTCGGTGCAGTCATGGAGTGGGGCGTCCAGGTCCGGGTTGGGCAGCGGCGAGGCAGGGTTTAAGGTCGTTGGGGGCAGGAAAATTATTCTGAGAGGATTTAGTAGTAGTCCTTGGTAGTGGGTGAGCCGGGCGTTACTCATCCATCGATTAGGTGGCTGTTTGAGTACACCTTCGATGGCATGTGGAGTAACGACCCGCAATTCTTGCCCCATGACAAGTTTATCAGCATCTTGCACCATCAGAGCCGTGGCCGCAATCATTCGGAGACAAGGGGGCCACCTGGCAGCTACTGGGTCTAACTTCTTTGACAGGTAGGCAACTGGCCTCCGCCAGGGGCCTAAGTTCTGAGTTATTACCGCCTTGGCGACACCCATATTTTCATCCACGTATAAGTGGAAGGGCTTGGTAACATCAGGTAGTCCTAGTGCAGGCGCGGAGAGTAGGGCGGTTTTAATCTGTTGGAAGGCCAACTCGGCTTCGTCTGTCCAATTAAATGGTTGTTGCCCCCGTGTTGCCTGATACAAGGGTTTAGCCAGTTCTGCGAACCCAGGTATCCATAGTCGGCAAAATCCTGCCGACCCCAGGAACTCTCTCACTTGTCGGGTGGATTGTGGCCTGGGGATCTGCAGAACAGTTTGTTTCCGGGCATCTGTTAGCCAGCGCTGCCCTCCCTTAAGCAGGTACCCTAGATATATTACCTCTGGCTTACAGATTTGAGCTTTCTTTGCCGAGGCTCGGTAGCCTAGATTCCCTAGAGCTTGTAAGAGACCCTTGGTCCCTTGGATGCAAGCTTCTTGGGTCTCAGCAGCAATCAGGAGGTCATCAACATACTGGAGTAAAATTATTTCAGGGTGTTTACGTCGGTACTCACCCAGGTCTTCATGGAGGGCCTCATCGAACAGGGTAGGAGAGTTTTTGAATCCCTGCGGCAGCCTGGTCCATGTCAGTTGGCCACTTATGCCCCTATCAGGGTCATTCCACTCGAAGGCGAAGAGCTTTTGGCTCTGAGGGGCTAAAGGCAAACTAAAGAAAGCATCTTTTCAAATCTAAAACAGTGTACCATTGATGTTTAGGGTTTAAGGTACTTAGGAGGGTATACGGGTTAGGTACAGTTGGATGTATGTCCACAACCCTCTTGTTGATTTCTCTTAAGTCTTGTACAGGTCTGTATTCTCCACTATTAGGTTTTCGTACCGGCAACAATGGAGTATTCCAGGGTGAGTGACATGGGCGTAGGACCCCTTGGTCAAGGAGCCGGCGGATATGCGGGGCAATCCCTCTCTTGGCCTCTAGGGGCATCGGGTATTGGCGTACCCGCATGGGGTCTGTCCCAGGCTTAAGTTCAATAAATAAGGCAGGACAGTGTTTTGCTAGACCTAAGCCCCCCGTTTCCGCCCACGCTTCTGGATACTGCTGGAGCCAAGTTGCTATGTCCTGGTCAGGGGCTGCTTTCTCCTGGTGGAGCCGGTACTCATCTTCTAGGTTTATAGTCAGGATGGACACGGTTTGATTGTGGGGGTTGGTCACGACGGGCTCCTCAGGGAGGAAATGGATCTGTGCTCCCATTTTAGTTAGCAGGTCTCTCCACAATAGGGGACAGGGGCTCTCAGGGATGACCAGGAAAGAATGGGTTACATTCTTGGCTCCGAGGTTTACTGTTCTTTGTGTTGTCCATGGGTATTTCTTAACTCCTGTGGCCCCTTGTACCCACGAGGATTTGCAGGATAATTTCCCATTAGTTTTAACTAAGACCGAGTGCTGTGCTCCCGTATCGACCAAGAACTGGACTGGGGACCCCTCCACTTGCAAAGTTACCCTAGGTTCGGGGAGGGGGTCCGAACCCCGTCTTCCCTAGTCTTCGTCTTGAGTGACTAGTACGGGTGTAGACCTAGGGGGTCCAGGTCCCTGTCCTCGTGGTTTCTTTTTGGGGCAGTCTCTTACCCAGTGGCCAGCCCCCTTACAATAGGCACATTGGTCTTTGCTCAGATTATCATGCTGGGGGGGCCACCTAGGTTGGGTGTACTCTGGCTGTAGATGCTCTTTCTGTACCACTGCTGCCAGGATCTTGGTCATTTTTTCAGTGGCCTTAAATTGCTTTTCCTCTGGAGTATCTCTGTTATTGTAAACCCGCTGGGCTATCTGAAGGAGGTCCTGAATCCGCTTTCCCTCCAAGTCTTCTAATTTCTGGAGTTTTCTCTTAATATCTGGGGCTGCCTGATTTACGAAAGACATTACAATAGCTGCCTGACTTCCTGGAGCCTCTGGATCTATGGGGGTGTACTGTCTAAAAGCTTCCATTAATCTTTCTAAGTAGGTAGCTGGGCTCTCTGTCTTTCCCTGCAGAATAGAATATACTTTAGCCAAATTAGTGGGCTTGCGAGCAGCTGCCCGGAGACCTGCCATTAGAGTCTGGCGATAAAGGTGTAGCCGTCCCCTACCTTCTGCCGTGTTGTAGTCCCACGCCGGCCTGGTCAGAGGAAAGGTTGCGTTTATGAGGTCAGGGTTGGCAGTCGGTTGACCGTCGTCCCCCGGGACCAGCTTTCTAGCTTCTATCTATATTCTCTCTCGCTCTTCCGTGGTGAACAAAATTCGGAGGAGCTGCTGACAATCATCCCAAGTGGGCTGGTGGGTGAACATGACACTATCTAGTAAAGCCAGTAAATCTTTGGGGTTGTCTGAAAACCGAGCACTCTCAGTTTTCCAGTTATACAGATCACTGGTGGAGAATGGCCAGTACTGGAGCCTGGGGATTCCTGTGTCATCCGGGGGTCCTATTTCCCGAAGGGGTAAAGCCACCGTGGAGTCAGGCAGCTGAGGGGGGCTGGTCCGCGAAGTGCGCCCTCGCGTCCTCCCCACCGGCCCTTCAAAGTTACTTTCCCTTTCAGCGGGCCCGTGAGTGCCGGCCGCCTCCCGTCCGCCTGCTCCCTCCCGCAGCTCAGCCAGGGGGGCTGGGGCCTGGGGCCCGGAGGGGTACGGAGGGGGTTCTGTGAACAGTGGGTCCCCGCTGTCAGGTAAAACAGGATGGTGGGGGCAGTTGGTTGCTTGGATTTTAGTGGTCGAGCAACTAGTGCCTTACAGGGTTCAGAGGCCAATTGGAAAGGGGACAGCCAAGGAGGCGGGTTCTCAACAAGGTCCTGCCATATGAGGATATATGGGGTATGATCTCAGTGGCCCGCACGCCCAGGTAGGAAAATCTTGGACTTTACCCTAGTGATGACAGCAAGTCGGAAGGTCCCTTCGGGCGGCCACCCCACATCAAAGGCAGGCCATTCAGAGCGACACAGAGTAATTAGCTTTCCTTTCCTGATTTCTATACCAAGATCATGGCCCCTTGCTCTAACTTCTTTGAAATTACTCGTAAGGAGAGATAGAGGAGTGCTCTGGGTATTACCCATCCTGTAATAATTTGTAGTCTCTTCCTGTAAAGGAATGTGGGTTTGAATCCCTGTAAAGGAAATCTGATCTGACTTACTTATTAGTGATATCTAATCGCAGGCGCACTTTGGCAGCCCTGGTCAGAGGCAGCTGCTGCCCGCCAAACCGGGGCAGCTCAGATCGCAAGCGCGCACCGGAAGCCTGGGTCAGAGTCAGCTGCCTGGATCGCGGTCACGCTGGGGCAGCCCAGATTAGAGACAGCTGCTGCCCGCCCAACCGGGCAGCTCAGATACGGCCGCTGCCCGCCAAACCGGGGCAGTTCAGATCGCAAGCGCGCACCGGAAGCCCGAGTCAGAGTCAGCTGCCTGGATCGCGGTCGTGCTGGGGCAGCCCAGATTAGAGACAGCAGCTGCCCGCCCAACCGGGCAGCTCAGATACGGCTGCTGCCCGCCAAACCGGGGCAGTTCAGATCGCAAGCGCGCACTGGAAGCCCGGGTCAGAGTCAGCTGCCTGGATCGCGGTCGCGCTGGGGCAGCCCAGATTAGAGACAGCTGCTGCCCGCCCAACCAGGCAGCTCAGATACGGCTGCTGCCCGCCAAACCGGGGCAGCTCAGATCAGAGACAGATGCTGCCCGCCAAACCGGGGCAGCTCAGATCAGAGACAGCTGCTGCCCGCCCAACCGGGCAGCTCAGATACGGCTGCTGCCCGCCAAACCGGGGCAGCTCAGGTCGCAATATAGATCAGATGGGAGCCAGGGGACGTCTCCCACCGGTCTCCGCTGGCTGTCCTATAGCGTGTCCGCCAGGACTGTGCCAGCTCCAGTTTCAGACCTCGCGAGTCACAGATTCGGATTCAGAACAGACACGGACAGACAAACGGAGACGAGCCAGCTCACCTATCAGTAGATCGATCCTAGCAGATCCGTTGACCAGGGGTCTGGTGGGCTTGGGGAATCCCGGACGAGCCCCCAGATGTTATGCCCAGACCGTTTGTTCCCCCAAAGAAGACCACCAGAGTCCAGAGTCAAAGCCAAGTGGCAAGGATCTTTACTACAAGTTCGAACCTGGTCCCTCCATTTCACCGCATACAAGAGGGCCCCGAACAATGCGAGTGTTTGCTTTTTTATAGCCTGAAAATTACAGGGGAATAAAGGAATTCTTTTGGTTCCCGCTCTTTCAGTAAAACTTTGAACGGCTGTCCCCTCATCTGTCCCCTTATCGGAGACTTTCCTGGTGGTGTTTGTACTGGGCTTGTTTGTTTTGAGCCCGGGGCTGAGGAATGTGCACGGCTCTTTTCAATATGATCGAATACCGAGAAAACCCTAAAGACTCATCCAAAAAGCTCCTGGATGTCATCAATTGAATTCAGGAAAGTTTCAGGATACAATACAACATACACAGTCAGTAGCACTGCTACACAGCAACAACGACCAAGCTGAGAATCAAATGAAGAACTCAATCCCTTTTACAACAGCTTCAAAAATAAAAAATAAAATAGTTAGCAATATACTTAACCAAGGAGGTGAAAGATCTCTACAAGGAAAATTACAAAACACTGCTGAAAGAAATCATAGATGACAAAAACAAATGAAAACACATCCCATGCTCATGGATGGATAGAATCTATATTGTGAAAATGACCATACTGCCAAAAGCAATCTACAGATTCAATACAATTCCCATAAAAATACCATCGTCATTCTTCACAGAACTAGAAAAAAAAACCCTAAAATTCACATGAATCCAAAAAAAGAGCCTGCATAGCCCCCAAGCAAAGTTAAGTGTAAAGAACAAATCTGGAGGCATCACATTACCTGTCTTCAAACTATACTGCAAGGCTACAGTTACCAAAACAGCATGGTACCAGTAAAACAAAACAAAACATGTAGACCAATGTAACAGAATAGAGAACCCAGAAAAAAAACCAACTACTTACAGTCAACTAATCTTTGACAAAGCATACAAAAACATAAAGTGGGGAAAGGACACCCTATTCAACAAATGGTGCTGGGATAATTGGCAAGCCATACGTAAAAGAATGATATTGGATTCTCATCTCTCACCTTATACAAAAATCAACTCAAGATGGATCAAAGACTTAGATCAAAGACCTGAAATCATAAAAATTCTAGAAGATAGCATCAGAAAAACTCTTCTAAACATTGACTTAGGCAAATAATTCATTACCAAGAACCCAAAAGCAAATGCAGCAAAAACAAAAATAAATGAGACCTAATTAAACTAAAAAGCTTCTGCATAGCAAAAGAAATAATCAGCAGAGTAAAAGACAACCCACAGAGTGAGAGAAAATATTCACGAACTATGCATCCAACACAGGATTCAAATATCCAGAATCTACAAGGAAATAAATAAAACAAATCAGCAAGAAAAAAGCAAATAATCCCATGAAAAAGTGGGCAAAGGACATGAATAGACATTTCTCAAAAGGAGATATACAAGTGGCCAATAAACATGAAAAAATACTCAACATCACTAATTATCAGGGAAATGCAAATTAAAACCACAATGAGATACCACCTTGCTCCTGCAAGAATGGCTATAATTAAAAAATCAAAAAATAATAGATGTTGGGGTGGATGTGGTAAAAAAGGAACATTTTGTACACTGCTGGTGGGAATGTAAACTAGTACAACCACTGTGGAAAACAATATGGAGATTCCTTAAAGAACTAGTACAACCACTATGGAAAACAATATGGAGATTCCTTAAAGAACTGAAAATAGAACTACCATTCAATCCACCAATCCCATGACTGAGTATCTACCCAAAGGAATAGAAGGCATTATATGAAAAAGACACTTGCATACACATGTTTATTTACAGCAGCACAATTTGCAATTGCAAAAATATGGAAGCAACATAAATGTCCATCAACAAATGAGTGGATAAAGAAAATGTGCTATATTGGCCAGGCATGGTGACTCACGCCTGTAATTCCAGCACTTTGGGAGATGGAGGTGGGTGGATCACTTGAGGCCAGGAGTTCGAGACCAGCCTGGCCAACATGGTGAAACCCTGTCTCTACTAACCGGCTATGGTGGTGCATGCCTGTAATCCCAGCTACTCGGGAGGCTGAGGCAGGAGAATCATTTGAATCCAGGAGGCAGAGGTTACAGTGAGCCAAGAACGTGCCACTGCACTCCTGCGTGGGTGTCAGAGTGAGACTCCGGCTCAAAAAAACAAAAATAAAGTGGTACATATACACCATGGAATACTACTCAGCCATAAAAAGAAACAAAATAATGGCATTGGATGGAGTTGGAGACCATTATTGTAAGTGAAATAACTCAGGAATGGAAAACGAAATATTGTATGTTCTCACTTACAAATGAGAGCTAAGCTATGAGAATGCAAAGGCATAAGGAGGAAATAATGGACTTTGGGAACTTGGGGAAATGGTGGGAGGGCACTAAAAGATAAAAGACTCCATATTGCCTACAGTATACACTGCTCGGGTGATGGGTGCACCAAAATCTCAGAAATCACCGCTAAAGAACTTCATGTAACCAAAAACTACCTGTTCCCCCAAAACAATTGAAATAAAATAAATAAATAACAAAGAACACATTGACTGTTTCAAATAAGAGGACAAGATCAGTTGTGCCAAACTCTGCTGAGGTAAGTATAAAGAGTAACATATGCTTGCTGAGTTTAGCATTATTGTCATTATCAATGATGTCATTAAGAGCTTTATTTATTTATTTAATTTTTGAGACAAGGTCTCACCCTTTGGCCCAGACTGGAGTGCAGTGATGCGATCTTGGCTGACTGCAGCCTCGAAATCCCAGGCTCAAGCAATCCCCCTTGTTGGCTTCCCAGCGTGCTGGGATTGTAGGCATGAGCCACTGCACCTGGCCTTATTAAGAGTTTTATATGTAAAATGATGCAAACAGAAGCATTTTCTTCTTCTTCTAAAGTAAGTATATTCTGTCTTAACTGTATGTTTAAAAACAAAATACAAATTTCATGTCAATGAAGGTAAGATCTTAGAAAGGAAAGCTTAGAAATAAGTATCAGTAAACAGATTTTTATTTATTCTTTTATTTAATCACAAACTTTCATGGACACACAAGTTTGTATCACTGTTATATGCATGCACACATTCACATGCGCACTCAATCTACACATACCATCGCACCAAAATTTCAGGCAAATGTATTTCATATAATAGTTTGAATAAAGACGCTTGTCATGGTACCTTTATAGAAATTCGAAGCTGGGCGCGGTGGCTCACGCTTGTAATCCCAGCACTTTGGGGAGGGTGAAGCGAGCAGATCACCTGAGGTCGGGAGTTCCAGACCAGCCTGACCAACAAGGATAAACCCCGTCTCTGCTAAAAATACAAAATTAGCCCGGTGTGGTGGCACGTGCCTATAATCCCAGCTACTCAGGAGGCTGAGGCAGGAGAATCGCTTGAACCCGGGAGGCAGAGGTTGCAGCGAGCTGAGATCACGCCATTGGTTTCCAGCCCGGGCAACAGAGCAAGACTCCATCTCAAAAACAGAAAAAAAATTATATATTTATATATTCATATGTATTATGTCTACCCCAAAAGTCTATGAATTCCTTGATGGCAGGGGCCAATATTTGTACCTCTAACATACCAACTTACTTCCTAGAACACAGTATTCAACAAATTTTATTGAATTAAATTGAGCCCAAAGTTATTTTTCACAATGAAACACATGTTGAAAACGGATGGTTTAACATGCTTTATTGCCATAATATGTGGCAATTACTTCAAGAAATGCTGTAAATTGTTGCATGAATTCCTTTCCTTGGCCAGTGGCTGGAATAGACTTCAGATTTTTATGTTTCATGAAACTAGGTAATTTTTAAGGCAATATTTCATCTCCTTTCTGGGCAACACTTCTAGATCACTACAGAAGAGTTATTTTTACCTTCAAATCATTCTTTCCATTCCTTTAGTACTCAGAAATATTTTGGAATAAAATTATCTAGTGTGTTTGCATGCATTATGAATAGAACTAGATAAAAACATTTCTATTTTCCATGCCCACTGAAGCTTATGGCTAACTCTTTTGATGCTAATACGCACTTTGCCAGTTTTGCAGCACTATTTTGAGTTTAGTATGCTGTCGATACCTTGATATTTACATGTTTTGTACATTGTTCCTATGTACACAAACACACTCTAATGTAACAAATCCTGTTTAATGAATGATGACCTCTGTGAAAATTTCTCTAACAAGAAAATGCACTGGGAAGAGTAAACCAATTTTTATAAGATCTCCAATGTCCTTTTGTAAATCTCCTTATCATCCACATTCCCTTAAATTATTATCTGTCCCTTAGTTCTAAACTCTTAAGTTCAAGCTGCTTGAGGTTAGAAACAATTTATTCTTGTTCATCTTTGTATATATTCGCATATCACAGTGTTCAACAAAGATTCTTCACAGACCTTTGCTGAATGAATGAATGAATAAATAAATAAATAAATAAATAAATAAATATTTGTTTCTAAGATTTCCAAAGGGATTTCCATGAATAGGAATCCCTTTTCAAATGTCCAGTAAACTAGACAAAATTTACTACAAAGTTTGGTTCTTGGTAGATACAACAATATTTGGCATTTGGCATTCTTTTTTTTTTAGATGGAGTTTTGCTCTTTGGCCCAGGCTGGAGTGAAGTGGCACCATCTTGGCTCGCTGCAAACCTCCGCCCCCTGGGTTCAGTGATTCTCCTGCCTCCTTATATAATGCCTCCTTATATAATGAAATTATATAAAATTACCCTTTTTGGTAGCTGGGATTATAGGCACCCGCCACCATGCCCGGCTAATTTTTGTGTTTTTGTAGAGGCGGGGTTTCGCCATGTTGGCCAGACTGGTCTACGACCTCCTGACCTCAGGTGATCGGCCTGTCTCGGCCTTGCAAAGTGCTAGGATTACAGGCGTGAGCCACCGTGTCCAGCCTATGTGGCATTCTTAACTCTTTAATATTAAAGCGCCTTATTTTACTAAAAACAAAAGAAGATTTAACACAACAGATACAAGAATGTAAAAAGATGAGCAAATGAATGAAACATAATCCAATGACAAAACGAGTGGAGATGTCTTTATCATTGTACTAAAGTGCACACTGGAAGAATACAGTAAATGCTATTACTCATGAAATCCCTCACTGATCTGCTTTCCCAACGGCACCTGGAATTACCACAGAGAAGTAATTAAGTCCCTTTATTAAATTTGCTTCACCTCTTTTTCCTCTAGCAGTAAATGTAAATTTTTCTAACAAGCATGTTCAAAAATATACAGATAATCTATTTTTATTTCATTTTATATCTATAAGGAAGTTTTTCTTAAAATTCTTGACTTGCATAAACAGTTGGAAGGCTCTACTTAGACTCGCAATCAGTTTTTAGCTTTTGAGGAGAGTACACAAATGGATTCAAATGTTGAATTAAAGCTACAGTCCCTCTTCTCAGACAAATGCATATATATTCAAGCACATAAAATTTAGATACCTATTGGGCATATAAATTTTCTGAAACCCATCCTTAGATTCCCTACATGACCATGGACCCATAGGTTAAGACTCACAGGTTAGAAGGTCTTAGGAAGTGGCGATGATATTGATCACGATATATCAATAATAAGTAGTATTATTATTATTAGGTATGATCTAGGATCAAGAAATTTTGCCTGAAAGAGAAGAAGGTGGATTGATGACCTGAGAATTCATTAGCAGTTCCAGAATTCAGTCTTTTGGTGATATCCATAATGAAGACGGAAAGGAGCATGATAATGAGAATGTTTGGATTTTAAAATATGATTTTTAAAAATGACAACAAGACCAGGTGTGGTGGCTCACACCTGTAATCCCAGCACTTCGGGAGGCTGAGGTGGGTGGATCACTTGAGGCCAGGAGTTTGAGACTAGCCTGGTCATCGAGTGAAACCCCATCTCTACTAAAAATACAAAAATTAGCCAGGTGTGGTGGTGGGCACATGTAATCCCAGCTACTCAGGAGGCTGAGGCAGGAGAATTGCTTGAACCCAGGAGGTGGAGGTTGCAGTGAGCTGAGATCACGCCACTGCAGTCCAGCCTGGGCTACAGAGTGAGACTTTCTCTCTCTCTCAAAAAAAAAAAAAAAAAAAAAAGACTAGTTACTAGACTCTTCACTTTTACCTTACTGCTTTCTCACTGAGACATTTATCAAGTAAAAGATTCCCTAAAAAGCCTGCCACTACCTTCCTAAACATGTCCTTCAAAGCTTCCTTGACTTGCTCATTATGTAAGGCATAGATGAATGGATTCAGCAGTGGTGTCACAAATGTCGTTATTACTGTCACTGCCCAGTTAGTGTCCACAGAACCACTCTGCGATGGCCGCACATAGAGAAAAATGGCACTTCCATAGAAGAGGGTCACCACTATCAAATGGGAGGTACAGGTAGAGAAGGCCTTCTGATGGCCTGAAGCAGAGGGGATGCTCAGGACAGCCAGCACAATGAGGCCATAGGACACAGCAGTGATGAGCAAGGAAGATACAATGACGAGGGAGGCCAGGACAAAGTCAGTCTCCTCCAGCTTCTTGGTATTGGTGCATGCCAGGCGGAGCAGTGGGCCACTGTCGCAGAAGAAGTGCTGCACCACAGCACCCTGCTTACAGAAAGGAAGCAAGGCCACAGCCACTGTGGGACCAAGCACAGGGACGAGTCCCCCCACCCAGCAGGCCAAGGCCACACGAAAGCACACAGCCCCACTCATGAGCAAGGGGTAGCGCAGAGGATGACAGATGGCCAGGTAGCGATCCGCAGACATGACAGCCAACAGTAAGAACTCGGAGGCCCCGAGAAAGAAGTAGAAATAGAATTGGGTGATACATGCAGCAAAGGAAATAGTGTGTTGCCTTGAGAGGAAATTGCTCAGCATCTTTGGAATGATGACAGAAGTGAGCAGAATCTCTAGGCAGGACAGGTTACCCAGAAAGAAGTACATGGGGGTCTGTAGTCGAGTATCAGCCCTTACCACCCCCACAATCAACACATTGCCTGTCAGAATCAGGAGACAGACAAGAAGAAACACAGAAAATAATTCCACTCTTGCGCTGTTGAGATTTGGGAACCCTGCCAAGACGAACTCTGTTGGATCACTACTGTGGTTCCCATCAGGACTCATTGTCTTTTCCACCTGTCCAACAACAAAAACATGATCCTGGTAAGAGCAGGTCCTCTGCTTACAGTCCTGAAACTTACTTCGTCATGATATGGGACTCATATCCCCAGTTTATCCAATTGCAGCTCCTGTTAAGATCTGAAGCACTTAAGGTCATCATCTGATTGATTTTAGCACTGGAGAAGATTTTCTCTAAAGGGTAACAAAACTTAGGTATGAAAATGCCAGGAGTCTCCATCTCCTCCATCTTCACATCTCCTGTTCTCAGATCTTAAATAATGACACCTCATTATTGTAATAACAATATCACTGAGCATCTGAGTTGGGCAAAAATATCTGAAAAAGGATTTTGTGAAGAATATGATTACCATTCAACCGGGATCAGAACTTGAGTCAGACTACCTAGTTTTAAATTCCTGCATCTCCACTTACTGGCTGAGTAGCCTTGGCAAGGTTACTTACCCTCTCTGTGCTCCTCAGTTGTGAAATGCTGTAAGGAGCAAATGATATAATAGTGCAAAGAATTTAAGAGTGTCTAGTACTTAACTTAAAAATTATGTGGCAGAGAAATCCCCTGGCTATAAGTTAGGACACCAGAATCTAGGCTTGGCTTGCCATTACTCTTGGAAGATTATCAATTTGTACTTTAACTGTCCAACTGTACAATGAGTCACAGGAATCTAGGCCATTAGTATACCTAATGAAATTATATAAAATTACCCTTTCTGGCAGGATGCAGTGGCTCATGCCTGTAATCCCAGCTTTTGGGAGACCGAGGCGGGCGGATCACTTGAGGCCAGGAGTTTGAGACAAGCCTGGCCAACATGATGAAACCCCGTCAGATGTTTGTCAGAGCCAAAATTATGAATTTCTGACCGCAACTATTAATAAAAAATTATGTCCTTATTCTTTGATTCTTATTCTTTGCTTCAAGTCCTCCCAGTTCTGAGGACCACCACCAGTTAGAAAAATCAAGTCCATTATATCCAGAAAGCTTGTTTTAAAATGCCTCAGGTATCAGGAGAATCCTTACTCCCTTTTGACAGAGCAGGAGCACCATCGTCTTGGACAAACACTGCCACTTTAAGTTTCAGCTCCCTTTCTAGCCTCATGCATTTCAAAGAAATCACTTCTCTTCTAACTACAGGCAGCCAGAAAGAGCAGACAGTAAAACACAGATAAGACAGCTCGGGCACAGAGGGAGGTGAGGGGAGATTCTTTTGGGTAACCGCCAAACTTCGCCATCATACAACGGGCCCCAGTAAAATGATGGGCCTTAATAAGCACCTTTCTTTCCCTTCAGGTGCACTAAGATAGGGAAGCTGAATGGGAGTATGCCTGCAGCTACAGAAAGATTATGGGAACAGACACAAAACTCTCCCTCCCAGATAAGCACAACAAAGAGACACAGAAGCAGTCCAAGCCTCTGATAAACTCTCCCACCCTGAATCCTTAAAAACTCCTAGTCTGTAAGAGAGTGTGCCTCTGACCTAGCTTGGCCAGCAGTTCCTCTCAGGTTTGTTTTCTCTCTAAAATAAACCTGTCTTGACTGGCAAGCCACCTTTCATGTTTCTTTCCTCTTTCTTTAATTCTTATACCTTTAGCCATGCAAAACATAAGAACTGATCTTAAGACCCTTGGTTCTCTATCAGCCCTATTGTTCTCTTTTGTTGTTGTTGCTGAGGTGGAGTCTCACTCTGTTGCCCAGGCTGGAATGCAGTGGCACAATCTTGGCTCACTGCAACCCCACCTCCTGAGTTCAAGCGATTTTCCTGCCTCAGCCTCCTAAGCAGCTGGGACTACAGGCACATGCCACCACACCTGGGTAATTTTTGTATTTTTAGTAGAGACAGGGTTTTGCCATGGTGGCCTGGCTGGTCTTGAACTCCTGGCCTCAAGTGATCTGCCTCTCCTCAGCCTCCCAAAGTGCTAGGATTACTGGTGTTAGCCACCATCCCCAGCCAACCTTATTGTTCTCTAGCACATCCCAACAGTCTTTATTCTCAGCAAGCATTAGACTCTTTACTTACAATTTCTCTCCTGTGGGTCCCACAGGTCCAGACAGGAAAATATCTGGAGCTTTTTTCTAGGATAAAGCAGTTCTGTGATCTTTCTCCCTGAGGATGCATTCAGTCTCCCCTCCCTCCAGCTTCTATAGAAATTGCCTGTTGTCAGTAAAGTCATTCGACTTTTGCTTCATATTTGTTATGTACCAGATGCTGCTGTACTTGGAGATTTAGAGATAGAAGACATTGTCACTACCCTCATGTAGCTCACTGCCCACTAAGAATGACAGAAAAATTAAGATGTGTGACAGGTAGAATGTTGCAGGGAAGTATAGGGTACCAAAGGGAAACAGAAAAGGAACCAAACTGAAACTCAGAGAGACAGGCAGTATTCTGGAGACAGGCAATGCCTGAAATAAGTACTAGAAAATGAGTATGCATTTGATAGAGAGAAGGAGGCATCTTCAGTGGAAAAGAGCAGTGTGTGAACACAGTACCTTTGGGCTACAGCACAGAACATAATGGGTGGAATATAAACAGATGAGACTGGTCACCCCAAAGGGGACTCCGTCTGGCACTCTGTTGCTCCCTGTGAAAATCCACCATTGAGCTGAACCTAAACTATATCTTAAGTGACAGGAAGCTGAGTTACCAACTCTGAATATGGAAGGGATTCCTCCTACCTCCTCCTGAATGTCCTTGTTGTTTCCACGAGGGTGGGGGTCACCCTGAAAAAAAATGTTTCCCCTTTTTATGATTCAAGGTCCTGTTCCATCTGAGAGTCCTTCCCACACCCTGTACCGTAAGGCTGACAATAGGCTCACATCCTTGGAGTTGGGGAGGATGGGCAAAGCACTTGGGAAAACAAGGAGAAATTGGATAATCTCCTTCTTCTCCTGGGCTTTCCTCTCATGTTGTCATTCTGCCTTGTGAACAAGGGGGCTTTCTAATCCTGAGGAGGATGTGTCATGCTGCCTTTCTTATGGCCATGAGCAAGCCATCAGGACCCACCCTTCCCTCCCTGTAGAAAGAATGCCTTCCGCAATGTGACCACTGTCTTAGATTTCCACAGGCATAATTCAAGTGAAAGACAATTATCTCAATTATCTCACAAGTGAAAGACAATTATCTCACAAGAAGTGTTACTACAAAAACAACATGGGGCTAGAAGGCAAGGGGTACATATGGAGGGGTTACACCATTTACCTCCTATTTTTGAAAAGACTTAGCCCACTTATGTAGTTCGTTTCATCTCTAGTTGTGGAAAAATGTTCCACTTAAAGCCATGTCTTCACTTTTTTTTGCTAATAGAACTTTTGTACAAAGCATCAGTTTTCTTCTTTTAGATGCCTACTTTCCCTGACTCCTGGTATTAGCCTGAGGGCAGGGAGGGAGAAGGCTGAAGTCTCTGGTTTCTAACTAATCTCTCTACTGAAGGGTGGGATCCTTCACACATAACTTTAGTTTCCAATGGAGATATCTTCAGATGAGAACTAATCTGGGCATCAGAATTAGTCTGGACATCAGGAGCCCAGCTAGCAGCAGTGCTTTTTGGAGAGAGGTTAACCAGGTGGTGAGAAAGTAAGACCGTAGAGAAAGAAAAAAAAAATCCTAAAAGACCCAGGGGAGATTTGCCATTCAATGGAAATTTCCTAGACTCTGTTAAAAAAAAAAAAAAAAGCTTACCCTTTGCTCAAGAAAGGCTGATTGGGAATATTTCTGCATTTGTCTGTCAACTACATCAAACCAGGTCACTGCAAAAATTTAGGAACGTTAACGATGAGAATGAAGAAGAGGATAGAGCTTGATCAACCACAGAAGGCTATGACCATCACCCACCCTTCTCCTGCATGACACCCAGGGGAGATGTTTACATCCCAAGTAACACAGACATTCTGTTTTCTCCCTGATGACTTAAAATGATATTGGGAATCCCTCCCCTGGCTTTGGGGTTAGGAAATGATGGGAGTCCCATGAGCTTGACAAGATAAGGGAAATTTCCCAGTTTCATCTCTAGCTAATTCTACTGCTTCTCCCAGCCTTGCTGCTTATCTCCTAGTGGTAATATATATGTTCCACATACCCAAAGCATTATTCAGAATTCTGGGCCATTGATCACATTTTTTCCATTTGTGTCCATTCTATGGCCCTGACTAAAATCTTGACTGTTCCTATTCATGTCCTAAGACTCAGTTGAGTCTAGTGCACATCCGGTCTTCTGAGACAGCTTCCCCTACCCCCCATCCTTAGTCTTACCACCCTACTCACTCTCCCACCTGAGGTATGGCAGGTTCTGTTGATCTCAGTCTTAATATTTAGTCCGTTGTATTATAACGTTGCTTTTCTGTCTGTATCCCCTGCTAGACTTTAAATTCCTACGGCAGGAATATTTTCATCTCTGTATTTCTAGCACCAATCACAGTGCCTGGCACATAGTAGGTGCTTGACAAATGGCATGTGAACTAGACTGCTCTGAACCCCAGACTTGAGGAGCAGCTGCCCTTGTCAGATGAGCACCAATTAAGTTTTGAACTAGAGGAGGAGTGCACAGGGCTCCTGGGAACTAGTTTAGCTAAATTACATCCTTTCTAGACATACTTCTTTCTAGAAAAAAGAAAATATCTAAAGGGAATGAAGCATGAGAAGTGTCATCACTAGATTCTAAAGGAGTGAGAGCAAAGACTGGGAGAAACTGGCTGAGCTAAGCCAAACAACAACAAACTAAACTAGAAACTGCAACTCCTGTTTGTTAAGCTGAGGGAAGGCGGGGTCTGAAAAAGAGACCCATGAAGTCTAAGAACTAGTAAAGCACATTTAAGCCACACTTTTTTTTTTTTTTTTGAGACAGAGTCTTGCCCTGTCACCCAGGCTGGAGTGCAGTGGTGCGATCTCGGTTCACCACAACCTTCACCTCCCGGGTTCAAGCAATTCTCCTGCCTCAGCCTCCTGAGTAGCTGGGACTACAGGCGCCTGCCACCACACCCGGCTAATTTTTGTATTTTTAGTAGAGACGGGGTTTCACCATGTTGGCCAGGCTGGTCTTGAACTCCTGATCTCAGGTGATCCACCCGCCTCAGCCTCCCAAAGCGCTGGGATTACAGGCATGAGCCACTGCGCCCGGCCAAGCCACACGTTTTTAAACCTTAATCAAATCTTAAGGACTAAGGAAACTGCAGAAATAGATTAGATCAAAGACAGACAATTTGTTTAAAACAAACACACACACAGGCTGGGCACAGTGGCTCAGGCCTGTAATCCCAGCACTTTGGGAGGCCAAGGCTGGTGGATCACCAGAGGCCAGGAGTTCGAGACCAGCCTGGCCAATATGGCGAAACCTCATCTCTACTAAAAATACAAAAATTAGCTGGGCCTGGTGGTACCCACCTGTATTCCCAAGTACTAGGGAGACTGAGGTGGGAGGATAGCTTGAGCCTGGAAGGTGGAGGTTGCAGTGAGCCAAGATAGCGCCACTACACTCCAGAACAAGACTCCGTATCAAAAACAAAACAAAACAAAAAACTCTATTTGCCCAGTTGACATTGGCTTTGGTATTTAGCTTATAATACTTTTTCTTTTTTTTTTTTTTTTGATACAGTGTTTTTGCTCTGTTGCCGCCCAGGCTAGAGTGCAGTGGAACGTTTTCGGCTCACTGCTACCTCCGTCTTCCGGGTTCAAGTGATTCTCCTGCCTCAGCCTCCCGAGTTGCTGGGATTATAGGTGTCTGCCACCACGCCCAGCTAATTTTTGGAGTTTTAGTAGAGACAGGGTTTCACCATGTTGACCAGGCCGGTCTCAACTCCTGGCCTCAAGTGATCCGTCCGCCTCGGCCTCCCAAAGTGCTGGGATTACAGGCATCAGCCACCGCAACCGGCCACTTATAATACTTTCAAACTAACTTGATCATAGGAATTTCCTAGTTTTTTTTTAATGAAAGTAAACCATGTTAGAAGAAAAAATTGTATTTATTTTTAAAGCATACTCACATGGTTCAAAAATAAAAATGTATAAATTGAAAAGATCTAGTCCCCCACATTCCTATTCACCCCATCCCCCTTGCCTAATTAACCATTTTCATTAGTTCATTGGCCTCCTTCCAGTGTTTTTTGTGTATAAACAAGGAAATAACAAAATGTTTATTTATTTACTTGACACTTTCTTACAGTTCTGCACCTTGTTTCTTCTTTTCCCCTGGAAAACTTTCCCTGTCAGAAAATAAAGAACAAAAGAAAAATGTATAAACCAAGAAGACTACTAGAATGACACATCTGTTGAATGAATGAGTTGCAACATTCTTGAATTACATGTCTGCTTTAATCATTGTTTGATATCCCTTTTGCTTCAATTTTCCTTACTAGTAAAAATCCTATTGTAATGGAAATTGTATCAAAAAATCTAATTGACACTTTGTAAATAAAAATGAGCTAAAGTAAAATGAAATGATATCTGGAATTTTCTTCAACATAAAGTGAGGGCTATAGATAAAACTTTCTTGGCCATGAACTGGTAATTCATGGAGCTATATGTCAGCTATAACTGTGATTCATTATACTATTCTCTCTATTTTTAATACGTTTGAAATGTTTCATAATAAAAAGCCTCAGAAATATGTAGTGAAAATCAAGCGTCTATTTCAAGAAAACTCTACATTTTTAGAATACGATTTTCTCAGTTAAAAATTAATAAAGGTGTGAAATACTTCCCTGAATATGGAAACTCTAGTTCCACAAAATTAACCAGCCAGCCACTGGAGAATGTCAAACACCATGTGGGCTACTCAGAGCCAGAAAATGTAAAACTATAATGAACTACCAACTCCAAGAGGAACTTAACTTTCTCAGCAACAACCTGCCTTCTGGTTCAAAAGGAGTGGAGGCAATATAGAAACACACATATACACAGAATCACAGTCTAGAATAAGTTTTTGTTTTGTTTTGTTTTGTTTTGTTTTGTTTTTTGAGGTTGAGTCTCCCTCTGTCACCCAGGCTGCAGTGCAGTGGCGCTGTCTCGGCTCACTGCAGCCTCCGCCTCCCGGGTTCAAGCGATTCTCCTGCCTCAGCCTCGTGAGTAGCTGGGATTACAGGCATGAGCCACCACGACCGGCTAATTTTTGTATTTTTAGTAGAGAGGGGGTTTCGCCATGTTGGCCAGGCTGGTCTCAATCTCCTGACCTCAAGTGATCCACTGCCTCAGCCTCCCAAAATGCTGGTACCACAGACATGAGCTACCGTGCCGGGCCTATGGAGATTTGATTGAGTTAACAGATTTCAGAACCTATCTTTTTCATTATGACAAATTCTTTAATATAAAACTTAACCTTTTTTCCTTTTCTTCCTTTTTCTTTTTATTTTTTAACACATAGGAAAACAAGACAGAGTGCTATTACCAAGTCTCGTAGTAAGAGGATGTCTTTGTTCAGGCTGCTATAACAAATTACCGTAAATAGGTAAACAACAAACATTTGTTTCTCACCATTCTAGAGGCTGGAAATTTGATATCCCAGAGCCAGCATGATGGGGTTCTTGGTGGGGCTCTTTCTGGTTTATAGAGGGCAGTCTTCTTTCTGTGCCCTCACATGGAAGAAAAAGAGCTAGCTAGCTCTGTGGCCTCTTCTTATAAGGAGGCTAATTTCGTTCATGAGGGCTCCAGCCTTATATGCTAATGATTTTCCAAAGGTCCCATTTCCAAATACCATCACATTGGGGTTAAATTCATTATATGAATTTAAGGGGACATGGCCATTCAGTCTATTGCAAAGGAACTATTAGGAGGAAAAAATAGCAGACGGAATCGAATTTTTTCTGTTTTTTAGACGGAGTCTCACTCTGTCGCCCAGGCTGGAGTGCAGTGGCGCAATCTCGGCTCACTGCAAGCTCCGCCTCCCAGGTTCACGCCACTCTCCTGCCTCAGCCTCCCAAGCAGCTGGGACCACAGGTGCCCGCCACCACACCCAGCTAATTTTTTGTATTTTTAGTAGAGACAGGGTTTCACCGTGTTAGCCAGGATGGTCTCGATCTGCTGACCTTGTGATCTGCCCGCCTCGGCCTCCCGAAGTGCTGGGATTACAGGCGTGAGCCACCGCGGCCGGAGGGAATCGAGTTTTTAAAAAGAGAGAAACAAACACAAGTCTAAAATACAAACAGGAGAAATTTGCTCCACAGTCCTCAATCCATCTATTTGAATTGACATGCAAATATTACCAGTCCTTGAGTATAACCATAGTGTTAATGAGAAGGATAAAAATGAACAAATAGAATGAGTGACCTTAGAGGAAACAGATACTTAAATAATGGAAACAATCTTTACATTTCCAAATTTATATTAATAAAATAATGTAAATATGAACAAACCAGGAATAGATGTTATGAAAAAGGAACTTCTAAGAACCAAAGAGTTCTTTAAATTAATAATGATATCATCAAAATTAAAATAATATATACACACATATCAATCATAGTCATGCCCTGCGTAACAATGTTTCCATCAATGACAAACTGCGTTTACAACAGTGGTCCCATAAGATTATAATGGAGCTGAAAAATTCCTATTGCCTAGTATTTACTATACCATATTTTTTGTTTATTTTAGAGTGCACTTTTTCTACTTATATATTTTTAAAATGTTAACTGTAAAATAGTCTCAGGCAGGTCCTTCAGGAGGTATTTCAGAAAGCATTGTTCTCATAGGAGATAACATTTCTATGCGTCTTATTGCCCCCAAAGACCTACCAGTGGTGGCCAGGCACGGTGGCTCATGCCTGTAATCCCAGAACTTTGGGTGGCCAAGGTGGGCAGATCACCTGAGGTCAGGAGTTCGAGACCAGCCTGACCAACATGGAGAAACCCCATCTCTACTAAAAATACAAAATTAGCCTGGCTTGATGGCGCATGCCTGTAATCCCAGCTACTCGGGAGGCTGAGGCAGGAGAATGGCTTGAACTCGGGAGGCTGAGGCTGCAATGAGCTGAGATCATGCCATTGCACTCCAGCCTGGGCAACAAGAGCAAAACTCAGTCTCAAAAAAAAAAAAAAAAACAAAACAAACAAACAAACAAACAAAAAACCTACCAGTGGGGCAAGATATGGAGGTGAAAGACAGTGATATAGTGATATTGACAATCTTGACCCTGTGAGGGTCTAGGCTAATGTGTGTGTCTTAGTTTTTTAACAAAAAAGCTTAAAAAGTAAAATAAAATAAAAAAATTTTAAATAAAAAAGTTTATAGAATAAGGACATAAAGAAAATATTTTTGTATAAATATACAGTGTGTGTTTTAAGCTAAGTGCTATTACAAAAGAGTAAAAAAGCTTTAAAAATTAAAAAGTTTATAAAGAAAAAGTTACAATAAACTAAGGCTAATTTATTATTGAAGAAAAAAATTAAATAAACTTTTTTTTTTTGAGACGGAGTTTTGCTCGTTGCCCAGGCTGGAGTGCAACGGCATGATCTCGGCTCACCACAAACTCTGCCTCTGGGTTCAAGCGATTCTCCTGCCTCAGCCCCTCGAGTAGCTGGGATTACAGGCATGCACCACCACGCCTGACTAATTTTTGTGTTTTTAGTAGAGACAGGGTTTCTCCATGTTGGTCAGGCTGCTTTCCAACTCCTGACCTCAGCTGATCTGCCTGCCTTGACCTCCCAAAGTGCTGGGATTACAGGTGTAAGCCACTGCGCCCGGCCCCATTTTTTATCTGTGGCTTTTCTATGTTTAGATACACACAAATACTTAACCTTGTTTTACAATTGCCTATAATACTCAGTATAGTAACATGCTGTATGGGTTTATAGCCTAGAAGTAATAAGCTACACCATATAGACTAGCTGTGTAGTCGACTATACCACCTTAGTTTGTGTAAGTATACTCCACTATGTTTGCACATAATGAAAAAGCCTGATGATGCATTTCTTAAACCATATCCTTGTTGTTAAGTGACACGTGACCGTATATAAGAGGCTTGGCTGAAGACAATCTTCTAGAATATAGAACTAAGAGATGAAATATATGAGAGAAATATTAAGAGACATGGAAGTTAAATCCAGGATGCTCAACATATATCTAATAGGAACTTCAGAAAATAACAAAAATGGAGGAGATAAAATAAAGAAAGAATAAATAAGTTGTCTGAACTAAAGAAAGACACTTCTGAAATTTGGGAGACCATGCAGTGAACAGTATTAAACATAAAAATACCCACAACTATATACACCTTGGTGATGTCTCCAAAGTCCAAGAATAAAGACAAAAGCTTAAACGCTTCCTGAAATGTAAAAGAAAAAAAATTATCCATAAAATAAGAAAAATCAGTTTCATCATCAATGAAAACTCTGTGTAATAAGAACAATGTCAGTTATCTTCAGGAGTAAGAGGGAAAATGATTTTGAGCCTAGTATATTGGTTTTCTAGGGCTAACATCATAAAATACCACAGACAGGGTAGCTTTAACAACAGGAATTCATTTTCTTACAGTTCTAGAGGTTTGAAGCCCAAGATCAAGCTACTGGTTTCTGAGACCTCTCTTTGGCTTGCAGATGGCTACCTTCTCTCTGTCCTTACACAGTTCACCCTTTATTTGCATACATCTCTGGTGTCTCTCTGTGTCCAGATTTTTTCTTCTTATAAGGGTATTAGTCAGATTGGATTATGGCACACCCTAACAGCCTCTAACTTAATCACCATGTTAAAGGTGCTATCCTATAGTCACATTCTGGTGTATGGTGATTGGGGCTTTAGCATATTAAATTTTGTAAAGACACAGTTCAGCCCATAATACCTCCAATTCTATTTTCAGCATAAATAGCAGTCAAAAGAGAGTTTACATTGAGGGCACTTGGTTGGGGGGTGTTCTAGAACTTATATCTTCATTAAGATCCATGGATGCATTCTAAAGGAATTACTCAAGGTTGAACTCCTGAAAATAAAAAATAAAATCACGAAACAGTGAGATGCAAAAAATTTGTGAGCAAGGAAAGAAATAGAACTTATACGTAAATGTAAATAATTGTTAAGACATTGTTTTAATATACATGAATTCAATTTTCTAACATTTTATTCAAATATTTCATCTAGTTTCATAAGAATATCAGTTATAGTGTCACCTAATGGCCATAAAAATCAATGACTTGGAGATAAAAATCCCAGATTATATAAAAAATTTGAAGATAGTAGAGAAAGCAATGACTTGAAGAATGAGCAGACTCCCAAGGCCACAGCATAGGCTGTGGGAAGCGGGGTAATCCGGAAAGGCCTTGCTAGGTTTCGCCTGGGAGAGTGTGGATGCTGGCTGGCAAAGCCTTTGACCAGGCAGAGATGCAGCCACGTAGTTTTGGTGCGTGCGTATGCAAAAGAATACAGCACCTCCTTCGAGCCGGAATCGAACCAGCGACCTAAGGATGTCCGCAAATGTTTCCACAGGCTACAGTCCTCCGCTCTACCAGCTGAGCTATCGAAGGGCGCACGTTTCTGTGGTTGGGTCATTGATCTTTCAGCAAATGCAAGACTCCTTGCAACTCTAGTCGTCCAATAAGCTTTAAGTTGGTTGGAACTCGCCTTGGAGAGATAACCCTGCGCCGATCGCCACCGCGCTCCTTTTGCGGCGGAACAAAATCCTCTGGGTGTGGTTGACTGGCTTCCCCCGGGTGTGGTTGACTGGCTTCCCCCGGGTGTGGTTGACTGGCTTCCCCTGGCATCGATAACAACGACCCATGAGGGGCGAACCGGGTAGGGGGCGTGGGGGTAGTGGTGGGAGTGTGCTCTCACTTGCTATCTTCTTCCTCCTGTGCATCCCCCTTTCTACAGGTGAGGATGACAGACCTCAGTGGCAAAAAAAAAAAAAAAAAAAAAGTGAGAGGGTGAGAGGCAGAGGGGTTGGCGAGGTGGATGCAGGGTGCGGGGGTCCGGTGAGGGAAGGGTTGCTGGAGGAGAAAGGAGGAGACCTGGAATGGACACTGGTAGAAGGCTTCCAACCCCAGCCGAGCCGCAGGGTCTGGTGGTGGCCGGTAATGAGGCCCTTCCCTAACACTCTGACCTCCCTACACCTTCCACTGCTCTCCCACCCCCTCATCCCCCACCCCCGTTCTTCCTCCCGATGCGCTTTCTGCCTTCTACCCACAGTATCCTAAGTTCACTTATTGGCCCGTTGAGGTGTACTGGGAAGTGAGGGAAAGAACAAGTAGAATTAGGTGAGGAGACCCCTCCCAGGGATTGCAGAGGCACATGTGATACCCCTCCTCCCTCGGGGCCAATCTGGTGGTTGGCTTCCCTCCTCTGCAAACCGACCAGAAATATTTTGCCAGTTGCAACTTTTAGAAGTAGGACAAGGCTCTGTGGGCTCTGAAAAAGCAAAGGTGCAAGGACCAGCCTGAGCAACACGGCAAAACCTTATCTTTACAAAAATTACAAAAATTAGCTGGGTGTGGTAGCACAAGCCTGTAGTCCCAGCTACTTGGGAGGCTGAGGTGGGAGGATTGCTTGAGGCCAGGAGTTCAAGGCTACAGTGAGCTATGATTATGCCCCTGAACTCTAGCCTGGGTGACAGAAGAGACCCTGTCATAAAAAAAAAAAAAAAAAAAAAAAATAGGGGGTGGGTGAAGTAGAAGACAGAAGTGTCAGTGTTGGACTGCTTACCCTGACCCCATGTGTTTGACAATGTTTTAGATCTTATCTGGTGTGTGCCACTATATCGGGGGACCTGCCCCGATAATCACGTAGGTTCTTTTCTATTTTCCTAAGCGTCGACTGGCTTCAGAAATAAAAGGACAGAGTACAAAAGAGAGAAATTTTAAAGCTGGGCGTCCGGGGGAGACATCACACATTGGTAGGATCCGTGATGCCCCACAAGCCACAAAAACCAGCAAGTTTTTATTAGGGAGTTTCAAAAGGGGAGGGAGATACAAATAGGTGTCGGTGACAGACATCAAGTACTTAACAGGGTAATAGAATATCACAAGGCAAGTGGAGACAGGGCGAGATCACAGGACCACAGGACCGAAGTGAAATTAAAATTGCTAATGAAGTTTTGGCACCATTGTCATTGATAACATCTTATCAGGAGACAGGGTTTTGTGATCAACCAGTCTGACCAAAGTTTATTAGGCGGGAATTTCCTCTTCCTAATAAGCCTGGGAGCGCTATGGGAGACTGGAGTTTATTTTACCTCTGCAATCTCGACCATAAAAGACAAGTATGCCCCGGGGGGGCCAGTTCAGAGACCTACCCCTAGGGGCGCATTCTCTTTCTCAGGGACGTTCCATGCTGAGAAAAGGAATTCAGCGATATTTCTCCCATTTGCTTTTGAAAGAAGAGAAATATGGCTCTGTTCTGCCCGGCTCACCGGCGGTCAGAGTTTAAGGTTATCTCTCTTATTCCCTGAACATTGCTGTTATCCTGTTCTTTTTTCAGGGTGCCCACATTTCATATTGCTCAAACACACATGCTGTACAATTTGTGCAGTTAATGCAATTATTACAGGGTCCTGAGGTGACATACATCCTCCTCAGCTGACAGGATTAAGAGATTAAAGTAAAGACAGGCATAGGAAAGCACAGGGGTATTGATTGGGGAAGTGATAAGTGTTCATGAAATCTTTACAATTTTTGTTTAGAGATTGCAGTAAAGACAGGCATAAGAAATTACAAAAGTGTTAATTTGGGGAACTAATAAATGTCCATAAAATCTTCACAATCCACATTCTTCTCTCATGGCTTCAGCCGGTCCCTCCGTTTGGGGTCCCTGACTTCCCGCAACACCACTACCCCAAGACCACTGGGACACCCACCCCCCAGCTGAACACCTACTGGAGGTGCAGCAAGCCACATCCAAGGAACCTGGCCACCATTGAGTTTAAGTCCACTCCCTGTCTTATGGCAAGTGGGTCTGGATCTCTGAGGGCAAGGGTCAGATGCTCACAGAACCCAGCTACTCTGTCATGGCTCAAACAGGAAGAGTTGGTACCCAGGTTTCAACCTTGCTTGTGCTGGCCACCAAAGCCCATTCACTGGCTCACCTCTGATTTTCCCACCAAAACACTAAACAGAGGTTCCGAAGAACCTGGGGGTCTCTATATCCCATCATGAACTTATCCAATAAGGGACAAAGGTACTACATTTCATCTGTGTTCGCTAGTCTCTGCCTTTGGTGTCGTTGGAGGCAGGGATCTCTCTGTGGCTCCAAAGCCATAGAATCATCCTGGGCACTGGCGATGCCACAGCTTGGCCTCCTTCTGTTAGCAATGAGAAGCAGGAAAGGCTGACAAAGCCAGGGGAACATTGGGGGAAATAGGGAGGTGGAGGGAGATCAGGAGCTGCTTCCCAAGAGAGAAAGACATGTGTAGTCTTCAGTTTGAGACCTGCAATGAAACAGCTCTTGTGGCCACAGCAGGTAGTGGAGGCAGGTGTCCCAGTCCCCAGAGGGTTTCAGAGGGCCACGTTCCCATGGGCCATTTGGCTTGGAGTGCTCTCTGTGATAGGTTGGATGTGTGCATCAAATCTCTGGAGATTTTTTCTGAGATGGTGAGATGAGACCAAGGAACGCTTGTTGGCTTTCTTCTCTGCCCCATACCCACAGAACCCACTCCATCTCCCTGGAGGTGAAACCCCTGTTCGTTGGAGAAAACCCAAGTCCATTTCCTACTTCATTCTCTCTGATTAGGCCTCAGCACATTTTCCTTTGGGGTGAGGGTAGAGTCCAACTGTGCCTCTAGTCCCAAAGCTCCAAACTGCTCAGACCCACCAGGCAGTGGCCTAAGGCAGCGAATTGGTGTGCCTCTGTATAATGATAGCTGTCACTCAAGCTTTACTTCTGCTCCCTGCCACGGACCCAACAGCCTCTAACTCTCCAGGATCACTGAAGCTCTTTTCGAGCCTGCACTTTTGTACTCCCCTTCCATCTCCCTTACCCTCTCAAGTAGCAGGGCACTCAACACAGGTGTTTTTGCTGGCTTTGAACTGAATATTAGGTCCTTTCTTTTCCAGCAGGGGCCAAACTCGGCTGTAGCAGCATGAAAAGTTGTGAAGGCTCAGAAAAAGTGAGGCTTGAGGGATTTGGGGAAAGCTATGGGGATAGGGGATAGACTCACCTTGTCCTCAACCTAAAGGGCAACCTGACCTTGCTAATGGAAGTTCTTAGGATTAGGAAATTCTCAGGGTGACAGCTGTCTCCCCAAAGTAGACACAGCAAAGTGGGAATGGACATTTTCTTTATGCCCGTATAGGTCTATACATTTCCAGCCAAGGAGAATGAGAGGGGCAGGCTGAGGGCTCAGGGGAGAGAGAGAGGGAGGCAGAGACACAGAGACAAAGAGAAATATACAGAGACAGAGAAACGGTGAAAGAGAATGAGACAGAGACAAACATGAGACTGTCAGATCTCAATGCAGTGATAAAGAGCCTGAGATGGATGAGAGTGAGAGGGTGAGTTTTCACGGAAGATACCATGGTTATCCCCACTTTACACCCTTGTCAAGTAAGCTTGACGTTCTCCAGGGAACTTGACCTTCCAGGCTTTGCCCACCTGGTCAGGAGAGCTCTGTCAAAGGTGAGCACAGCGGTTTTGTCACAGCCAGTGGAGATGCTCAAGCTCGAGAGCAGTCTGTGAAGAAAAGCGAAGGAGCACAGGGTGGGGAAGTAGGGGGCAGCATGAATAGAGGGATTAGTGGGGTCACAAAGCAGAAGCAAGGCGTGGGAAGCTAGGTGATCAGGAAAGACTTCGTGGGTGTTTTGCCCGGGAGAGTGTGGTTACTACTTGGAAGCTGCAGGGCTTTTAACCAAAAGCATCACGCACTTCCTTCGAGCCGGAATCGAACCAGCGACCTAAGGATGTCCGCAAATGTCTATACAATCTACAGTCCTCCGCTCTACCAGCTGAGCTATCGAAGGGTGCATGCTGTCAAAGCTGGTTCATTGGACTTTCTGCAAACAGAGGGAGCCACATCCCTGGAATGCTTGAGGTCCAATACGCGTTGGGTTGGTTGGGACCCACCTTGGAAGAGAACCCTGCGCCGCTTGACGCCACGCCCCTTTCAGGGCGGAGCAAATCCTCTGGGCGAGGATGCCTGGTGTCTCTCGGGCTCTGACAGCCACCATCCACGAGGAGGAGCTCTCATCTGTGACAGCCTTCCTCTCCCTGAGCATCCACCTTTCTACAGGTGAGGGTGACAGCCCCCAGTGGCCTGAGAGAAAATGAGAAGGTGAGTCAGCGAGGGCACAGGGATTGGCGAGGTGGTTGGGTGGGTCTAGTCGGGGAGAGAACGCTGGAGAAGGAAAAGAGGAGAACCCTAATGGGCGCTGGATAGGCAGCTGACAACTCCAACCCAACCTCAGGGTCTGGTGCAGGTCTCTAATGGGCGCTTCCATAATAGTCTGGCCTCTCTACTCCCTCCCCTACCACACACACAGGGCCCTCCTCCCCAGGTGCCCCGCCCTTCTCCTCATAGTAGTCTATGCTCACATTTTGGTGCATTGAGGTGCACTGGGAAGTGAGGTGAGGAAATCTCTCCCAGGCTTGCAGAGGCACATGTGAGATACCCTCTTCTGCAAACAGGCCGAGAATTCCAATCAGAAGCTGCCGATTTCTGAAGAAGGGCAAAGTTCTGTGGGTTTCCTTGAAAAACAAGAAGCCAGGTAGAGGACAGAAGTGTGAGCTTTGGACTCCTTATCCTGAACCCACATCTTTGACAAAAGTTTCAGATCCCATCTGGTGTGTGCCCACCACTCTGAGACCACTGAGGCACCCTCTCTGCAGCAGAACACCTGGAGGAGGACAGGAAGCCACACCCACGGGACCTAGCCTCCATTGAGTTTATGTCCACTTCCTGTCTTATGGCAAGTGGGTGTGGATCTCCGAGAGTGAGGATCAGATCCTCACAGATATCCTGCTACTCTCTGCCATGGCACAGCTGGGAAGAGTGGGCACCTGGGCTCACCTTCACTTGTGCCAGCCACCAAACCCATTTGTTGGCTCACCTCTGGTTTTTCCCCAAAGCACTGAGCAAAGGTTCCAAGGGCTCTGGTGACTCCACGCCCCATCAGGAATATATCCAATGAAGGCCTGAGGTGCTACCTTTGGTCCCTCTTTGTTAGCTGGTCTTTGCCTTTGGTGTCATTGGAGCTGGGGTCTCTCTGTGCCTCCAGAGCCATAGAAGCATCCCAGAGCACTGGTGACACCAAAGAAGAAAGGTTGACACAGTCGGGGTGACGTGGGGGAGAATAGGTGGTGGCGGGATACCAGGAGCTGCTTTCCATGTGAAAAAGATATGTGCAGTAATATGTGCAGTATCCAGTTTGAGAGGCACAATTAAACAGTTCATGTGGACCCAGCAGGTAGTAGATGCGGCAAGCCAGTCCTAAGCAGGCTTCAGAAGGCCATGCTTTCCTGGGCCATTCAGTTTGGAGTACTCTCTGATAGGTTACATCTTTACATCAAACATCTGGAAGATTTTTCCAAGATTATGTGATGAGACGAAAGGATGCTCATTGGCTTTCTTCTCTGCCACATACCCACCAAACCCACTCCAACTCCCCGGAGTTGAAGCTTCACTTGATTGATAAAGCCCAGTCCATTTCTGACTCCATTCTCTCTGACTGGGCCTCAGCACATTTTTCTTGGGAGTAGGAGAACCCAAGTGTGCCTCTAGGTCCCAGAGCAAATGCTCCGAACTGCTTAGACCCACGAGGCAGTGGCCTGTCTAAGGAGGCAAATTCATGTGCCTCTGTATAATGGCAGCTGTCACTCAAGCTTTATGTCTGCTCCCTGCCGTGGACCCAATAGCCCCTAACTCTCCAGGATCACTGAAGCTGTTTTGAAGTCTGCACTTCTTTGGTACTCCCTTTCCCTTTCCCTTACCCTCCCAAGTAGGCAGGGCACTTGGTGCAGGTGTTTTTGCAGACTTTGAACTGAGTATTAGATATCCTTACTTTTCCAGCAGTAACCAAACTTGGCTGCAGCAACATAAAAACTTGTGAAGGCTCAGGAAAGATGAAGCTTGACGGGTCTGGGACAGGGGGATGGGTGGGCAGTTTGTAAATACAAGTGGAAAGGCGTAGGATGGTGGGGGCACGAATTGGGGTCTGGCTGGGTCACAAGGCAAGGGGCACTGTTTTGCGCTGAAGACTACGAGGATTCGGGGAAGAATGAATAGGCTCCCAGGCCTGTGATCAGGAAAGGCAGGATTTTGCTGGGTTTTCCTGGGGAAAGTGTAGTTATGACTGGAAGGCTGCAAGGTCTTTGACCAGGAACAGGTGGAGCCAGGCAGCATTGTGCGCAAAAGAGTCAGGCACTTCCTTCGAGCCGGAATCGAACCAGCGACCTAAGGATGTCCACAAACGTTTCCGCAGTCTACAGTCCTCCGCTCTACCAGCTGAGCTATCGAAGGATGCACGTTGTTAAGGCTGGGTCACTGGACTTTCTGCACATGGAGGAAGCCAAGTCCCTGGACCACCGGAGATCCAATACTCGTTGAGTTAATTGGAACCCGACTTGGAAGAGAACTCTGCGCCGGTCTCCACTGCGCCCCTTTCCGGACAGAGCAAATCCTCTGGGCCGGGGGGGTGCCTGGCGTCTCTGGGGCGCTGATAGCCACGATCCACGAGGAGGAGCTCTCACCTGTGGCCTTCCTCTCCCTCTGCATCGCTCTTTCTGCGTGTGAAGATGACAGCCCTTAGTGGCCAGAGGGAAAATGAGGTAAGACGGCGAGGGCAGAGGGGTTGGTGAGACTGATGGGTGGGTCCAGTGGAGGAGAGGACACTGGAGGAGGAAAAGAGGAGAACCAGCATGGGCGTGGTGTAAGCAGCTTCCAACCCCAGCCTAGCGTCAGGGTCTGATGGAAGACCATAAGGGGGCACTGCCCTAACAGCCTGTCCTCTACTTCCCACCACCTCAAACACACTCCTCTCGATGTGCTCGGCCCTTCTACCCACAGTGTCCTATGCTCACTTTTTGGAGTATTGAGGCGTAATGGGAAGAGAGGGAGGAAATGCAGGAGGATAGGTGGAGGCCAGGTATGGTGGCTCGCACCGCAATCCCAACAATTGAGCGGGCCGAGGCGAAAGGGGCGCTTGAGCGCAGGAGTTCGAGATCAGCCTGGGCAACATAGGGAGAAGCCATCTCTACAGAAAAACTTTTAAAAAGTATCCGGGTGTGGTGGCCTGCACCTGTGGTCCTGGCCACTCAGCAGGCTGAGGTGGGAGGATCATCTGAGCCCAGGTGTTCGAGGCTACAGTAAGCTGTGATCTTGCCACTGCACTCCAGCCTGGGCGACAGAGACAATTAAAAAAAAAAAAAAAAAAGATATGTGGGGAGAGAGTAGGGCCAGGGGCTCACAGTTCACCATGTGATACCCATTACCTCTAACCCCAAAGGCCAGCATAAAAGCTTCGATCCAATCCTCTGCTACTGACCAAGAATCCTTTCCCAGAGGCTGCTGCTTTCTAAAGTAGGGGCCCCTGGAAAGAAAAAGGGGCTGATAGAGGACACCAGATGAGCTTTGGACCCCTTACCTAGGCCCCAAATTGTTACAAAGGGTTCATATCCCATACGGTGTGTGTCCACTATCCCAAGACCACTCATCACCCACACAAACAGTGAGACAGGTACTGGTGGCACAGCAAGCTGAACCCAAAAGACCCACCCTTTATTGAGTTTATAGGGGAAAAGTCACGGTCAGGGATCACCCACACTTTTGCTGATGACCAAACACCACTCAATGGCCCACCTGTTTTTTCCCTCAAAGCACCAAGCCTAGATTCCAAAAAACCTGGTACCGCCACATCTTATCAAGGACATATCCAGTATAGACCAATGGTTCTACTTTGGTTTCTGTTTGCTGATCTCTGCAGCAATGTCATTCGAGGCTGGGTCTCTCTGGGGCTGCAGAGCTACAGAATGTTGCTGGGGCACTGGTGAGTCCACAGCTCTGCCCCTTTCCATCAGCAGTGGGAAGCAGGAAAGGCTGATACAACAGAGAAGAGGTAGGGAATAGGCCGTAGGGGGAGAACAGGAGCTGCTTTCTAGGACGGGAAGACATGTGTAGTCTCTAGTTTGAGACGCAGAGTGAAAAAGCAGTTATGCCCATTGGGTAGGGGAGAGTGGTCACCGGATTCCCAGAAGGCCTCTGAGAACCAAATTTCCATCACTGTTTTGCTTGCAGTGCTCTCTGTGATAATTTTCATCTGTATATCAAGTGTCTGAAGATTTTTTTTTTTTTCCCAGAGCATAGGATGGGACCAGGGGACACTCATTGTGGTTCCTCTCTGGCTCATACTTTGATGAACCCACTTCATCTTCCCAGAGGTGAAGCCCAATTGGTGAAAGTCAAGCCCATTTCCTGCTTCATGCTCTCAGATTGTGCCAGCCATCTTCCTCTTGTAGAAGGCGCAACCTTCCAGCTGTGCCTGCAGAGCCCCCACATAAAAGTGAGCATGCTGCTCCGATGCAACAAGCCAGTGGCCTAAGGAGGTGAACTTGTGTACCTCTGCAAGGTGGCAGCTGCCACCCAAGCTTCAATTCTGCTCCCTGCCATGGACCCAACAGCCCCCAACCCTCCCGGGTCACTGAAGTTCTTTCCAAGTCTGCCCTTTTATACTCTCTTTCCCTCTCTCACACCTTCACAACCAGTAAGACACTTGGTATAGGTGTTTTTGCAGACTTTGAACTGAATGGAAGGTATCTTTCTTCTTCCAGCAGGAGCCCAAAGTTTACTGTAGCAACATTAAAAGTGTGAAGGCTCAGGAAATGTGAGGCTTGGTGTATGTGGGAAGGGGGCACATTTTTGTTCTCAACCTGAAGGAAAATGTTATGGAGCCAGTGGAAGCCCTATTTATTAAGAAAATCTCAGGGCGGCAGCTCTCTCCCACAAATAGACAAAACAAAACAGAAATGAACATTTTCTGTCTGTATACATCTATACATTACAAGCAAAAGATAATGAGAGAACTAGAGTCAGAGAAAAACAGAGAGAGAGAGAAAGAGAATGCTCAGATAGAAAAGCATTGCTAGAGACCTGGAGAAGGAGATGAGAGAGAGACAGCATAGAGAGCATTTTTTGTTTGTTTGTTTTCCTGAGGATGTCACAGTTGTCTCTGACCCTTTTCTCTTCCAGCAGGCTTGATCTTCTAGGAGTTGATGGTGGGCCCACTGGTTTAATAGATCGAGAGATCTATCAATGGTGAGCACACAATGTTGCTAGAGTCCGTGGCCCTCAGCACCCAGAGCAATCTGTGGATAAAAGTGAAAGAGCTCTGGATGGTGGGGGTGCGAAGGGGGTTGGGGAGAGGGGCTGACTGGGTCACAAAGCAGAAGCAAGGGGCCCTTTGCGTTGAAGAGTACCTGTCCCTGGACTGTGGGGAGAATGAGTGGGCTTACGGGCGTGTTTGCTGGCCACAGCGCAGGTGTGGAAACCAGGTGATCAGGAAAGGTTTCTCTGGGTTTTGACTGGGAGGGTGTGGGTGGATACTAGTTGGAGGCTGCAGGGCGTTTGACCAGGCACCAGGTGGCATTGCATGCAAAAGTATCAGGCACTTCCTTCGAGCCGGAATCGAACCAGCGACCTAAGGATGTCCGCAAATGTCTGTACAATCTACAGTCCTCCGCTCTACCAGCTGAGCTATCGAAGGGTGCGCGCTACAAGAGCTGGGTCACTGGACTTTCCGCAAATGGAGGAAGCCAAGTCCTTGGAACGCTGGAGTCAACACACTTAGAGTTGATTGGAACCCGCCTTAGAAGAGAACCTTGCGCTGGTTGCCACCTCGCACCTCTCAGGGTGGAGCAAATCCTCCGAGTGTGTTTTCCTCGCGTCCCAGAGCGCTGATAGCCACAATCCAGGACGGGAGGCTCTCGCCTGTGGCCTTCCTCCACCTGTGCATCTCCCTTTTTACAAGTGAGGATGACAGCCCTCAGCGAAAGAAAACAAGAGGGTGAGAGGGCTCGGTCAGAGGGATGGGCGAGGTGGATGCGTGGATCCTGTGGGACAGGGGTTGCAGGAGGAGGAAAGAAGAACTCGGAAAGCTTCTGGGTGGGCGGCCGCTATCCGCAGACCAGCTTCAGGGTCTGCTGGAAGTCCTTAAGCAGCCCTTTCCTAAAACTCTGGCCTTCCTACTCCCTTCCCGGCCAACATACACATGCCTCTTCTCCCGATGTGCCTCCGCCCTTTCCCCTACAGTGTCCTATGCTTGCTTTTTGGCGCATTCAAGTGTGCTAGAAGTGAGAGAGAGAACAAATGGGACTAGGTGAGAAGAACTCGCCCAGGGCTTGCAGATGCACTGTGATACCCTCCTTCCTCCCCAGCGCCCACCTGGGGCTTGGCTTCCCCCCTCTGCAAACTGACCAAGAACTCTTTTTTTTTTTCTCCCCCAGAGGCTTCCTCTTTCTGAAGTAGGGCAAGTATATTAGTCCGTTTTCATGCTGCGGATAAAGACATACCCGAGACTGGGATGAAAAAGAGGTTTAATTGGACTCACAGTTGCACATGCCTAGGGGGGCCTCAGAATCATGGCTGGAGGTGAAAGGCTCTTCTTGTTGTTGTTGTTGTTGTTCTTCTTCTTCTTCTTCTTCTTCTTCTTCTTCTTCTTCTTTTTTTTTTTTTGAGATGGAGTTTCACTCTTGTTGCCCAGGCTGGAGTGCAATGGCGCGATCTCAGCTCACCGCAACCTCCGCCTCCCAGGTTCAAGCGATTCTGCCGCCTCAGCCTCCGGAGTAGCTAGGATTACAGGTATGCACCGCCATGCCCGGCTAATTTTGTATTTTTAGTAAAGACTTGGGGTTGCTCCATGTTGGCCAGGCTGGTCTTGAACTCCCGACCTTAGGTGATCCACCCTCCTCGGCCTCCCAAAGTGCTGGTATTACAGGCGTGAGCCACCGCTCCTGTCCAAGGCACTTCTTACATGGCAGAGGCAGGAGAAAATAAGAGAGAAGCAAAAGCAGAAACCCCTGGTAAACCCATCAGATCTTGTGAGACTTATTCACTATCCTGAGAATAGCACTGGAAAAACTGGCCCCCGTGATTCAATTATCTCCCCCTGGTCCCTCTCACAACACGTGGGAATTTTGGGAGATACAATTCAAGTTGAGATTTGGGTAGGGACACAGCCAAACCATATCATTCCGCCCCTGGCCTCTCTAAATCTCACGTCCTCACATTTGAAAACCAATTATGTCTTCCCAACAGTCCCCCAAAGTCTTAACTCATTTCAGCGTTAACCCAAAAGTCCACAGTCCAAAGTCTTATCTAAGACAAGGAAAGTCCCTTCTGCCTATGAGCCTGTAAAATCAAAAGCAAGCTCGTTACTTCCTAGACACAATAGCGGTACAGGTATTGGATAAATACAGCCATTCCAAATGGGAGAAATTTGCCAAAACGAAGGAGTTACAGAGCCCGTGCAAGTCCGAAATCCAGCGGGGCTGTCAAATTTTAAAGCTTCAAAATGATCTCCTTTGACTTCAGGTCTCACATCCAGGTCACACTGATGCAAGAGGTGGATTCCCATGGTCTTAGGCAGCTCCACCCCTGTGTCTTTGCAGGATACAGCCTCTCTCCGAGCTGCTTTCCTGGGCTGGCCTTGAGGGTCTGCAGCTTTTCCAGGTGCACGGTGCAAGCTGTCAGTGGATCTACCATTCTGGGGTCTGGAGGATAGTGGCCCTCTTCTCACAGCTCCACTAGGCAATGCCCCAGTAGGGACTCTGTGTGGGGGCTCTGACCACACATTTCCCTTTCACATTGTCCTAGCAGAGGTTCTCCATGAGGGCCCCACCCCTGCAGCAAGCTTTTGCCTGGGCATCCAAGCGTTTCCATACATCTTCTGAAATCTAGGAGGAGGTTCCCAAGCCTCAATTCTTGACTTCTGTGCACCTGCAGGCTCAACACCACGTGGAAGCTGCCAAGGCTTGGGGCTTCCCCTCTGAAGCTACAGCCCAAGCTGTATGTTAGCCCCTTTCAGCCACAGGTGGAGCAGCTGGGACACAGAGCACGGAGTTCCTAGGCTGCACACAGCACTAGGACCCTGGGCCCGGCCCATGAAACCACTTTTTCCTCCTGGGCTTCTGGGCCTGTGATGGATGGGAGGGGCTGCCGTGGTGGTCTCTGACATGGCCTGGAGACATTTTCCCCACGGTCTTGGTTAACATTAGGCTCCTTGCTACTTATGCAAATTTCTGCAGCCAGTTTGAATTTCTCACCAGAAAATGGGTTTGGGTTTTTCTTTTCTATCACATAGTCAGGCTGCAAATTTTCCAAACTTTTATGTTCTGCTTCCTATATAAAACTGAACACCGCCGGGCATGTTGGCTCACGCCTGTAATCCCAGCACTTTAGGAGGCTGAGGCGGGTGGATCACAAGGTCAGGAGATCAAGGCTAACACGGTGAAACCCCGTCTCTACTAAAAATACCAAAAAAAAATTTGCCGGGCGTGGTGGCCGTCGCCTGTAGTTCCAGCTACTCGGAAGGCTGAGACAGGAGAATGGTGTGAACCCAGGAGGCAGAACTTGCAGTGAGCCGATATCGTGCCACTGCACTCCAGCCTGGGCGACAGAGCAAGACTCTGTCTCAAAAAAAAAAAAAAAAAAAAAAACTGAATGCCTTTAACATACCCAAGTCACCTCTTGAATGCTTTGCTGCTTAGAAATTTCTTCTGCCAGATACCCTAAATCATCTTACTCAAGTTCAAAGTTCCACAAATCTTTAGGGCAGAGGCAAAATGCTGTTAATTTCTTTGCTAAAACATAACAAGAATAATCTTTGCTCCAGTTCCCAACAAGTTCCTTATCTCCATCTGAGACCACCTCAGCCTGCATTTTATTATCCATATCACTATCAGCATTTTGGGTAAAGTCATTCAACAAGTCTCTAAGAAGTTCCAAACTTTCCCACATTTCCGTGTCTTCTTCTGAACCCTCCAAACTGTTCCAATCTATGCCTGTTACCCAGTTCCAAAGGCACTTCCGCATTTTTGGGTATCTTTTCAGCAATGCCGCACTCTACTGGTACCAATTTACTGTATTAGTCCATTTTCACGCTGCTGATAAAGACATAACCCAGACTGGGATGGAAAAGAGGTTTAATTGGACTTACAATTCCACATGGCTGGGGAGGCCTCAGAATCATGGTGGGAGGCAAAAGGCACTTCTTACATGACAGTGGCAGGAGAAAATGAAAGAGAAGCAGAGCAGAAACACCTGATAAACCCATCAGATCTCGTGAGACTTATTCACGAGAATAGCACAGGAAAGACTGGCCCCCATGATTCAATTACCTCCGCCTGGGTCCCTCCCACAACACGTTGGAATTTTGGGAGATACAATTCAAGTTGAGATTTGGGTGGGGACACAGCCAAACCATATCAGTAAGGTTCTGTGGGTTTCTTGGAAAAAAATAAATAAATAAACAAACAAAAAAATGGTGGTAGAGGACAGAGGTGTGAGTTTCTCCTGACACCACGTCTTTGGCAAAGGTTTCAGATCCCATCTGGTGTATGCCCACCACCCCAAGACCACGGAGACACCCACCCCCCAGCTGAACACCTAGTGGGGGTACAGCAAGCCACCCCAAGGGACCTAGCGTCCATTGAGTTTAAGTCCACTCCCTGTCTTATGCTAAGTGGGTCTGAATGGCCAAAGGTGAGAGTCAGATGCATGAACACCCCTTGCTACTCTGTCATGTCCCAGACTGGAAAAGTGGGCATCTGGGGTTCACCCTCGCTTGTGCTGGTCACCATAGCCCACTACCTGGCCCCCTTCTGCTTTTGCCCTCAAAACACCAAACTGAGGTTTCAGAGGACCTGTGCCTCCATGTCCCATCAGGAACATATCTAATGAAGACCTAAGGTGCTACCTTTGGTCCCTGTTCACTGGTCTCTGTTTTTGGTGTCATTGGAGACTGGGGTCTCTCTGCAGCTCCACAGCCATACAGTCGTCTCAGAGCACTGGTGAATCCACAGCTTGGCTCCTTTCCACTAGCAGTGAGAAGTGGGAAAGATTGACACAGCCGGGGGAACGTGAGGGGAATAGGCAGTGTTGGGGGAGACCGTCTGCTGCTTTCCAGAAGAAGAAGACACATACAGTCTCCAGTTTGAGACCCACAATGAAGCAGTTCTTGTGGCCATAGAGGGTAGGGGAGGGCAGGGACCCAGTCCTCAAAGGGCTTCAGAGGGCCATGCTCCCATGGACCACTGGGCTTAGAGTGCTCTCTGTGATAGGTTGCATCTGTACACCAAGTGTCTGATGCACATTTTTCTGAGATCTTGGGATGAGACCAAGGGACACTCATTGGCTTTCTTCTCTGCCCCATACCCACAAAACCCACTACATCTCCACAGATGTGAAGCTCCACTGGTTGGTGAAAGCCCAGTCCATTTTCTGCTCCATTCTCTCTGACTGGGCTTCAGCATATTTTTCTCAGAGGTAGGAGAGCCCAACTGTGCTGCTAGATCCTAGTGCAAAAGGTCCAAACTGCTCAGACCCACCAGGCAGTGGCCTTTCTAAGGAGGTGAATTTGTGTGCCGCTGTATGATGACAGATGTCACTCAAGTTTCACTTCTGTTTCCTGTCATAGACCAACAATCCCCAACTCTCCCAAGTCACTGAAGCTCTTTTCAGGCCTGCCATTTTGTACTTCCTTCCTGCTCTCACAGCCTCCTAAGTGGCAGGTGTTTTTGACATCTTTGAACTAAGCGGTGAGTGTTAGGTATTCTTACTCTTCCAGCAGGAGCCAAGCCCAGCTGTAGCAAAATAAAAAGATGTGAAGACTCAGGAAAGGTGAGGCTTGAGGGATTTAGGACAGGGGTGAGTGGGTAGACACACCATGTCCTCATCCCATGGGGCAACCTGACCTTGCCAATGGAGGTTCTTTGCCTTAGAAAATTCTCAGGGTGGCTGCTGTCTCCCCAAGTAGACACAACATAGCAAGGATGCGCATTTTCTGTCTGTATGAGTCTATACATTTCCGGCAAAGGAGAATGAGAGAGACACAGAGTGCTAGGGAGAAGGGGCAGAGACAGACAGAGAGAAATATACACAGACAGAGAGAGAAATTGTGAAAGAGAGAGAGAGAATGAGATAGAGACAGAGGTGAGGTAGTAATAGCCCAAGAAGGAAATGAGGGGGAGAGGGTGAGTTCACGGATGGTATCATGGTTGTCCTCGACCCTACACTGTTGTCCTGAATGCTTGATGGTCTCCTGGGAGCTTGGCCTTCCAGGGTTTGCCAACCTGGTCAGGAGAGCTTGGTCACAGATGAATCCAGCTGTGTTGCCAGATTCCCCAGCAGTGCTTAGGTCCAAAAGCACCCTGTGAATAAAAATGAAGCAGCCCTGAGATGGTAAGGGTTCGGATGGGGGATTGGCTGGGTCACAAAGAAGAAGTAAGGGGCACTTTGCACTGAAGTGTACTGGCAACAGCACAGGCATGGCAAGCTAGGTAATCTGGATAAGGCTTTGCTGGGTTTTGCCTGGGAGAGTGTGGCGACAGCAGGGCGTTTGACCAGGCAGAGGTGCAGCCAGGGAGCACTGGTGTGTGTACAAAAGACTCAGACACTCCCCTCAAGCAGGAATTGAACCAGCAACCTAAGGATGTCCACAGATGTGTACAGTCCTCCACTCTATCAGCTGATCTCTCAAAGAGTACACAAAGTTAGAGCTGGGTCACTGGACTTTCTGCAAATGGAGGACACCAAGTCCCTGGAATGCCAGAGGTCCAATATGTGTTGGGTTGGTTGGAACTTGCCTTGGAAGAGAACCCTGCGCTCTTGTTGCCCAGGCTGGAGTGCAATGGCACAATCTTGGCTTACTGCAACCTCCACCTCCCAGGTTCAAGCAATTCGCCTGCCTCAGCCTCCCAAGTAGCTGGGATTACAGGCATGTGCCGCCATGCCTGGCTAATTTTGTATTTTTAGTAGAGACTTGGGGTTTCTCCATGTTGGTCAGGCTGATCTCGAACTCCTGACCTCAGGTGATCTGCCTGCCTCGGCCTCCCAAAGTGCTGGGATTACAGGCGTGAGCTACTGTGCCCAGCCCGGAATAAAACAGTTTTACTTCTTCATTTAAACATGGATGGCTTCCATTTTTATTTTTTTGCGTTACTGTTCAAGAATCTCCACACATTGCTGATGATAGTGATGAAAGCAGATGTCCTTGCTTGTCCTAATCTCACAGGGAAATCATTCAGTCTTTCATCATTAAGTATATTGTTAGCTGAAAGTTTTTCATAGGTGCCCTTTATCAGATTGAGAAAAGGCCCTTCAATTTCTAATTCGCTGAGTTTATATGAGAAGCGAATGTGTAGCGGGCATTGGTGGCTCATGTCTATAATCTCAGCGCTTTGGAAAACCAAGATGAGAGGATCACTTTAGCCCAGGAGTGCAAGACCAACGTGGGCAACAAAGTGAGAACCCGTCTTTATGAAAAATTTTAAAACATTATCAGGGCGCCAGGCGCAGTGGCTCACGCCTGTAATCCCAGCACTTTGGGAGGCCAAGGCGGGAGGATCACCTGAGGTCAGCAGTTCCAGACCAGCCCGGCCAACATGGTGAAACCCCATCTCTACTAAAAATACAAAAAAATTAGCCAGGTGTGGTGGTGGGAGCCTGTAATCCCAGCTACTCGGGAGGCTGAGGCAGGAGAATCACTTGAATTTGGGAGGCGGAGGTTGCAGTGAGATCGCACCTCTGCACTCCAGCCTGGGCAACAAAGAGCGAAACTCCATCTCAAAGAAAAAAAAAAAACAAAAATAAAGAAAAAGATATTATCAGGGCATGGTGGCACACACTGGTAGTCCCAGCTACTCAGGAGGCTGAGGCAGGAAGATCTCTTGAGCCTAAGAAGTTGAGGCTGTAGTGAGCTATGGTTGTGCCACTGCCCTTCAGCTTGGGGGACAGACGGAAACCCTCATCTCTAAAAATATAAGTAAGCAATAAATAAACGAATGTGAAATTTTGACAAATGTTTTGTCTACATCTTTTGATATAATCATGTTTTTCTTTTTAATATAATATAGTTTGTTAATATAATAAATTACATTGATTAATTTTGAATATCAAACCAAATTTGCTTTTCTGGGATAAATCCCCCTTGATTCTGATGTATCATTATTTTATATACTGTTGGATTCAACTCGCTGAAGTTATGTTAAACTTTTTGGCTTCCATGTTCTTAAGAGACACTGACCTGTAGTTTTCTTTCTTTTGAAGTATCTTTGTTTTTAATATCAGAATACACTGTCCTCATGTAAAGAGTTGAGAATTATTATCTCCTCTCCCGTTTTGCTGCAAGAAGTTGTGTAGAATTGTCATTATTCCTGAAACATTTATTAAAATTCACCAGTGAAGTTATCTGAGCTTGGTAAATACATCCCAGCGCATAAAAACTGAAGCAACTGGAGCTCCAGTGAGGCTAGAACTCACACCTTTGTTACAGCCTGGCGCATTAACCCTTGACTTGCTGACCTTACTATTTTACTCTTCTAGGAGACATCTTCATTTTGTTGATCCACAACCAAGAAAACTAACAGAAGGAAAAAGGAATAGATATTTGTCTCTAGGCTCAAGCAATTGCAACCCTCCTCCCAAAGTCATCATACAAGAAGACAAGGCCTCAGGCCAGACTAGGAATACAATCTGCATAAATGTTGTCTGGACAAAGCCCTTGCCTCCATCCCCCTCCTGATTTTTCCTGCATGGCATTTGTCAGAAAAAGGAAAATCTGAAAGAACAGTGTTTAAAAGTGGCCCAAGATGGCTGCAGGTTGAGCATATAGGTAATAGAAACTCGACCTATGAACTAAAGCTGAACTCTAGCCTGAAAGGCTAAAGTTTGTCTTTTTTTGTCTTTTTTTTTTTTTTTTTTTGAGACAGAGTCTTGCTCTGTTGCCCAGGCTGGAGTGCAGCGGCATGATTTCGGCTCACTGCAACCTGCTGCCTCCTAGGTTCAAGTGATCCTCCTGCCTCAGCCTCCCAAGTAGCTGGGACTATAGGCACACACCACCATGTCTGGCTACTTTTTTTTTTTTTTTTTTTTTTTTTTAGCAGAGTCAGGGTTTTGCCATGTTGGGCAAGCTGGTCTCAAACTCCTGACCTCAGGTAACCACCTACGTCTGCTTCCCAAAGTTCTGGGATTATAGCCGCGAGCCACCACACCCAGCCATGTCAAATGTTTTCACTGATGTCTACTGATTGTAACCTTGCCTAGCAGATGAAGCACAAAGGCAGTGTCAACTGAAAAGTGACATAACAGGCACTTGAACTTAAAGAAGTCATGGTTAGATTTATTCTCAGCCAAATTTGAGGAGTTATGCCTGAGAACACAGACTTAGAATAGACTTACAATAGGTCCTAAAGTAGTTTACATGAGGCACAGTATACTTAAATTTTCTAACGGGGATGTGTGTGGCACAGGAGGGAGAAGTGGTTAATGAAACAATGGTTACATTCTTGTGATTCTGATGAGTGCTCAGTGATGCCATACATAAGGTAGATATACAGTTGAGTGAGTAGGGAGAAAGGTTAAGCATCTTAGAGTCTGGTGGAGGAAGGGTGACTAATTCCATTCTGTCTTTGTTCTACATCTCACAAACAGGTTCATGACCAGTCCCTGTCAGTGAAATATTTAACAAACTCCAGTTACACAGGCAAGAGATTAGCTTTAGTTTATAGGCCTGGGTTTTATTACCCATATGCCCAACTGCAGCCATTGTGGGCCCATGTTAACATTTTATTTGAATTTTCCTTTTTCTAACAGCAAGATAACATCAGTCATTCCCCTCCAAATCCTAAGACGTGTACATACTCCTTTACTTGTTACCCTATCCCTATATATGTTAACCACACTTTTGGTTTGTCTGTGAATACCATCACTAAACTTCAGTCAAAATTGTAAAAATGTCACCTTTGCTTCACTGCCCCCTTCTTTGATTTTTTATTTAGAAAAAACATGTAAATACCGTGCCTCATGTAACCCACTCTGGGACACATTCTCAGTTTGCACTGTTTGTGTTCCAGGCTACGGTTCTCAATTTGGTTTGGGACAAAATTAATTTTGATTTCTTTAAGTCCATAGTGCCTATTATTTTAACCTTTTGGCTTGACACACTGGGGAAACATGGGCCCACTATGACTACTTTGTCTCTCCTGACCTGGAAAATTAGTATCAGTGCAGACTGCCTGAGACCTTCGCTAGACCCAGATTCCCCACCGCCAGCAATCTCCCCAGTTTCTCAGTAGAAGCTATGGGAAGAATGCAGCCGGTGAAACCACCTTTACAAAAATTATAACAGTGAAAGAAGTCTGATGTAACCAACTCCATCTTTTTTTTTTTTCCGAGACGGAGTCTTGCTCTGTTGCCCAGGCTGGAGTGCAGTGGCGCAACCTCGGCTCGCTGCAACCTCCGCCTCCCGGGTTCAAGCGTTTCTCCTGCCTCAGCCTCCCGAGTATCTAGGATTACAGGCGTGCACCACCACGCCCGGCTAATTTTTGTATTTTTTAGTAGAGATGGGTGTTCACCATGTTGGCCAGGCTGGTCTCCACCTATTGACCTCAAGTGATCTGCCCGCCTTGGCCTCCCAAAGTGCTGGGATTACAGGCGTCAGCCACCATGCCCGGCTACCAACTCGATCTTGATTCTAACCTCCAAGCTTCCTTTGCTCATTTCTGGGCGTATGCCAAGCAAACCACGGGAGGAATTTAGTTTGTAGTTTAACTTTCAGACAAACATGACAACAGCCCCTTCATGAAGCAAACCCCCTCCTTGCTTGGGGGTCAGACCTCCTTTGTAAAAGCAACAACTTAGCCCACAGTATTAGAAATTATGGCTCAGGAGTCATATAGCCAGAGGCCACAAGATCCTAACCTCCTCAATTGCTCCTATAGATAACATTATTATTGTAAAAATCTAAGATTGCTGTTCTAGGTATTTTTCAGACTCTGCATTCCGAATGGATCAGCTGGCGTCACCGAGATCGGTAAACTGGCCCCCTCTCAGGAACTGACTCAGTGAAAGAAGGCAAGCTCCGACTCCCTATGATTTTATCTCTGACCTAACTAATCAGCATTCCCCTGCCTGCCCAAATGTTGCGGGACTTTTCTTTAGTTGAGCTCAAGACAGGGTTCTTTGTCCCACGGCCACGAAAATTCAGGCTCGCAGACAATTGGAATGGTGAGTAAGACAGGGTTTTATTGGGTGAAAAAGGAAGAAAAGGGGGACTCTGCTGGGCCAGAGTCCCTGCTAGAGCACTTGCCGCCCAGGCTTTCAAATCCCAGGCTCCTCCCAGGAAGAGATGGGGCCAGGCTCCTCCTCGCTGCGAATGGCACTAACTTCCCGAGGTTCCACCCCAGTGCGCATTCGTCCCAGTGCACAGGCTGGTCGGGGAGTCTGCGGGGACCCCCTTCCACCTGGCTGTCTCACAACTATCCTTGAAAAACCCTAGCCTCGACTGGACGCGGTGGCTCACGCCTGTAATCCCAGCACTTTGGGAGGCAGAGGCAGGCGGATCACGAGGTCAGGAGTTCGAGACCATCCTGGCTAAAACAGTGAAATCCCGTCTCTACTAAAAATACAAAAAATGTGCCGGGCGTGGTGGCGGGGATCTGTAGTCCCAGCTACTCGGGAGGCTGAGGCAGGAGAATGGCATGAGCCCGGGAGGCGGAGATTGCAGTGAGCCGAGATCGCGCCTCTGCACTCCAGCCTGGGTGACAGAGCAAGACTCCGTCTCAAAAAAAGAAAAACCCTAGCCTCTGAATTTTCGGGGAGGCTGATAGAAGTAATAACAAAGCTCCAGTCTTCCATTCTTCCATTTAGTTGGCTCTGCATTTACTAAACTCTTCATTGCAATAACACTGTCTCAGTAAATCAGCTTTTCTGGGCAGGGGCAAGATGAACCCATTAGGCAATTATGCTGGTGCTGGGAGCAGCATCTCTGTCCCATCTTTTCTATAAGCTCTGTCACAAAGAAGCTAATACTTTTAGAATATGTACCTCAAGTTAGCCTCTGAGGGTTGAAAATGAATGATTTTTAAGCCAAACTAATTTTAAGCACCCACAACCGACTGAATGGACTCCTGGGATTAAAGGTGTGAGCCACCACGCCCAGCCTCACCTGGATAATTTTTTAAAAACATTTTTTGTAGAAATGGAGCTTTGCTATGTTGGCCAGGCTTGGCATAATTATTTTATAAATTGTATATACATATGTATAATTGTGTGTACTAGTAATAGTGAAAATTGACATTTTAAAAAGCAATACAATTTACAACAGAGTAATTAAATATAAAATACTTAGGAATAAAATATGTCCAAGACTTGTACACTGAAAAAAAATGCTAAGAGAAATGAAAGGAAACCTAAATACATCAAGAGACATTTCATATTTGTGCATGAACAGACTCAATATTGTTAAGATATTAGTTATCCCTAAATTTATTTATAGATTTAATCTAATTACAATAAAAATCCCAACAGGGTTTGTTTTTTTTTTAAAGAAATTGACAGGCTAATTACAAAATTCATATGCAAATTCAAAGACAGCATGCCCAAAACATCTTTGGAAAAAGCAAAGTTGGAAGACTCACTCTGCCCGACTTATTTATATTTTATTGTATTTATTATAAAACTGCTATAATTAAGACAGTGTCATACTGGCATTAAGAAATTTAAAACAATAGATCAATAGAGCAGGAGTACAGAGATAAAACCACATACATATTGTTAATTGACTATTGCCAAAGCTTCAAGGGCAATTCAGTGGAGAAAGGTAGTTTTCTCAGCAAACTTTAGAAAAATCACAACAACAAATTTTTTTTTTTTGAGACGGAGTCTCACTCTGTTGCCCAGGCTGAAGTGCAGTGGTGTAATCTTGGTTCACTGCAACTTCCCCCTCCTGGGTTCAAGCGATTCTCCTGCCTCAGCCTCCCAAGTAGCTGGGACTACTGTTGCATGCCACCATGCCCGGCTAATTAAGAAAAGATTCTTGATTCCTACATTGCTCTACATATAAAAATGAACCTCAAGTAGATCATAGGCCTACCAATAAAACCCACAACTTAAAAATTTTTATAATAAAATCTTTGTCAACTTGTGCTGGGGAAAGTTTTCTTAGATACAACACTGAAAGTATGACTCACAAAAGAAAAACACAATTAAATGAACTTCATTAAAATTAAGAAACCTCTGCCTTGGTAAAGACACTGTAAGAGACAAGCTACACACTGGGAGATAGTCATCTCCAGAGATGGCTTGGCCTCCTAGGGGACTTTTGGCAGTGGCTAGAGACATTTTTGATGTCACAGCTGGGTAGGGAGGGCATATTACTACTGACATGTAGTGAGGAAAGGCCAGGGGTTCCGCTAAGCATCCTGCAATACGCAGGACAGCCCTCTACAGCAGGGATGACTACAGTAAAGAGCCACATGGATAAACTTATCACTTGCCTACTTAAGGCACCGGCCAATCAGATTCCATCACCACCTGCTAACATGAGCTGTCGCCTCCTTCCCAAAGCCTTGAGGTAGGGACAATGCCTGGATTCAAACTTGGATGTGAGAGACCCCAAATCCTGCCCAGTGCTCCTCCTGGGTACCAAAGCTATCACATGGGGCAGGAAGGGCACTGCACTCAAAGGCTAGAAAGTAAGGTTGCTCCTTAAAGAGCTCAAATTCTGACTTCAAACTCATATTTGGACTCTTTGTGGTCTAGGTGGCAGCGAGGGTGGTCTTCTGTGGTTGGCTCAAGCCTGAGCATTGAATCTTCTGAAATATCACCTCCCTGAGCTGGTGACTAGTTGCCTCCCTTGGTGATTTATGTCCTGCTTAACCCATCTTTTTTACTGTCCTAGTGACAGACCTAGAGGGACAGACACTGAAGGAAAAATGGTGGGTGAGGGAAGGGGTTGTAGCAGGAGATCACCGGTAGGTAAAGAAACCAGAGACAACATCCTGTAGGAAACGCAGGGTGTTCCCAGAGGCAGTCAGCAGCAGGGACGTAGGGATATTTTACATTCTGTGTGCAACTGCTCAGATTTCTTCTGGTTAACACTTAGGAGCAAATGAAACAAAGGCTCACTTCACTCCCTGCTCCCCTCTATTCTGTACCCTACCTTATCCTTCTCTTTCACAGAACACATACTGTACCTTCAAAATTATTTCAAGATTCCAGCTCAAATGTCATTTATTTGGCAAGGTCTTACCAGCTCCCTTTCAAACAGAAGTTGGGAGTACATCTCTTAGTGGTCTGGGTGTTCAATTGAATTAAGAGCTCCCTGCAGGTAGGCTGTGAGTCATTCGTTCAGCGGCTCCATTCCCCCAGCCCAGTGCTAGGCAGTGAGAAAAATCACGTTGGGTTTGACATTAGGTCAATCCCCTAGTGAAGACACACTGAATAATTATTACTGATGTAGGAACAAAAGACCCTTGCAGCAGTGGGATTTAAACCCACGTCCCCAAAGAGACTGGAGCCTAAATTCAGTGCCTTTGACCATTCAACCACACTACCAAACTGCTAAGACTAATTGGCCGCACCACCAAACCATCTTGTCCTTTTCCAGCGATGTCTTCTGGAAAGGATGCTATAACTAGAAAGAGCAGGTTCCTATTCCAGCCGTCACCGCTCTTTCATTTTGTGCTTTGGCATTCTCCCCCTTAAGCTTTCTCTGGAGTACTGTTTTCTCTGCTTCTCAGTCCGTGTGGTGGACTATGATTGATGTTATAGCTCCCACAACTGCCATTTCCTTTCTAGTATTGGCAGGCTAATTAATTTAGACCAATCCTTCTTGAAATAAAAATTATTAAAAATATTGCATAAGATTTTTACCAAATCTCAGCTGGGTGCAGTAGCTCACGCCTGTTATCCCAGCACGTTGGGAAGCCGAGGCAGGAGGACTACTTGAGTCCAGTTCAAGACTAGCCTGGGCGACATGGTGAAATCCCATCTCTAAACAGAAATAAATAAAATAAATAAATAGGTTTTTTTTGTTGTTTTTTTTTTTTTTGAGACGGAGTCTCGCTCTGTCGCCCAGGCTGGAGTGCAGTGGCGCAATCTGGGCTCACTGCAAGCTCCGCCTCCCGGGTTCAGGCCATTCTCCTGCCTCAGCCTCCGGAGTAGCTGGGACTACACGCCCCTGCCACCACGCCTGGCTAATTTTTTGTATTTTTTAGTAGAGACGGGGTTTCACCGTGTTAGCCAGGATCGTCTGGATCTTCGGACCTCTTGATCCGCCCGCCTCGGCCTCCCAAAGTGATAAATAAATACTTTTATCAAATCTCCTTAGAAGCATTAAAGTGCTGATATGGTAGTAAGCAACTAATAGGCCAGAAACCAAGGGAAAGGTGGAATTCAGAGAGTTAAGGTAAGTTATCTCTGCATTGACCTTTGTAGCCCTAAAGGCATTTGTGATAGGCCAGGCGCGGTGGCTCACTCCTGTAATCCCAGAACTTTGGGAGGTCCAGGCGGGTTGGATCACGTGAGGTCAGGAGTTTGAGACCAGCCTGGCCAACATGGTGAAACCCCGTCTCTACTAAAAATACAAAAATCAGCCGGGTGTAGTGGCACGCACTTGTAATCCCAGCTACTCGGGAGGCTGAGGCAGGAGAATTGCTTGAATCTGGGAGGTGGAGGTTGCAGTCAGCTGAGATTGCACCACTGCACTTCAGCCTGGGCAACAGAGCGAGACTGTATCTCAAAAAAAAAAAAAAAAAAAAAGTCATTTGTTAATTCCTGAAATGCTGGGCTATATAATTTTGGTAGCCTGTTTGGGTGGGAGAAACAAGAGGATCAGACATCAAGACACAGCACCCACCAGAGGTAGGAAGACTAGTAAGACACCCTCCCAATATTAAGTTGGGACTCCAAAGAGCTATTCCCCTAAGGTAAGGGCAAATAAGAAGTACACTTATGTCTGTTCTCCTACTTCTAGTAATTGTTGTGGAGCTCAGCAGAAAAAAATTGAGCTTAGCAAAGGAAAATAGAAAGTGTGAGGAGTTTTTCTGAGAAGCTGGGACCACAGGTCAGCATTCTGATTTGCACCTTGGGTTTACGTATCTTGGAGATCCAGAGAATGCCTGGCCATTAACTTTGTTTAGGATCTTCTTGGGCTGATAGAGTGCCAAGTGCCTGGGAGAAAAAAAAGTCATATATATATTTTTAAAAGAAGATAACCTTCATCTTGTCCTCAAAAACTCACTGCATGTAATTTTGCAAAGACACTGAGCAGTACACATTCAAAGATGACCAAGTTTTACAAGAAAACAAAACAACATGAGTTGACAAAACAACGGCATAAAATTCAGATATTAGGATTATCAGTTATATATATTAAAACAACTGTAATTACTGTGCTTAAGGAAATAAGAAACAAGCTGGAAAATATCTGCAAAAAACAGGAAATAAAAAAATTTGGCCTAGTAGTTTTGAAAAACAATCAACTAGAACTTCTAGAATGGGAAATTACATTTTAACCAAAATAAATGACTTAATGGGCATATCTAACAGCTGATTAAACAGAGCTATAGAGAGAATTACTGATTAGTATTAAAGGTAAGAAAATGTTATCCAGAATGCAACATAGAAAAAAAGACCAAATATATATATATGTATATATATTTGTGTATATATATGTATATATGTGTATATATGTATATATGTGTATATATATGTATATATGTGTATATATATGTATATGTATATGGAAGAGAGGTTAAAATAAATGGAAGATAAGGTAGGAAGCTCTAATAGATGTTTAATTTCAGTTCTAAAAAGAGAGAAAAAAATGGAGTAAAAACAATATAGGAGGCTGGCTGGTCTGAGTGCAGTGGTGTTTACAACTAATTGATCACAAGCAGTTACAGGTCTCTTTGTTCCTTCTCCACTCCCACTGCTTCACTTGACTAGCCTAAAAAAAAATTTAAAAAATATATAAAAAATATAGGAGAAGGTAATGGCTACTATTAGTTAAAATGTATCTCCCCCAAATTTATATGTTGAAGCCCTAATCCCTAGTATCCCAGAATGTAACTGTATTTGGAGATACGGCGTTTAAAGAGATGATTAAGTTAAAATGAGGCCATTAGGGTGGGCCCCAATCCAACCTGGTGTACCTGTAAGGGGAGTAAATTTAGACACAAAGAGAGGAGCTAAGGGTGTGGACCCACAGAAGGACAGCTATGTGAGGCGGCAGCAAGAGGCCAGCCATCTCTAAGTGAAGGAGAGAGGCCTCAGAAGGAACCAAACCTGCCAACACCTTGGTCTTGGATTTTTTACCTCCAGGACTGTGAGAAAATGAATTTCAGTTGTTTAAGTCACCCAGTCTGTGGTATTTTATTATGGAAGCCCTAGCAAACTAACACAATGACTGAGAGTTTTCCAGAACTAAAGAAAAACAGCAGTATATGGATTTAAGAAAACCCATACCCAAAAACTTGACACTGATACCATATTTGGAAAAACATGGGTTTTCCTTATGGTATCCTGTACTCCTGTTTTATGTTTCTAAATGGAAAGCTTCCTGGGCGATGCATCTGATTGGTGGAGCCCAGGTCACATGCCCATTCTCAGCTGTAAGCTGGGAAAGCAAGTGTTCTAGGACAGACTTACTTATAATATGTGAAATATCCACATGTAAGGAGAATTTTTAAAAGATGTTGGACACACACTAACATAACATATGCCTATAACAGGGCTATTCAAAACTTATGTTCTAGTCTCAGCTGTTTTCTCTGTATTCTTTTCCTTCAAGAGTGCATAACTCGTAGAGTCTCTAACTCAATGGATGACTTATGTAATTTGATTAATTCATTTATCAATTCATGAAACTCTAGACACGAGACTATTCTGGCTATCATGCAATTCCCATGAACTGCTCCACCTTCACTTCATATTCAGCTTACCTAAATCCTAGCATCACCCCTCCGCCCTCTCCAGATACCCTGAAGAAGTAGGCTTCCTTTTTTCTGCAGGTGTTATCTTGCCTCTTCAAGACACCTTTGAGAGTCCCCTCTCTTTCCTCTTGATTTCACTTCATACCTAGGTTCAGCAGAATCGCCCTGCCCTGTAACGCTCTCACTCATCCCTTCCTTTCCAGTCCCATAACGATTACCTTTTTGCAGCTTTATGTTTGAGCATCTTCACCATGGCCAGTCACTGGTGTTTCTGACTCTGGTTGCTCGTCCCTTCAATTAATTCCGCAAACTCATCAATGTTTGGTGAATTTCTATTTTCTTCTACTAATCTTCTCACCTGCTGCCCCAGCCAGTGTTCCCTTGAATGTCTCAGTCTTTCTCTTGGACTTTGCTCGTAATTTTATTCTACCAGGGACCACCCTGCTCCCATTTTTCTCTAAGTCTTAACCTCCCTTCATAGTGCAGCTCAGGCCAATGCCCTCTTGAAGACACCCCCGGATGGTTCACTTTGTAAATGTGTGGACCTTGGCATGGCCAACGCCCCTTCACACCTGGCACAGCTACTTTTCATTGTTTTCCTTCATGAAAACTAAAGTTCTTTTGTTCCACAAAACTGTGACAGTGACTTCAGGATAAAGATCATATCTGGATCCCTAATTCTTAGTGCAGAGCCTAGTACAGAACTGGAATGCAGTGTTTGTTGAATGAAGGAATGAATTAAACTGCAAATTAACGAATGCCTGCTCTGGCACTGAGACTCGCAGCTGTGAGAAAGGTCTCTGGAGGCAGACAGTTGCTGGTACGAAGTCCTGAGTCAAGCAGGAAACAAAATGCGGATGTCAGCAGTTTCAAGTGAGACCTGTGGTGAGCTCCTTCCTCTGCCGGTTTTCCCTTCTTAATTTTCAGTCTGAAGTGAGGGAGTGGAGAATCTTTCTGTGTTAGACTGTGTCGCGTTGGGCAGATTTCTCCAATCTTAGGATAGTAGTGGTCCCTCTCACTGGCCTTCACTTTGTACCATCCCCAGCAAGAACACTGAGTCTGTGAACCGAATTCTAGTAGTCGGGAAATGGATTGAAAGGACATCCAGGTTTTACTTAGTTTCTATGCTCAGATGCTGGCAGAAGCCCTGCAAATCTTTTCCTTTTCTGTGAAAGGAAGAGGTGGTTACTGCGTGAGGCCCTATAGCTCAGGGGTTAGAGCACTGGTCTTGTAAACCAGGGGTCGCGAGTTCAAATCTCGCTGGGGCCTTAAGAAACTACCTTCTTGATTCCGGATGGTTTTTGAAAAACTCCCCTCCTAGTCTTTCTGAACTAAGTCTCAGAAAATGTGGCAAATTATAGCTTCTTGCTTCTGTTCAGAGCTTCCAAACACTAGCTCAGCAGAACGTTTCCTTTAGGTTCCAGTAGTAATGCTGCTTTAGCTCCTGGAATGCGGCGGAATCCATTACACAGGCGGTGGAAATCACCGTCAGCCCCTGCTTGCGGACTGGCGGCGAGAGCCCTGCTGACTGCCGGGCGGGAAATGGGGACAGCTAGGCGAGACAATAGCCCTTTAAGCTATTCTCAAGCCCCGGGTCTGGGCATATTTGGAGTAGAGATCAAGGTTCCACTTCTGAAACGGGAAGAGCCAGCAATGGCCGCTCCGGCCAGGCGTCCAGAAGAGAGATGCACGTTGTGAGGCAAGGTTTCATGTGCCAGTGGGGTTTTGGGAAATTAAGGGCCCGACTTTAGGGGCGAGACTTGGGTCACTAAATTTGATTTTAACGCAGAGAAATGTGGCCTTCCTTTTGAATGAGCTAAAAATATTATCTCCAAAAGCGAATTCACACAGAAACATTGGGTTTGCCCAGATGTCCTCTATTTCAGGGGTTCCCAACCCTTGGGCCGCGCACCTGTCCATGGCCTGTTAGGAACCCGGCTGTACAGCAGGAGGTGAACTCCGGGCTAGCTACCAGTACCGCCTGAGCTCCGCCTCCTGTGAGATCAGTGGTGGCATTAGAATCTCACAGGAGCGCGAACCCTATTGGGAACTGCGCATGCCAGGGATCTAAACTGCACTCCTTATGAGAATCTGAGGGATGCCTGATGATCTGAGGTGGAACAGTTTCATCCCGAAACCATCCCCCAAGTCTTCCCTCTGCCCCCGCGGTCCGTGGAAAAACTGTCTTCCACGAAACCGGTCCCTGGTGCCAAAAATGTTGGGGACCACTGCTCCATTCTACACCCTCTCCCTCCCGTGTCTGTGGACGTGTAAGCGGAAGAGCCGAGATTGGGAGGGAAGCGCAGGAAGTGAGGACACCAGGGAGCCCGGGTCTAAGCCTGGAGGCCCGCCTTCTCCGGCGTTCACAGTTGCGCAGTCAGAATTGTGTGCGTCCCACCGCCTCAGCCCCCAGTTCTCCGACGCCCAGGTGCCGGTCCCCGCCCTACACACAAACACACGCATCCATGCTCGCGAGGCCCCTGGGTCCGCGCCCAGTGAGGCCAACAGCCCTCGGGCGCCCAGAGGATGTGCAGCCTCGGTATGCCCGAGTTTCAGGGGCGCCTGCTCTGCTTGGGAGCCCCTCAGTGAGGCAGGGGAATCCAGATTTAGAAAGGTTGTCCTCAGAACCTCGGACGCAGGACTGTCTTACAAGCTGGCTCTGTGACTCTGCAGTAATCACTTTCCGGATATAAAGAGATTTCTTTCTTTCCCGTCTCTGGTTAAGGATGTCTTGAGTAGGGATTTTTAGGAGCTTTGTTTCCGTGCTTCCTTCGATAGCTCAGCTGGTAGAGCGGAGGACTGTAGTACTTAATGTGTCGTCATCCTTAGGTCGCTGGTTCGATTCCGGCTCGAAGGAAAAGCTGATGTTTTGGGGTTTACGGTTGCTCTTCGTTTGTGCAAAAAATCTCTGTATCTTGACGTGATCAAATCTGTTTCTGTCTCTCACCCTTGTCCGAAGGAAACAGCTTAGCCGCGAGGTGGGCTGCGTTAATCGCGTCTTGAAAAGTTGGTTACCTTTCTGAAAGATAGTAGGCCCGAATCGTCCAACCGTTGGGGGAAGGCACTGTTGTCTTACCGAAGTGTGTTATATTTTGGCTTCTACGTTAAGTCCAAAGGCCGGCAGATATATACGTATCGCGCGTCTGTCCTGGGGCTCAGTGCCCTACAGCCTTGCAACCGAGCTCAGCTCTGGCCCTCGATCTCTATTTCAGCCCCCTCCAGGTTCCCTCCAGGCCCTAGCGGGCTTAAATCGCTCCCCGGGCTCAGTGAGACACAAGCATGTGACCTAAAGTCTAAAAAACTGCCTTCCTTCACCCCATCCTGCATCTGGATCGAGGAGAATAAGCCAGAGAATAAGCCACACTTGAAACTTGGTAAAGATGGAAGGAATAACTAAATAAGGTCAAAGGGAAATGTCACAACAGAGGAAAAGAAACAAAACAAAAAACCTTCAGAACAGCAGGCGGAAAAGAGAAATTCAGAGTGATAGGAAGGAACGTTCAAATACAGTGGCTCGTTGGTCTAGGGGTATGATTCTCGCTTTGGGTGCGAGAGGTCCCGGGTTCAAATCCCGGACGAGCCCTCAGGATTATAGTTTTTCCACCCCCTTTTGGCAACTGCTGAAAAAAAGTCTCCGTTAAATTCGAAACACAAACTGTCTCGCGATGGGCTGTCCTGCCAAAGAAAGCAGCACCGAATAAGTACGTGGCAGATGGTGCTGTCGACCAGTGTAAAGACCAAGCTTCATGGGTTCCTGGACGCTCAGCCAGGGGTAGTCTCTGAAGGGCCGCCTGGCAATTGGGAGCAGAAGCCAGTTTCCCGCCATCTGCCCTCCGTGGAGGCAGTGCTCTCGCGGCTGCTGCCCGTTGGGTTCCAGCTGAGGAAGGAGCGCGGATCCCAGGCTCGTTCTTTGCCTGGGCTGCCCCTGCGGCCCCTGGGGCGGGTGCTGCTGCGGCGCCAGCTCCAAGGGCTGATCCAGGCGGGAGGGGCCTCCTCGGAGAAGCGGGGCGCGGTCCCAACTACGCAGAGGCTCGCACGCCGACCCGCCACACCTCACTACGCCCCCATCTCCGTCCGTGTACACACACTCACACAAGGACGCCAACCCCACCTAGATGCAAAGCGGGATTCAAAAGAACATCTTTGCGTTTTCTACCGGCTCCCCATCATCGTACTAGGGAGGAAGAAGCGGGTGAGAAACAAAACTTCTTTCCATTGTCCTGCCCGTTTCTGCGGACTTGTTCTGAGGCCGAGGTAGGTTCACACTCCTGCTCCTCCTCCTCCTCTCTGGTAGCTTCATAAGGGGCGTTTAGGCTGGGGAGTCCTTTCCTAGTAGAGGCAGCTTGGGACTCCTTGGGGAGGAGTTTGCGGGACGGGGCTGGAGAGGGAGGAATGGGGAGGGACGTGAAAGCCCAGTATTTGTATGAGTTAACGACTTTACATTCCCACTCAGGGTTTCACTTTGCGCAGCTGGGCAGAGATGCCAGCTTCTATTGATTAGTAGGCTTGGAGGGGGACCACAGAATCGCTGAACCTAAGGGAAGCCCTAGGAGGCCTGCACTTGCCCACAACTAAGAAAGCTTTGCTAGTTATTCAGGCTAATCACCAGATTTTTGAAGCAGGCCTTAGTTTTTTGCAAGCGTAACTAACATTTGGGGATCGGTGTTTTCTGTTTCCTCTGCCTCCTCACCCTTAACCCACCCTCAGCCAGTGTTGTGCAATTCTTAGAGACACTTGCCAGCAGCCTCTTCTCTAAGCCTTCCTACTGGAAGTTTGGGATCCTCCGTTTTCTCGCTCTGAGACAGCACGTCAAATGCTAATAGCAGCACATGAGTAAAGCGCAACATCTTTATTAAAACAATTTCAGCACCACTCAGGGGGCTAGGGAAATCTCAAATGAGCCAAGACCCTCCCTCGTGACAGTAAGAATCTTATAATCAAGTCATAATGTAATCAATAGAAACCCAAGGGACATCATTATCTGCAGCAAGGACCACCTTCCCAGAAGCAGCCTCAGGTATTCAAGACTTACTTAACCACAGAGCCACTAACAAGTTTTGCAAGAGGATAGGTTTATTACATATGCTTCAATTCAAGCAATTCTTTTACTGATGACAAGCAGAGTAAAATAATTTTTGAATTTATGGTAATAGTCAATGTAGGTTTCCTTCGAACAGCAACTTTCAGTGGCCCCTTTAAAGTTAGCTCTGATTGTCTAGAAAGTACTAGTATGGAATATAAAAGTTGTGTGGGCCCGGCACGGTGGCTCATGCCTGTAATCCCAGCACTTTGGGAGGCGGAGGTGGGTGCATCACGAGATCAGGAGTTCGAGACCACCCTGGCCAAGATGGTGAAACCTCATCTCTACTAAAAATACAAAAATTAGCCGGGCACGGTGGTGAGCGCCTGTAATCCCAGCTACTTGGGAGGCTGAGACAGGAGAATCGCTTGAACCTGGGAGGCGGAGGTTACAGTGAACAGAGATTGCGTCACTGCACTCTAGCCTGGGTGACAGAGCAAGACTCCGTCTCAAAAAAAAAAAAAAATTGTGTGGTGCATTGGAAAGCTTCTAGGCCCGCGAATGCCATGAGTTCCTTGGGCAATACATGTCTCTTTCTCTGTTCCTCAGTTGCCTCTTCTTTAATATGAGGGGTGGACAGAGTCTCAGAGGCCCCTCCCACTCTTGTTCTATGACTCCATGGAGTGGTACGATGTTAGTAACAGGACATGAGGCACTCTAGTAATGTGGAGATGAACTATCGTTTGGCAGAGAGGATGGAAAAAATCATTCCAGGAAAAGAGGAATGGCTTTAGCTATTGTTGAAAACAGATAATCAGGTTCTAAGCAGGCAAGAATAAGAGGTTTGTCAAGTTATTGTTGGAAGCATTGGTCACTGTGACTCAAATTAAAGTAGCTGGATAAAAAAGTGGACCAATGAAAGTCAGTGAAACCTTTCTTTAGGAGTTTTTATTGAATCTGTATTTAAGCAGATTCTCTGTAATTCTCTGTAAACAGTTATTCCCGGAAGAATGCCATGAAATACTTGGGAAAGAGGGAACGGGAACAAAGAGTGAGTGGGCACAAAGCCCAGAGTTGGTTGAAAAGCAAATGTTTAATTTTTGTCTTTGTTTGGAAATACAGGCATGTCAGCAGGACTTTGTCCCCACTGTCCTTCAATCAGTACTGTTGCCTCTTCCTGGAGACGTGGTTCTTCTTGCCACGTGTGCTTTTCCTTCTTTACCTGTTACTTCCGTTATTGAATAAGTTCATGCTTATAGACCTAAAGTGTTAGAATAATAAAGAAATATAGAAATTATTTAGTCCATTCTTCCCATCATCTAATTTTATAATTAGTCCTAGAGACAGAATGATACATATATACTCTGTATGAAGGAGGAAAGTGCTCTAACACTAGGGTCCTTGGAAACAGGACCCGTGCATCCCGTGTCTGTGTGCAGGGACATTATTGGCTTGAGGGAGAGAGAGAAAAAAATCTCCAGGAAAGGGGAATGACTTTCAAGTTAAAGCTGTCTGAACATTTAAAAAATATATGAGGTTTTTTGCAATTGGCAATTCCTTCATTTGTATTAAAATTACTGACAAAGATGTGATGTTCCTTAATCATAGAATATAATTCCTTGTTGTATTTTAAACACAAATGACTAAGTGCTTAGATGCATTCTAATGAAATAGTAATTTTTCCCCCAAACCCTACTTTTTGTTTCAACAAAACTTCCTTGTGCCAAGTTTAAAAGAAAAACAAAAAACTGTCTTTTTGCATTGTGGGCAGATTGTGTATCCTCCAAAGGTTGTCCAGTGAAGGCCCAGAGGCAGAGAAGGGACCTAACTATATTCAGAGGCTGCTGGTTGCCCCACCCCAGCACTACTGCAGAACTCTAAAATCAGAGGCTGCTCTGTTTGTGTGAGTCGATGCTTGAATTGGTGCTTCAGGCCATGGGGCTGTGTGTGTGCAGGCGCATATGGGTTGTATGCTGTGGCAGGGTACCGCTTTTCGGGACTCAGAGGTGGTGTTGCTTGAGCTAAGCCTGGAAAGACAGGTCAGTTTTCTCCTTGCTTATGAAGGGTTCAAAGTCTGACTCCACCATTCATCTGCTGTTTGTTCTTGGAGTTTCCTCATGAGCAGAGCATATTTACATAATGCCTACCTCACACGGTCCTGGTGTTGGTTGAATGTAGTCATGTATGTGAGAGCTTCACAAAATGAAAGATTGCACTGAATATTATAATTATTGTGATTTCAAGTGCATTTGTTTTACTAGCAGGCAGCCTGTCTTTTCTTGACACCTTCTCAAGTGCAGCCAGACTGAATACTTGGCAGGTAGGTGGGTGACAACAAAGGATGGAGGATTTTTAAAAAGATAACACTGTCCTAGATCCAACACCACTGTGGGCAAATGCTGGGGGTCTGTGAAACAGTTGGTACCCTGCTGCTGTCTGATATTGGAAACTATGAGATCTATAAAGTGATCCTGGTGACCTTTGGCCCACTGTTTTTACGCAAGCAATGGATCTACAGCCCTGCTTTGATGACAGAGATAAGCAATTTTGCAACTACGTTACAAGGATCAGAAGATTGAATGTTCAGGGTTAGTCTCTTGTGGACAGGTAAAGATGGAAGAAGGAGAAACCCAGGAAACATGGCAAGCCTGCTTCCGGCGGTTAGAAGCTGGGAAGTTGAGTGTAGGGGGAGGGGCAGTGTACTAATAGCTGTCACACAACCTTCTCTGGAAGTGCTTTCCTGGCTGTATGAAATCGATGGAATAACGTGCTTAGCATCCGTTCATGAAACCAAATGATGTGATACGATAAATAGAATGTGATATGATAAACGATAAATAGTACAGTGGAAAAGCATCCTACTGGAAGACCATATCTTACTCTGTGACATCTTCCAAGGCAGTTCTTGGAGTTGGCCCAGGGAGATCAGAGATGCTATCTTATGGATCCAGACTATTATGTGTGAATAGGGAAACCTCAGTCCTGCCATGGACAAGAGTAAGCACCACAGACAACAGAAAAAGGCAACTTTTGGACAGAAGGCCATGTTTCTCAAACTTTGTCTTCCAGAACAAATCTGTAATCCATTCAGGTGGGTTAATATCTAACCCAATCATGCCCAGCCCAAAGGTGAATGACCCTCCTTGTTTGTTCAAGAGCAGTGTCCTTGGTTTTCATGTCCCTGCCAGGACTGGGACACTATATATTAGGAACACTATATAATCAGAACCTGGAGAGGCCTCCAGGTTCACACAACTGGAACCCATCTCCAGGAACAAACAGCTGGAACCCATCTCCCATTGAAGGGAAACTGCCAGATTTTTGTAAGATTCTTCCTCCTGGGTAATCTATTGTTCAATTTGTTTTATATATTATTTCTAGCCATCCATCCATTTTAATGAAACCATTTTCCTCCCTTTAAAGCCTCCAGGCTCAAGCTCATGAATTAAAAAGAAAATGGATCCGATTCTAAAGTTTAAAATGAAAACAGGTTTCTTTTGGGATGGCCTATATGTGGATAAAGAGAAATTAGTGAGACTGGGAGCAAGTGGAAGTTTAGGAGGGATTTCTAAATTGTGATAAAATCCCCAAAGGCCTGGGGGAGCCATTTGCTGAAGGCCATCGGGAGTCCTCCCCCGTCGTCCACCCCTGTTACAGGCATTACACGTGGCTTAACAAGGAAAGAAACAGAAAGTATGTTTTTAGCATTGTTTCCTTCTAACCTTCCCTGCTAATTTCTCTTCTTAGAAAAGTTTTGGATGCTCTTTCAAAACAAAGTGGAACACATCCCAAGATCAAAAGAAGGCTCACTGGCAGGTTGAAGGGAAGAAGGAAGGAAAAGCAATAAAGGGATGAATATGCCTTGGGTGTTAGGCTCTTACTTTGGGGGATTTTGCCCTAGGATATATAAAAGTGTGAAGCCACATTGACGAAAATGATAACTATAGTTACTCATCATAAACTGTCAAGTTAACTCCCTGGTGTGTAAAATTTGATGAATCTTTTGAATACTGAACATTGCCTGTGGGGAGAGGGAGAGAATATTAATTCTTGTGAATACTAACAGATTCATTTGATACAGAAGATAAAGTTACTCTAAAGAACAGTTGGGGCCAGGTGTGGTGGCTCACACCTGTAATCCCTGCACTTTGGGAAGCCGAGGTAGGCGGATCACCTGAGGTCAGGAGTTTGAGACCAGCCTGGCTGACATGGCGAAACCCCGTCTCTACCAAATACACAAAATTAGCCAAGCGTGGTGGTGGGCGCCTGTAATCCCAGCTACTTTGGGAGGCTGAGGCAGGAGAATTGCCTGAACCTGGGAGGTGGAGGTTGCAGTGAGCCAAGATAGCACCACTGCAATCTAGCCTGGGCGATAGAACAAGACTCTGTCTCAAAAAAAAAAAAAAAGAAAGAAAAGAAAAGAAAAAAAGGACAGAGAACAGCTGGGACTAATTCCACTGACAAAAAGCTGACAGACAGTTACGTGTTTGGGTACAGAAGGATATATCTATAGGACTTTTGCCACCAGATGTGAGGCTTTGCACCCTTGGCTTAGGCAGATTCACTTTTACACCACAAATAATCTGTCTCTTACTGGTTTTCTCCCAATTCCATTTTACCTTGCTTTTTGAGGAATTTAGAGTTGAATATATTGAGAAAGTTTTGAGTGAGGGAGCAGATGTTAGATATTGGTGGTTTTGGTGTACGCTTGCTGAGATTTGGTTCCTGGATGTCTTAGGGAATCAAGATTACAGGCCCCCAACTAAACTTATACAAAATTTGTCTCTGTAACTGAGGGTCACTGGACCTTTGCTATTGAAACTAGCAAAGCCTCTATTATGTTTAATGAGAACCATGAAACTTCAGATTTTTAGAGCTAGCAACTCTTTTATTTTCTTGATGAACAAACCCAGGCCTGGAGAGAAAAATGAAGTCAATTACTTAAAAAATATTAAGGGTTATAATAAGGCAAGCATGTTGATTCAAGGTGAATAATATGAGTTCTGTGGAATATACACCAGTAAGAAACACTAACAAGTAAATAGTTCATTGTTCATCCACGATCACGTGGGTAATGGCATGTTTGGAAATGGCACCCGTGAAACCTGAGAACAGGTGGGTCTTTATTTTGTGATATCCTTATGGGTAGATTCTGAACTTTGTGGCTTTTACTTTGGCAGTTTTATCTAGTGAGGTGTCCTTGGTCTTAATATCTAATGCAGAGCGAGTTTGGACAGAGATTCTAAACAGGCTCACCAGCTCATACTCCCTTCTGTGAACAGCAATATCCCCACAAGTTATACAGCATTGGCACCTCCTCCAAGTACGGTATTTCCTAGAGAAGACATTAGTAACATTCCTATCCACCACTGCCACCTAACGACTCTTTTAGGTACTAGCAGCTCTGGTTCCGTTTCCTGATTTTTGAATTCCGGGATTCTGGCACCCGGCAGAAGGATGTTGACTATGTAAGGCAGACCTTTGACATTAGAAGTCAGTATTTGTTCATTACAGAGCAAGAGACTTAATTGATTACAAATCAATAAAACTTTAATAAGATCTTCCAAAAAACTAGAAACAGGAAACACACCCAGGAGACTGAAAAGCATGATGTAAATATGAAGAACGTGGCAAGTGGGTGGCTTGGCAGCCCAGCAGCTATACTGGAGCAGCTGCATGAGTGAATACTTGTTACTCCTTTAGGGCTGGCTCTCCATTCTGCAATCATGTACCTCTTTCTTGATAAACTCCCAAGAACACACTTTCAGCATGGAATTTCAGACTTTTAGAGATAGCAACTCTCTCAAGTATAGACAAATGTTGGTGCAGACAAATTTGATGCACTGCTGAAGAATACCAAATAATATGCTAAGGAATTTTTTCATTCCACAATAATGGAGTAAATAGCAGCTGGAAATGTTTGCATTAAGTTCATAGATAATAATTTGTAATGGAATCAACACCAAATGCAAGTTAGAAAGAGAGCCCACTTTGCTCACCCAGTCACATGTCTTCCCATGTAACCATAGAACATTGGGGTCCTGTGTCTTTCTAGATCCACAGTCTTGCTCTCAGAACAGGCTAGCCACACCACAGGCCTAGTGTCAGGACCCATGGCCTTTTTTAAGCTCAGACTCCCTTCTGTAAACAGCAATATCCCCACAACTTGTACAACATTGGTGCTTCCTGCAAGGGCTACAGAACTATTTGATACGAAGATGTTCATTGACTTACACACAAGAGAAGCACAAAATAAAAAATTAATAATTAACTTAATGTCTTTGAAAATGTACCATTTATTTTTACATTTGGGGTCATAAGAATTGTATTACACTTAAGAATGTAATACAATTTGAAGATGAGATTTTTCTCCCTTTGTGAGAATTTCTCAGTATGTGTGATGACTACCAAGAAATCATAGCCAGTCATAAATTCAGTGAGTTACTCATAAACGAACAAGAACCACCTACTTCTTGGGGAGGTAGGTCTGCTTCCCTTCAACTCAGGATACAACTGCTTTCAACTGCTTTCTTCACATTAGCTGACTAATTAGCTAGAAGCCTGTCGTAAACAATTTTATGGTTGACTCCTTCCCTGGGCTCAGGGTTCCCTAAAACAGAGGTCCCCAAATCCCGGTCTGTGGCCTGTCCGCCTGAGCTCTGCCTCCTGCCAGATCAGCAGGCAGCATTAGATTCTCAAAGGAGCTGGACGCCTATTGTGAACTGCGCATGTGCGGGATCCAGATTGTGCACTCTTTATGAGAATCTAACTAATGCTTGATGATCTATCTGAGCCAGAACAACTTCATCCTGAAACCATCCCCCACCCATCCATGGAAATACTGTCTTTCACAAAAATGATCCCTGGTGCCAAAAATGTTAGAGACCACTCCCCTAAAACTCTCTTCTTAGCTCTCACCTCCTGTATTACTATCTCATCTCAGTACATTGAAGCCCCCATCTTTTCCCCATGGATGCCTCATTTCCTATTAGGGAGGCATTTTTTTATTTTTTATTTATTTTTTTTTCCGAGACGGAGTCTCGCTCTGTCGCCAAGGCTGGAGTGCAGTGGCGCGATCTCGGCTCACTGCAAGCTCCGCCTCCCGGGTTCACGCCATTCTCCTGCCTCAGCCTCCAGAGTAGCTGGGACTACAGGCGCCCGCCACCACTCCTGGCTAATTTTTTGTATTTTTGGTAGAGACGGGGTTTCACCGTGTTGGCCAGGATGGTCTCGATCTCCTGACCTCGTGATCCGCCCGCCTTGGCCTCCCAAAGTGCTGGGATTCCAGGCGTGAGCCACCGCGCCCGGCCGTCATTTGGTATGTCTTAATGTGCCTCAGGACCTAGCACAGTCCCTGGTACCCAGTAGAGACCTATGTAATGTTCGTTATCCAATTAATAAATACATGAATTAAAGAGTGAGAGTGGATTTTGTAATGTTACGACTGATAGAGAAATACTCAGTGATTCTAAGGGATGGGGAAGAATGGTTGGAGCTAGAGGTTGTGCTCAGGAAACTATTAAATAGACGTTCCGCAGGACGGGATTGACGAAGTGTGAGGTTAATGAGGAAGGGAAAATAGAATATAAAATTTGGTGGTGGAAAAGATCTGATTCATGATGCCGTGTCAGAGAGCAAAGCTCCTGTCCTTTTAGCCTAATTTGGTGATGCTGTTCTTGTGTCTACCACACCTCCTTTTGCCCTCGGCAGGAGCCTGTGTTGGAAGAGATGGTGATGGGCCTGGGCGTTTTGTTGTTGGTCTTCGTGCTGGGTCTGGGTCTGACCCCACCGACCCTGGCTCAGGATAACTCCAGGTACACACACTTCCTGACCCAGCACTATGATGCCAAACCACAGGGCCGGGATCACAGATACTGTGAAAGCATCATGAGGAGACGGGGCCTGACCTCACCCTGCAAAGACATCAACACATTTATTCATGGCAACAAGCGCAGCATCAAGGCCATCTGTGAAAACAAGAATGGAAACCCTCACAGAGAAAACCTAAGAATAAGCAAGTCTTCTTTCCAGGTCACCACTTGCAAGCTACATGGAGGGTCCCCCTGGCCTCCATGCCAGTACCGAGCCACAGCGGGGTTCAGAAACGTTGTTGTTGCTTGTGAAAATGGCTTACCTGTCCACTTGGATCAGTCAATTTTCCGTCGTCCGTAACCAGCGGGCCACTGGTCAAGTGCTGGCTCTGCTGTCCTTGCCTTCCATTTCCCCTCTGCACCCAGAACAGTGGTGGCAACATTCATTGCCAAGGGCCCAAAGAAAGAGCTACCTGGACCTTTTGTTTTCTGTTTGACAACATGTTTAATAAATAAAAATGTCTTGATATCAGTAAGAATCAGAGTCTTCTCACTGATTCTGGGCATATTGATCTTTCCCCCATTTTCTCTACTTGGCTGCTCCCTGAGAGGACTGCATAGGATAGAAATGCCTTTTTCTTTTCTTTTCGTTTTTTTTTTTTTTTTTTTTTTTTTGAGATGGAGTCTCACTCTGTCGCCCAGGCTTAAGTGCAATGGCACAATCTCGGCTCACCGCAACCTCTGCCTCCTGGGTTCAAGTGATTCTCCTGCCTCAGCCTCCCAAATAGCTGAGATTACAGGCATGCACCACCACACCTGGCTAATTTTTGTGTTTTTAGTAGAGACAGGGTTTCACCGTTTTGGCCAGGTTGGTCTTGAACTCCTGACCTCGGGAGATCCGCCCACCTTGGCCTCCCAAAGTGCTGGGATTACAGGCATGAGCCACTGAGCCGGGCCACTTTTTCCTTATCAGTCAGTTTTTACAAGTCATTAGGGAGGTAGACTTTACTTCTCTGTGAAGGAAAGTATGGTATGTTGATCTACAGAGAGAGATGGAAAAATTCCAGGGCTCGTAGCTACTAAGCAGAATTTCCAAGATAGGCAAATTATTTTTTCTGTCAAATAATAAGCTAATATTACTTCTACAAATATGAGACCTTGGAGAGAAGTTTCCAAGGACCAAGTACCAACATACCAACAGATTATTATAGTTTCTCTCACTCTTACACAGACACACACACATATACACATATGTAATCCAGCATGAATACCAAAATTCATTCAGGGTAGCCACCTTTTGTCTTAAGCGAGAGATAATTTTGATGTTTGAATGGAATGCCCCCAGGATATTCTCTTGTCATGGTTATTTTATATAAAATTCAAAAACCAATTACATTATTTCCTCTGTAATCTTTTACTTTATCAACTAATGTCTGGCAAGTGTGATGTTTTGGGGAAGTTATAGAAGATTCCGGCCAGGCGCTGTGGCTCACGCCTGTAATCCAGCACTTTGGGAAGCTGAGGCGGACAGATCACGAGGTCAAGAGATCAAGACCATCCTGGACAACATGGTGAAACCTTGTCTCTACTAAAAATGTGAAAATTAGCTGGGCATGGTGGCACACACCTATAGTCCCAGCTACTCGGGAGGCTGAGGCAGGAGAATCGCTTGAACCCGGGAGGCGGAGGTTGCAGTGAGCCGAGATCACGCCACTGCACTCCAGCCTGGGCGACAGAGCGAGACTCCATCTCAAAAAAAAAAAAGAAAGAAAGATCCCAGTTTATCCCAGTTTATCCCTTATTCTTCCTCAATTCTCAAGATTTGTTTTTAAGTTAACATAACTTAGGTTAACACACTCTTTGTAAAATACACTGTTCAATCTACAGACTCAGTGGTTAGCTTCCTGTTAACTAATTTCTGTTAACAGGTACTTGGATATTTTATTTAGAAAGTGGTTGCCAATAAATTAGTTATAAATCGCCAGTTTCACTGCCTTGTGAACACATAATTATTGTGGTCTCAGTATTCCCTATGGTGGCTTCTCCTGCTCCTGGTATTGCCCTGAAATGGGCCAAAAGCCGTGGCTCCCCAATACTCAGGTTATAGAACATTGTCCAGGTACCACCTAGGAGAGCCCAGCCTCACTGAAAGTATTCAAATTTAGGAATGGGTTTGAGAAGTAGGTTGCTGGTATGTGCAACCTGGGTTAGTCTATTTCAAAACTGAAAACACTGTCATTCCTTAAGAAAATAGGAAAAAGTATTCCAAACCTCTGTCACTAGAAAATTTGCCATATTACCAAATCTCAAAAACCTCTCAGGAAATGAGAAAGTCCCAGTTTCTGGTAAACTATTTGGGCCCTTTTCTCAAGTTCTCCAACCAGTGCTATTTCCTTGAGGTGAGGCAAAGTTACTCAAGATCATTGCTGCCACTCAGGGCCTTGATAGGGCAAGTGAAAGGCATGGACCGTTATTATATTGATCACATCATAAGCTGTGAAAACTCACATCTTCTCCAAACATCTGCTTGGAGCATTGTCATCCCATAGTTTGCTCTGGTGTTCAGGGAAATGGCTGTTTCATAGGAAATCACATGGCAGTGGGATGGGGGTGTTTCCTGACCTGCCGATGGTACTGGCAGCTGAGCAAGCATTCCTAGTCCTTTTTGGTCTGGGCCTCTTGTTCTATCACAACCACAAGCTGTTTAAAATAAAATGTCAAGTCACAGGCAGGTCATTTTATCCTGAGTGAATCAATTGAAGAATTGAAGTACTGGTCAGCTGTGATTGTTGGCTTTGCAAGGAAAAAGAAGGAACACTCCAAAATGCTAAGTGCTTTGAAGAATAGTGACATGCAAGGAAGAAAATTCCATGCAATTTGGAGAAGAAAAATTTTTCTAGGAATCTAGTAGCTGAGATATTTTATAGTTTAAAAACAGACTTCCAATATCTTGAGAATACAGTTAGCTCTACGAAATAAAGAGGAGTCAATAATATATGCAACTCTGTAGTCATTCATTATTTTATCCAGATTGACAGAAGCAGAGGAAACCAAGAAAAATGGAAGTGGTAAAAAAAAAAAATGCAGCAATTGCCAACATTTACTGAGCATTTACCATGTGCTAGGCCTTGTTATAGGCACTTAGATTGATTTTCTTTTCATAACATCCCTAAGAGGTAGGTATTACATGCTCATTTTGCTTATGAGGAAATCTGCTGAGAGAGATTAAGTAATTTTCTCATGGTCACAGCCTCAGTCTTTTAGACCACAGTGTCAAAAGAAGTTCTTACTGTGAGTCAGGGTGGTGCAATGGAGAAAGCGTTTGGGGAAAATCCTGACCCAAAAGTGTGTGTTGGGATGATGTGGAGATCATTCAATTTTCTCTTGTAGCTACAGCTTTGAGATGCACCCATTGGTATCCACACTGGCCTGCTGTCCTCAAATATTTCTCTATGTCTTGTTTACTTGAGTAGTGTAGAAAAGCTGACGTCCTGGGTCTGCTCTCGCATGCATAGGTGAGGTTTTCTCTGTAGCTAGTTATCTTGCTAAACCATATTTTTGGTCACAAAGAATCAGGATGAGAGAAAGTAGATAAAACCATGGAAACTCGAGGTGCCACCGGAAAAGCAAACCAAAGTATATTGATCTGCTGAAGCTATAATCCAAGTACTAAGTATACCTTCAGAAGTTGTATGCATTGTTCTTGGGGCAAAAAGGAAATCAAACATCTGCCCTTCCTCCCACAATCTCTTTACTTCCCTCTCTTCCTAACACTGTATCTCACATCTACAGCTGCAGGCACACAGATATGACATACAGCTTGATATCTTTATGTGCAAAGGCAAAAGATGGCTATGGATATAGGAGATGGCATTTAAAAGAACAATATCCATGTTTGATACTGCTTTCATTATCAATAATGAAAAGGTAGCCTTTCAGCAGAACAAAGTAAGGTACAGGTCGTTTGGAAGCCATTTCAGTCATTCACACAGTGTGATCCACCATTACGAAGGAGAATTTGAAATCAAAAGACAATAGTACCCATATACATCAAACTAGGAGCTCAACTGGGGTCAGTCCTTGGACGGCACATACAGAGTTGGGCTGCCTGACTCTCAAAACATTGCCCTTGCTAATTTGCGTTGCTCACTTCCTATTGAATCAGGGATGATTTTTCTTTGCTGTAGTGAATCAGCCCTGCTACACTGCAAGAATCAAGCCGATTTACAATTCACATCAATTCCAGGAGTGACGGCCAGATGGCAGCATCTGGCTAGTCAGTTGGTGAGTGAGTCCACCTCCAATCTTGATTAAACTCTGCTGCTGGGAAGTAGCAATTCTGAGCATAAATGTCTTTGATATCCTGAATATTTGGGGCGTGGGATGAGAGAGGCAGTAGAGGATAGTGGAAAGACCACAGGGTGTAGACTAAGATAGGCCTGGATTCCTTTCTTTAATCTGTCAACGAAAGCAATGAATGTTCTGAAACTACATGGCAATGCTTTTTTTGTTGCTGCTCTGGCTTTTTTTTAATGCTATAAAATATATGCTTATTTTTCATTGCCAAGAGGTGACAACACAATGATGCTGCAACCAGAGAAGACAGACAGCTACCAACAACTATTGACAAGACAGGAGGAACATCAAGAATAGATGCAAGACAAAGCAATGTATCTCCATGGCCTAGATTTTTTAGGTTATTCATAGAAACAGCAAGGAGAAGAAGACACAATCCAAGTTTTCTTTTGAGGATATTGTGCTGTTTAAATTTATTTTTTAAACATTTCTTAGCTTCTCTTATTAGTCAATTTCATAAGCCTGGGAAACACCTTTACTCTATCCATTTAATTGCATTTGTTCATTAGCTTACTCATTTCACTTATTAGTTCATTCAAACAGTAGCTATTATCAACTGTCTTCTAAGAACTGTATCTGGGTACTCTGGTTTTGCTTTTTTTTTTTAAATAGAAGTAAAAGGATTTCCAAAAGGACCTGATTTTACATTAGAATTAGAATAATACATTTTAAATTAATGTATAACATATATTATTCTAGAATTAGAATAGATTTTAAATCAAATTAGAATAATAGCCACATGACCAAAAAGAAAAGAAAAATAATAAAATTAATGACAAAGAAAAACAAGTCATATGAGAGGAAAGGCAAAGCCTAAATATTCCTCTGTCCTCTTCCTCCACCTAGATTCCCAGATGTAAGGTATTAAAAGTAGTTTGTAAACTTTCTGTGACTTATCCTGAGTCCATCCAAACTGTCGGGAATTGGAGCCTCCCGGGAACCAAACACTCCCCAAAGATCATACACCTACGGAATTCCCCCAAGAGACACACAACTGCAGTTTCATGTAGGTTCACCTTTTTCTCTCTTTTTATACTCTGACCACACAAGCCTGGCAGCCACGCAGTCAGTCCCTGCCCTGTGTCATTGTACTGGCTACAGCAACTTCTCTCTGTAAATGAGAAAGGTCTTGCTTTCAGAAAAGATCATGTTTGCAAACTACTCACTCTTGAGGAAGCAAGGGTGGGAAAAGTAGCAGAGATGAGTGGGGAGATGGTGCATATAAGAAGGAGGAAAGAGGAGACTATGGAGTCAGGATGCCAGCTTACTATTCTCAACACCTTTTTCCAGTGCCCAGTTCTTACCTTATTTCTCCTGCCCCTTGCTTTCTTTTCTAGGCACCTCTAAGATACTGATGGCTCTGCAGAGGACCCATTCATTGCTTCTGCTTTTGCTGCTGACCCTGCTGGGGCTGGGGCTGGTCCAGCCCTCCTATGGCCAGGATGGCATGTACCAGCGATTCCTGCGGCAACACGTGCACCCTGAGGAGACAGGTGGCAGTGATCGCTACTGCAACTTGATGATGCAAAGACGGAAGATGACTTTGTATCACTGCAAGCGCTTCAACACCTTCATCCATGAAGATATCTGGAACATTCGTAGTATCTGCAGCACCACCAATATCCAATGCAAGAACGGCAAGATGAACTGCCATGAGGGTGTAGTGAAGGTCACAGATTGCAGGGACACAGGAAGTTCCAGGGCACCCAACTGCAGATATCGGGCCATGGCGAGCACTAGACGTGTTGTCATTGCCTGTGAGGGTAACCCACAGGTGCCTGTGCACTTTGACGGTTAGATGCCACCGTGTAGGGATTATCGCGAGTGGTTGACCTTACACTTAACTCCTTAAATAGCAGTGAGTAATGCATTTGAGCTGTCCCAGGCTCTGTCTCCTCAGCTCATTTCTTACTCTTTTTCTCTATATAACTCATTCTATTAAATACATTGCACCAAAGAGAAATGGAGACATAAACCTATAATGAATGAGGCTGGGCTTTTCTGTAATAAGCTTCCTTTTATAATACTGGTCAGCTTAGCTCTCTCAGATCCTATCCTGTGGAATTTAGTTATTATGTATATTTATGTAGTATTTCAAACATTTCAAAATGCTTTCATCTATGTTTATCACATTTTAATACCACAGCACTTATAATGATGTCACTACATATAGAAGCTCAAAGTTAAGGGATTTGCTGAAGACTATAAAGTTAATGGAAGAATTGAGACAAAAATCCAGTGTAGCTGGCCACTTATCCAGGGCTTTTTCTACTTCATCACAAGGAATGTTTTGAAAGTGTCTGCTTTTTTTATCCTTAAAATTCACCTGTCAGGGAGGCATTAAAAATTTGGAAATGTATGCCAGCAAAATGTGAGCTCTGTATTTTTTGGCATTCTTATGTTTGGGTTGAATAAGATTAAGAAAATGATACTGGGAATTTTCTTTTTCCTGAAACTTTGAATCACCCTAGTAAGTCAAAGTACTAAAAAATGTACTAGATCATTAAGACTTATGTGCTCTTACTGATTGAAAGATTTTTTATGTTTTCCTTGTAATAAAGGACTTAAACTGAAGGTACCTGAGAAGACTGTGCTATGGTATTATTTCTTTTTCTCCGATTTTTAAATTCTTCTCTAGTTTATAAACATGCATGCACCTTAATAACCTCATAAACTCTGGTCAAAGACTAATAACTATCAGATCCATGACCACAACACAGAAGATTTGTCTCATTTACTCCAGAGAGAATGATTCCTCTCAAAGACAATTCTCACAGCTCTTCCTTCTCCCTTAGAATATTTAGAAGCAAATTAGGGAGCTGTCAGGCCTCTGATCCCAAGCCTGCACATATACATCCAGATGGCCTGAAACAACTGAAGAACCACAAAAGAAGTGAAAATAGCCAGTTCCTGCTTTAACTGATGACATTCCACCACTGTGATTTGTTCCTGCCCCACCTTAACTGATCAATTAGCCTTGTGACATTCCTTCTCCCGGACAATGAGACTCAGGAGCTCCCCACCAGAGCACCTTGTGACTCCCGCCCCTGCCCGCAAGAGGATAACCCACTTTGACTGTAATTTTCCACTACCAACCCAAATCCTATAAAACTGCCCCACCCCTATCTCCCTTTGCTGACTCCTTTTTTGGACTCAGTCTGCCTGCACCCAGGTGATTAAAAAGCTTTATTGCTCACACAAAGCCTGTTTGGTGGTCTCTTCACATGGACGTGTGTGGCATTTAGTGCCGAAGACCCGGGACAGGGGGACTCCTTCAGGAGACTGGTCCCCTGTCCTTGCCCTCACTCCATGAGGAGATCCACCTACAACCTCAGGTCCTCAGACCAACCAGCCCAAGGAACATCTCACCCATTTCAAATTGGGTAAGCGGTCTTTTCACTGTCTTCTCCAGCCTCTCTTGCTACCCTTCAATTTCCCTGTCCTTCCAATTCCAGTTCTCTTTCCTCTCTAGTAGAGACAAAGGAGACACATTTTATCCATGGACCCAAAACTCCGACACCAGTCACGGACTCGGGAAGACAGTCTTCCCTTGGTGTCTGATCATCGTGGGGATGCCTGCCCTGATCATTCACCCACATTCCATTGGTGTCTGATCACTGTGGGGACACCTGCCTTGGTCATTCACCCACATTCCCTTGATGGCAAGTCAATTGCGGGATGCCTGCTTTGGCTGATCGTCCACGTTATAGCCCAGGGCTGCTCACCACCCCCTTCGCTGTGTCTCTACCTTTCTCTTTAAACTTACTTCTTCACTATGGGCAACCTTCCACCCTGCATTCCCCCTTCTTCTCCCTTAGCCTGTGTTCTTAAGAACTTAAAACCTCTTCAACTCACACCTGACCTAAAACCTAAATGCCTTATTTTCTTCTGCAATACCGTTTGGCCCCAGTACAAACCCAACAATGGTTCCAAATGGCCAGAAAACGGCCCTTTTGATTTCTCCATCTTACAAGATCTAGATGATTTTTGTCGAAAAATGGGGAAATAGTCTGAGGTGCCTGACATCCAGGCATTCTTTTACACATCAGTCCCTCCCTAGTCTCTGCTCCCAATGTGACTTGTCCCAAATCTTTCTTCTTTCTCTCCTGTCTGTTTCTTCAGTCTCCACCCTAAGCTCTGAGTCCTTTGAATTCTCCTTTTCTACAGATCCATCTGACCTCTTCCCTCCTCCCCAGGCTGCTGCTCACCAGCCAGGCCAAGCCAGGTCCAGATTCTTCCTCAGCCTCCGCTCCCCCACCCTATAATCCTTTTATCACCTCCCCTCCTCACACCCGGTCCGGCTTACAGTTTCATTCCATGACTAGCTCTCCCCAACCTGCCCAAAAATTTCCTCTTAAAGAGGTGGCTGGAGCTGAAGGTATAGTCAAGGTTAATGCTCCTTTTTCTTTATCCAACCTCTCCCAAATGAGTTAGCATTTAGGCTTTTTTCTTTTTAATCAAATATATAAACTCAGCCCAGTTCATGGCCCATTTGGCAACAACCCTTAGACACTTTACTGTCCTAGACCCAGAGAGGCCAGAAGGCTGTCTTATTCTCAATATGCATTTTATTAGTCAATCCACTCCTGACATTAAAAAAGCTCCAAAAATTAGATTCTGGCCCTCAAACCCCACAACAGGACTTAATTAACCTCGCCTTCAAGGTGTACAATAATAGAGAAGAGGCAGCCAAGTGGCAACGTATTTCTGAGTTGCAATTACTTGCCTCCACTGTGAGAGAAGCCCCAGCCAGATCTCCAGCACAGAAGAACTTCAAAATGCCTGAACTGCAGTGGCCAGGTGTTCCTCCAGGACCTCCTCCCCCAGGATTTTGCTTCAAGTGCTAGAAATCTGGCCACTGGGCCAAGGAATGCCTGCAGCCTGGGATTCCTCCTAAGCCATGTCCCATCTGTGCGGGACCCCACTGGAAACCGGACTGTCCAACTCGCCCAGCTGCCACTCCCAGAGCCCCTGGAATTCTGGCCCAAGGCTCTCTGACTGACTCCTTCCCAGATCTTCTTGGCTTAGTGGCTGAAGACTGACGCTGCTCAATTATCTCAGAAGCCTCCTGGACCATCACAGATGCTTTCGGTAACTCTTACAGTGGAGGGTAAGTCCATCCCCTTCTTGATCAATATGGAGGCCACCCACTCCACATTACCTTCTTTTCAAGGGCCTGTTTCTCTTGCCTCCATAACTGTTGTGCATATTGATGGCCAGGCTTTTAAAACTCCCCAACTCTGGTGCCAACTTGGACAACATTTTTTATGCACTCATTTTTAGTTATCCCCACCTGCCCACCTCCCTTATTAGGTTGAGACATTTTAACTAAATTATCTGCTTCCCTGACTATTCCTGGGCTACAGTCACACCTCATTGCCACCCTTTTCCCCAGTTCACATACTCCTGTTCTGTCTCCCTACCTTAATCCACAAGTATAGGATACCTGTGCTCCCTCCTTGGTGACCGATCATGCACCCCTTACCATCCCTTTAAAACCTAATCACCCTTACCCCTCTCAACGCCAGTATGCCATCCCACAACAGGCTTTGAGGGGACTAAAGCCTGTTATCACTTGCCTGTTACAGCATGGCCTTTTAAAGCCTACAAGCTCTCCTTACAATTCTCCCATTTTACTTGTCCAAAAACTGGACAAGTCTTACAGGTTAGTTCAGGATCTGCGCCTTATCAGCCAAATTGTTTTGCCTATCCACTCTGTGGTGCCCAACCCGTACACCCTTTTGTCCTCAATAAATTCCTCCACAGCTCACTATTCTGTTCTTGATCTTAAAGATGCTTTTTTCACTATTCCCCTGCACCTCTCATCCCAGCCTCTCTTTGTTTTACCTGGACTGATCCTGACACCCATCAGCCTCAGCAACTTACCTGGGCTGTACTGCCACAAGGCTTCAGGGACAGCCCCCATTACTTCAGTCAAGCCCTTTCTCATGATCTACTTTCTTTCTGTCCATCTGCTTCTCACCTTATTCAATATTTTGATGACCTTCTACTTTATAGCCCCTCCTACAAATCTTCTCAACAGGACACCGTCCTGTTCCTCCAACATCTGTTCTCAAAAGGATATCATGTATCCCCCTCCAAAGCCCAAATTTCTTCCTCATCTGTTACCTATCTCGGCATAATTCTTCATGAAAACACATGTGCTCTCCTTGCTGATTGTGTCCAGCTGATCTCTCAAACCCCAGTCCCCACCACCAAACAACAACTCCTTTCCTTCTTAGGCACTGTTGGATATTTCCGACTCTGGATATCAGGCGTCGCTATCCTAACGAAACCACTTTACAAGCTCAGAAAGGGCAACTTAACTGATCCCATAGACCCTAAGTCTTTTCCCCATTCTTCTTTTCACTCTCTCAAAAAGGCCCTGGAGACCGCTTCCACACTAGCACTCCCCGACTCGTCCCATTCTTTTTCCTTACACACAGCTGAAATACAAGGCTGTGCTGCCAGAGTCCTCACACAGGAGCCAGGCCCGTGACCTGCTGCCTTTCTATCAAAACAACTTGACCTCCCAATTCTGGGGTGGCCCTCATGTGTGCATGCAGCGGCAGCCACAGCTTTAATACTTCTGGAAGCCCTCAAAATTACAAGCTATGCTCCACTTACTCTCTACTGTTCCTGTAACTTTCAAAATCTATTCTCCTCCTCACACTTGACACGTATACTTTCTGTGCCCCGGCTCCTTCAACTGTACTCACCATTTGTTGAGTCTCCCACAATTACCATTGTTCCTAGTCCAAGACTTCAATCCAGCCTCTCATCTTATTCCTGATACTGCATCTGAGCCCCATGACTGTATCCCTCTAATCCACGTGGCATTCTCCCCTTTTCCCCATATTTTCCTCTTTCCTGTTCCCTACCCAGACCACACTTGGTTTATTGATGGTAGTTCTTCCAGGTCCAATTGCCAATCACTGGCAAAGGCAGGCTATGCTATAGTGTCTTCCACATCTATCATTGAGGCTATGGGCCTGCCCCCTTCTGCTACCTCTCAACAAGCTGAACTCATTGCCTTAACTCGAGCCCTCATACTTGCAAAGGAACTATGTGTCAATATCTATACCGATTCCAGGTATGCCTTCTACAACCTTTACCACCGTGCTGTTATATGGGCAGAAAGAGGTTTCCTCACTACACAAGGGTCCTCCATCATTAATGCCTCCTTAACAAAAACTCTTCTTAAAGCTGCTCTACTTCCAAGAAAACTGAGGCCATTCACTGCAAAGGCCAACAAAGGGCATCAGATCCCATCGCTCAGGGCAATGCTTATGCTAATAAGGTAGCTAAACAAGCAGCTGGCGTTTCAACTTCTGTCCCTCATGGCCAGTTTTTCTCCTTCTCATCTTTTCACTTTACATTTCCAGTTTCTCCTTACACAAGGTCTCTTCTTCCCCTGTGGCTCCTCCACCTGCATGTGTCTACCTGTTAATGAGACAGGCACATGCACACTAGTTTTCCTTACCCCCAAAAATCAATTTGCAAATGGGACCCAATAGCTTCCTGTTCCCCTCATGACACCAATACTTCACTACTATTTTGTTTTGTTTTTCTTATTATTAATATAAGAAAACAGGATCATGCCCTTGACTTACTCACTGCTGAAAAAGGGGGACTCTGTATATTTTTAAATGAAGAGTGCTGTTTCTACCTAAATCACTCTGGCCTAGTATATGACAACATAAAAAAAACTCAAGGATAGAACCCAAAAACTCACCAACCAAGCAAATAATTATGCTGAACCCCCTTAGGCACTCTCTAATTGGATGTCCTGGGCCCTCCCAATTTTTAGTCCCTTAATACATGCTTTTCTCCTTCTCTTATTTAGACCTTGTGTCTTCCGTTCAGTTTCTCAATTCATACAAAACTGCATTCAGGCCATCATCAATCATTCTGTATGACAAATGCTCCTTCTAACAACCCCACAATATCACCCTTGATGCCCAAATCTTTCTCCAGTTTAATTTCTCCCACTATAGGTTCCCATGCTGCCCCTAATCCCGCTTGAAGCAGCCCTGAGAAACATTGCCCATTATCTCTCCATACCACCCCCCAAAATTTTTGCCGCTCCAACACCTCACCACTATTTTGTTTTGTTTTTCTTATTAATATAAGAAGACAAGAAATGTCAGACCTCTGAGCCCAAGCCTGCACGTATACATCCAGATGGCCTGAAGCAACTGAAGAACCACAAAAGAAGTGAAAATAGCCAGTTCCTGCCTTAACTGATGACATTCCACCATTGTGATTTGTTCCTGCCCCACCTTAACTGATCAATTAACCTTGTGACATTCCTCCTCCTAGACAATGAGTCTCAGAACCTCCCCACTGAGCACCTTGTAACCCCTGCCCCTGCCCGCAAGAGAATAACCCACTTTGACTGTAATTTTCCACTACCTACCTAAATCTTATAAAACTGCCCCACCCCATCTCCCTTTGCTGACTCCTTTTTGGGACTCAGTCTGCCTGCACCCAGGTGATTAAAAAGCTTTATTGCTCACACAAAGCCCGTTTGGTGGTCTCTTCACACGGACGCACATGACAGGAGCAGAGATACATGAAGATGCTAGCTGCTTAAGAAGGGAAGTGTGAGTGTGTGTGTGTGTGTGTGTGCGCGTGCACATGTTTAAGGGCAAAACTGACAAAACTGAAAACATTTGAATTACAGCAGATACAGAAAGAAATCTTACCTGAACTTCTCTCACCTGACTAAAGCAGAGCCTCCCAGAAATGCCCCCACCATTATCTCCCTCCAGAGGGGTCCTCATGTAATGGTAATAGGTCTTTTGCCTGATGTGCACAGCATGTCAATATGCCAAGACACTGGGTTGCAGCAGAGAAAGAGGTTTAATTGCAGGGCTGCTGAACCAAAAGATGGAAGGAAACCTCAAATCCATTTCCTCAAAGAGTTTGAGGCTGGAGTTTTTAAGGATTTGGAGTAGGTGGAAATAAGAGATCACTAATTGGTTGAAGAATGCAGAGTGAAGTCATGGGACAGAGAGATGAAAAAACAGTATTCTCATGCTGATCAGTTCATCTGTTGGGCTCTTTAAAGTTGGTGATGTCAGCTGTTCTGCCGGAATTCAGGATCTGCATAAACAATTCTTAAACAAAAGCCTTATGATTCTAATGTCAAAGATCTTATCTATGGGAACAATGAGAATGCAAATTGTCAGTAGCTAGTGTTCGTGATTTTTGGTTACAAGGAAGTGGGTCAAAGTGTAGCCTGATTAACACTTACTTATAATTATATTTTTGTCCAGGATTCTTGTTAACCATGTGAGGATGACTTCACCCAGACAGGAGATATTCCAAGAAAATTGTGTAAAACTTTATCCAAAGCTTCTATTTGTCTTTCCCAAAAGTCATTTGTTTTCCTATAGAAGCCATTTCTCCCTCCTTCTTTTCCCCTATGAGTTGATAACTAAACTTCTATCTCTAGCTCTTCATCAAGCCTCTTCATCTGAATGCTTCCACAAGTTATGAATACAACTTGTTTTCTTTCCCCCTGCTAACCTGTCTATAGTTAATTCACAGGCTCCCACCCACTGAACCAAAGTTGGTAGAGGGAAAGTTTTCCCTCCTAATAGCATGTCTGTGTATATTTAGAGTGAGAAAGAAGGATGAAAAGATAATTCGTCTTTGTCACCATCCAGGTAGTCATGGGAGTTGGGACCTGTGGTATAATAAAAAATAAATTTGAACTTAGTTCCTGGTTCCTGCCACAGAGCTTCTAAAATGCTTGGAATTTCCTGAGTGATAGTGTAACCAAACTAAGGGTCAGCTGATCACTGCTCACTGCTCAAAAGCAAGGCTTGCAAGACAAGAGCTGGTGCAGGAAAAGCAGGTTTATTCAAGAGCCAGCAACCTGAGGAGATGGTGGACTAGCACCTCAAAGACTATTTCAAAATTTTAGGCTAGCTAAAGGGATTTTAAGAAGTAGGAGGCATGGAAACTATGAGCAGGAGTGGTGCAGGGTGCAGGTTTGCATGTCTTACTCTGATGGCTATCTTCAGTAACGGATCACCTGGAGGTCTGGCTGGCATCACCATGACTGCAACTAGCTTACGGATTAACCCCCCTCAGTGATTTTTCTGAGAATGTAGGATTCCACAATCTCAAATTCATGCCCGGCTTATTTCAAGATTAGCCCCTGGGTTTCTTAAGCAAGGATATGGCTAGATACTGAATAAAGCAAAGGGTGAGGCTATTCATTTTTGAAGCAGGCTGATTATTCCAGTTACAAACTCCCCACCGCCAATTCCTGTTTCATTTCTATGGGAGATCAGGTGTCAATTTCTTTCTAGCTACTTCCTGCTGAATGAGGGCATCACTAGGGAGCTGAAGAATGGAATTTATTTACCTGGAGTTGGAAGTATTCATGCATTCCTCGACTTACGGAAGTGATTTTTTACAGCATCATTGACCTGGGAGTTAGGAGCCTTTCCAATTAAGGAAAATGCGATCTTGCAATATCACACATATGGTGCAACAAGAGTATAACCCATAGAGAATATACCTATTCCTATAATCATAGCTGGAACTACTAGCAGTTTTTTCCACCAAGTAGGTCCGTATCCAAACCATGAAGATAACCACTGGTTTAGGGACATTGCGGGGTCAGACATAACATTGATTTGTCTGTGCATGTCTTGAAGGGCTAAGGAGATGTTTCGCAAATTACCTAGGATATATACAAAACATTTAGTTTCAATTATCGGTCAAGGTCCCTCCCAACAGCTGTGAGTACATCAAGGGCCATGTGGTTTTGCAAGACTACTTTTCCCATCATAGTCATTTCAGAGGTTACTAATGAGATGCCCTTAAATGTGTCTTTCAGCACTTGCTATAATTTGTAAGTGCCTCAATATGCCAGATGATGCTTTTAAACAAGGGACAGGAGATGGTCGTACGAAGGGAAAACCAGCCTGGTCCATTGGTGTAACACATCTGGAAAGTGTGCAGGCTGCCTGGTGGTTTTTGTTAATCAGCCCCGGACCTATGGGGGTCCTAACGTGCACTGCCCTATCCATCCATCAGGTAGACATGGCCGAAGATTAGTTCCACATAACTATTGAGTTCCACTGGGGACCAGCCACCAAATTTTGGGTCTGTGTCCAATCAGTGGTAAACAAGTTTGTCTAATATAGCACTAAAGAATGTTCATATTGATGTAGAGGCATCCTATCCACATTTTTAGTAACATTCGGCCAATGATTCTAAGAGTGATTCCTTTGTTCCCAACATGAAGGGGCAATTTGGGTTAAGTGACTAATAGTGGAGATCATCCAGAGGTAATCGTCCCAAATTTGATTAAAACTCACCTACCGTCTAATGGTTATTAGTAGCCAAAATCTTGGGGGCCATCTAGGAAAACTTCTTTAAGAGAGGGATTGCATACTCAGAGGTCCTTTGGATAGTCCGGTTATAATGAAGAGTTTTCCAGGATCTGGGTTCTGAAGCGTTATATTAATGCCAGGCCATTTTAAAAAAATATTACCTTAAGGTACCAAGGTCCTGATTTTCCCATGAACAGTTTTTCATATAGGTTTGTAAATGTATCTAATCAGTCCCCTGCAGGAGTGATACTCACTAAAGTAGCCCAGAAGTGCTAGAGATGGGTAGCAATCCACATACCCAGCAAGCATCTTAGTGTAGACTATCTGCATAATGTTATGCCCACTGTAGAAATAGACTAGTTTTAGCAGATGTCAAAAAAGTTTACTCATTACGATAAAGACTAACAGAAATTTAATCCTATACTACAAAAAGATTGTTCTTAAGCAGTAGCTTCAGTTCTCCAGTTGGCTCACAAGTCCAACCAGGTTGATTGTCTGCTGTGTCAGGTCGGGGAGGGGCAATTTTTACCCAAATGTGATGTATGCATGGTTTGACTCCAGCCAGCTTAACAGATGAATGAGTAGTTAATAAAACATCATAATGACCTGTCCACTTTTTGGTTGGCTGTTGTTGGTCCAGTCCTTGTTTTTACCAAGATTTTAGCAGCACTTTATCCCTGGATGAAAAGGGTGAAGGGGCTTTTTTGTAAGACACATAAAACTGGAAAGAACAAAAAGAACAAACTTGTGCAGGGTTAGAGATTTATGTCTTAGTTGTTGTACATATTGTTTAATTCTTCATTAATTTATTAAGTCCAAGGGTGGGGTCCCTGGCCAAGAAGTTCAGAAGGGTCTCCCACACACAATTTCAAAAAGGCTTAATTTAAGCCCACTTCAGGGTGCTACCCCAATCCATAACAGGGCAATAGGTAAAACCCTTTACCATTTTAAATCTGTTTCCCGATAGAGTTTTGCCAGGGGTTTTTTTTGTTTTTTTTTGTTTGTTTGTTTTGTTTTGTTTTTGTTTTTGTTTTTGTTTTTTAGCATGTGGATCATCTTTTCAGTCTTTCCAGTTGATTGTGGCCTCCAGAAAGAGTGTCATTTCCATTTGATCTGTAATGCTTGGCTTATCCTTTGTGTGATCTCAGAAATTAAAGAAGGATTATTGTTGCTTGGTATGGAGTAAGGAAGTCCAAATCGAGGAATGATTTCTTTTAGCAGAGCCTTAGCTACTTCTGCAGCTATCTCAGACTTGTTTGGATAGGCTTCAATCTCTTGCTCGGGTAAGCTTCAACCTTTCCAGAAAATGTGTCTACAAACACTAGTAGGCACTTATAATTCCCAATGTTTTGGGCATCTGGGTGAAATCAACCTGCCAGTCCTCGAATGGTCATATTCCTTTGTATTATACCCTCCTCTGGGAAGAGTTCCATGCAGTGCTTGGATCATTTGGGGCACATAGATAACATGCTTATATAATCTTTTGAATGATCTTTTGAAGGTGTGGCCCTTTGAGATATGGCTACACCAGGTGAGCCAGTCCATCTCTGCCATAGTGTGTCCCCTCATGCAGGTCTTTCAGGACAGGGTATACCAGGGCCTCAGAGAGTAATATCCCATGAGTGTTAGCTTTCCATGAGGAAAGAGGGTCTGTGTTGGTCAATGTCCACTCATGTGTGCATTCTTTATTTCATTCAGTGTAGTGGAGTTTAAATTCTGACAAGTCTAAATGGAGTATTAAGGTCCCAAGTAAATATGTTTCTTGAGTGGCCTGCTTTGCAGCTTTATCAGCCACTTGATTCCCTTTGGTTATTGGGGAGTCATCCTTTTGGTGGCCTTGGCAGTGCATAATAGCAACTTGAGTTGGCAGAACAACCGCCTCTAACAAAGCTAAAATTTCCAGCAGGTGTTTAATGTCTTTATTTCTTGAGGTTAAGAATCCCCTTTCTTTCTGAATGACCCCACGGGCATACACTACCAAGAAGGCATACTTGGAGTAGGTGTAAATGTTTACCCATTTCTCTTGAGACTGTTTTAAGGCCCTGATGAGAGCGATCCATTCAGCTTTTTGTGCTGAAGTACCAGCAGTGGGGACATAGGCTTCTACTACTTTGTCTAGGGTCACTGGAGCATACCTGGCCTGGCGTTGTCCTCCTTCTGCGAAACTGCTTCAGTCAGTGTATAGCTCCCAGTCCGGAGTGGCCATCAGATGATCTGACAGATCTGGTCTGCTGGAATAGACTGCATCAAGAATTTCTAAACAATTATGCTCCAGTTCATAGTTGGACTCAGTGGCTGGGAGCAAGGTGGCAGGATTCAAGACTGTGGTGGTTTGCAGAAAACATTTCTGTTATCTAATAGGCTGGCTTGGTATTTGCCCATATGCCCCGCTGTCATCCAGTAACCTCCCTTTTGTTACAATAAGGTTAACACTTGATAAGGCACAAATGCAGTAATGGGCTGTCCTAGGGTGAATTTTTCTGCTTCCTGTAAGATGTCACACATAGCTGCCACGGCCTGAAGACAAGGTGGCCATCCTCTGGTAATCTGCTCCAGTTGTTTGGGAAAGTAGGCTATGGGTTGTGGGGAATTCCCACGTAGTTGAATTAGTATTTCCTGTCCTGTGCCCTGGTTTTCATGGATATAGAGTCTAAATAGCTTTCAAGAATTGGGCAGTTCTAATGCTGGAGCTGACACTAATTTTTTTTTTTTTTTTTTTTTTTTTGATGGTATCAAATGCCTGAAGGCATTCAGCCATCCAGTTTAGGGCTCCTGAATCTAATCCCTTTAGAGCCTTGTAGAGAGGTTTGACTATGAGTCCAAAATTAGGGATTCAGATTCAGCAGAAACCTGCCACACCTAAAACCCCCCCCAGTGTCTTCCGTTCCCAGGGGGCTTTATTGCTGCTATCACCTGCTTCTGGTCGGACATCAAGCTCTGCTTTCCTTTTTTTAAGTCAGAACCCAAGATAGGTCACTTCTTGTTTACAAATCTGAGCTTTCTGAGGTGACAAGTTATGTCCGTATTATATCAAATAATTTAAGATTAAGATAGTGTTAGATAGGCACCTCTCATAGTCTTGGCTTGCGATTAACAAGTCATCCAAGTATTTTAGCAGAACCCCATCATCTAGTCGAAAATCTCTGAAGCCCTTTGCCAATATTTTGCCAAAGATGGTGGGTGAGTTTTTAAAACCTTAAGAAAATACAGCCTAACAATATTGGAAGGTGTTTTTTGTTTCCAGGTCTTGCCACTCAAAGTTGAACAGCATCTGGTCCCTCTCTTCAATCAGGATGCAAAAAAAAAAAAAAAAAGTATCTTTTAAGTCTAATACCAAAAACTACCCATACTGCCCTGGTTTATCAGTTAGTAAGGTGTAAAGGATGGGCATAGTTGGGTGAATGTCTTGAACAATGTCATTCATGGTTCCCAAATCTTGTACAAATCAATATTCATTTGAGTGTGGGTTTTTAACAGTCAGGATAGGGGCATTGTATGGAGATCTGTAAGGACATATTTGTCCATTTTTTAGAAACTTCTGTAATATAGGTTGTATCCCCTCTAAAGCCTCTCTTTTTAGAGGGCACTGTGTTTGGGGAATACCTTGGCCCCTTCATTTATTTCTGTGCACACAGGCTGTGTATTTTCAGCACTACCTGTGGTCCCATCTGCCCTCATGACTACTTACTTGCTCACAGATTGCTGGCAGGGGTCATTCTTTTTCTTCCTCGGGGTGTGTGAGCAGCATCTGCAGCTGCAAAGCTTGCTCTGGCAGGACCTGCAGATGAAGTTGTTGTTTTTCTGGAGAAAAAGTCACATGGCAATTTAGTTTACAAAGCAAATCTCACTCCAGCAAAGGAATTTGGTATTCCAGCATATGGAGGAAACTGTCTGAGCTCCAGATCTCTGTATCCAGCAGTCTCCAGACTCTCCAGGGTCTGGAGAAAGGCTTTTTGCTGCATCTTGCCAGCGACAACCAACACAGGCACTGTTTTCCTAGTACTTTCAGTTTCTTTAGTGTTTCTGCCTGAATAAGTCACACCAGTATTGATTAAAAAGTCAATCAATTTGTTCCCCATTGTCAATCGTACCTGAGGTTCCTGTGGGGAAATTACAACCTGCTCCAAAAGATTTGGGCCTCCTTCACTATCTGAGCTACAGTCCTGCTTTACCATCAGCCGGTATGTTTCTTCTCTGTCACTGTGTCTCCCTTCTTCTGGTTTCCCTGTCTTTTCTTTAATTTGGGGCACTCAGATTTCCAATGACCTTCCTCCTTGCAGGGGGCAGACTGATCATTACCTAGAGTTTTGTTCTGGCCACCTCCCTGTGCCTGGTTTTTCCTTTTCGGATATACATTCTTTCCACTGATTCCAAGTATATCATGGCTTGCTTTAGCTTTTTGGCCTTCCTGGCATTATATACTCTGAAGGCAATGTCCAGCAGTTGGGAAAGGTTTATTCCAAATACCCCCTCCAGTTTCTGCAGTTTTCGTTTAATATTGGATGAAAGTCACGTTTACCATTCTCATATTCTCAGGAGCTTCTGGATCATAGTCCATACACTTGTGGTAAACCTGGTAAATGCACTCCAGAAATTCACAGGGGTTCTCATCTGCCTTTGGGAGAACTGCCCTGGCTTTATTGAAGCTCTTTTACATTCCTCTCTTTAACCCTGCCAACACATGCTTTTTATAATGACTGGACAGGGCCATTCCTCCATTGTTGGGGTCCCAAGTAAAATCTGCAAGTGGAGCAGCCATTTCTATTCCTTCCCCATCCTGGGGAGAGGAGCTGACACCTTGGCCCCTCCGGGTCCTGGGCTACATTTGGTGATCCTGGGAGGGCTGGTGCCCCCAGTACCACATGGGAGGGGAAATTTAAGATATTTATGAGGCCCATATCATCAATATCCTCTTCCTTTTGGGTCTTACTATCTGGAAAGAGAAATCTCTTTTTCCCTTTTCTCTACATCATTCACATAGACCCCTCATGTGCTGAGTCTTTGTTATGTAATAAATGCTTAAACACATGGAATCTCATTTCATTTCCCAGATCTCAGGCAAAATAACGCCAACTGTAATAAGGTGTACTAATGTAAATCACTGTTCAGTAGCCACCATTTTTCAGATTCCAACACATACATAGGCCAAACAGTGTTACAATGAAAAAAAATCATTATCTTTTTTGTTATGAGTTCATAGCTATAAGCTTTCCAATAAGCCAATATACAGCCCAGTGGCCACTTAGATGGAATGGAAGTCAAGTTGCCCATTCTCAGGGGAGAGATCAAAAGAACACAAACACACAGATCAACACAGAGTACTCCTGAACCAATTCCTGTAGAAGGAGGCTGGGAAGTTAATAAATCTTAGACTAACTGATACTGCAAAAGACCTATGTCAGGTCCAAATGGCATAAAGCCCAAATGGCAGAGACAGAGGATTTCTAGCATGCAAACTGGTTTGATTTACCCAGTCTTGAATCCTGTCAACTTCCTCAACTATCATTTTCCTTATACTAATAAAGCATTGCAGGCAGCTGATGCCACAGAGGGGGAAGGAGGGAAAAGATGTTCTTGGCAGCTGCTGGGACAACCCTAGAATCCCAGCTGGGGGGTCAGCTAGCCACGAGCAGCTAATCCTCATGAGAAGTTGTTGCTCTGCCTGGTAGCATGAATGAGTAAGCCCTGGCATGATGCCACAGCCAATTGCTCCATCCATCGGAAACCAGGCACGCTAGACCAGTAGAGACATATAGCCCCACGCTGGGTGATAGAAAATGTAACCAAACTGTTGGAAGTAAGTGCTCGGTGCCACAGAGTGAAAATAGCACTCAGGCAAAAATTTTCTCAGCAAAGCAATTTACTTCTATAGAAGGGTGCATCTCTCAGATGGAGCAATGGTGAGAGCACACCAGACAAGGGAGGAGAAGGGTGTCTTATTCCTAATGCAGCTAGTCCCTACTGCTGTGTCTTTCCCCTATTGGCTAGGGTTGGACCACACAGTCTAAGCTAATTCCAGTTGGAAATTTTAAAGAGAGTGAGTGTATGAGCTGGAGTGGTGGGGTGAGTAGTTTCAGCAGGAAGGACAGTTACAGAACAGGAGAGTAAGGATGCCTAAGGACAGAACAGGTGATAGAGGCTAGGAGGGGGTTGTTTACTGAAACTAGAGGCAAGGGGGCATAAAGAACAAGGAAGTTAAACTTCAAAATGGAGAACAAAGAACAGGGAAGCTGAACATACTGACGTATTTGTTCTTTGAAGAGGAACTCAGAACTCATTATACTTAAATGATTTTTTTCTCCCTCTTGAATTTTTTTTTTTTTTTTTTTTTTTTTTTTTTTTTTGAGACGGAGTCTCGCTCTCTGTCGCCCAGGCTGGAGTGCAGTGGTGCAATCTAGGCTCACTGCAAGCTCCGCCTCCTGGGTTCACGCCATTCTCCTGCCTCAGCCTCCTGAGTAGCTGGGATTACAGGCACCCGCCACCACGCCCGGCTGATTTTTTTTTATTTTTTAGTAGAGACAGGGTTTCACCATGTTAGCCAGGATGGTCTCAATCTCCTGACCTCATGTTCTGCCTGCCTCGGCCTCCCAAAGTGCTGGGATTACAGGCATGAGCCACCACGCCCAGCCACCCTCTTGAATTTTAAAGGAAGTTAACAGGCTAAACTCTGAAGAGGAATTTACTGTATCCTACAATCCCCCCGTTTCAATTTTCATAGGCCTTCCTCTTCAAACCTTTTTAACGTGTCTTGGCTTTGCTGCTTGACTTGATCCTCTAAAAGAAAAAAGCTTTTCTGAATAAGGTGGAGGAAAGTTAAGGGAGGTTTTAGTAGGTGCTGTTTCTTTGCACTACCCCACGGATGCATGGTATGACACAATACCCAACAAGAATGAGTACACCTATTACGGCTGCAAGAGAAGTAAGAATTGAGGCTATGATCTTTTCCATCTACTGAACCACCTTTCTAGCCATCCTGAGAAAGGGTTATTGACTCCAGAATTTTTAACTAATTCATTGGATAAAGCGGTAAGTCCTTGTAAGACCCTTGTTATGCTCCCAGTGGGGGCAGTGTTGTTTGGGATAAAGGTACAGCCCTGAGTTTTAATCATAACATCAACACTGCCTTTTCCAGCTAATATCATATCTAGGGCCATTCTGTTTTCCCAGGCCATCTGGCTAGTGGGCCCCAATTGTTCTGCTATCCCTTTGACAGCATCCCTGGTGTAATTAATAAACCACTGCTAATTATAATAGATGTAATTTATCCAATCTATGTTTTTATTAATTGTCACCCACAAAATCCTGCAGCTATTTAATCTTGACTCAAATCCTGCACCTATTTAATCTTGATCTTTAAATTTATCTGGTACTCCTCATGGGACTCCAATTGCATCTAAATAAATGTGGGAGTTGAAAGACCCATAAGGAGCTTCCCTTGTTTTATGATGTTGTATTTTTCCTCTCTCTGGTTGATGAAATGCTAGGGTGAAAGGGATAGCCAATTAAACTAGAGAACAAGTGCTGCTCCAGTTACTTGGCAGAGAGTCCAGTAAAGGTCCACCACAATACCACCATACATATGCTTGGGGATGAACAAGGGCTGACTGATTGGTAAGCTCTTGGAAAGTCTTAAGCTCACTGCATCCTTTTAGGTCTCCAAGTAATGCTAAGTTTCCTCCCTGTAGTGAGAGATACGAAGTGAACTTAGTGTCAGGAGACAGAAGCTGGATGGACCTTGGGGGCTGACCTGCAGGGTATTGAACTTCAGGATACAGCAGAGAGAGCTTGACACGACTTTTTACCCCAGGCTGTGTAATCCTGGAAAAAAGTAACCATACAGCCCATGCCTAGTAGACTAAAGGACTATCCTAATGGAAAGGGGACAATCTGGGCCTCTGGTCTGCCGTGCGCACAAGCATAACAATTGCTTTTGTTTAAAGTGTGGATGGAATGTTTGATCCATTCCAACCAGGCATTAGCATCTTGATATTCTGTCTCAATTGCCAAAGTTTGTTTTAGGTCTTTAACTTCTATAATAACTACCTTGGTCTTGTCATTAGATGGAGGAGAACAACAGTTTTGTTGTGAGAGCTTTTGGAAGAAGGCTTAAGGGAAGGTGTAGGCGGCAGAGGATCAATGAAGTGTATTTCAAAGGATCTGATAGGGTCTGTTCCTGAAACCTCAGCCCCCACACCATAAAACCGGCTTAAAGAAGGGAACTGGCTTAGAGAAGGGGAAGAGCTTTGAGGGTTTGAGATAATAACCTATATTGGATTGCACGGTTCAGCTGACAGCTAGGTGAAGCTGTTCCTTTAGTAAAATGAATATATGACTTTAGGAAATTACAACCACTGGTTGGGGCAGCTCATCCTTGCTCTTTAGTGGTCCACAGAATGTTGGACCAACTGCGGCATAAAAGCTCTGTCTTGCAGGGGCAAGACTCCCAGCTGATACTGGGGTCTTTATTGAAATCTCTCCAGACTAAATGATCCCCATTCACTAATGTCCAGTCTGAGGAGAGCCGGGAAGGACAGAGGTACTTTTCTGAAGTGGAGAGCTGTCTTTAACTTGACAAATCTCCACAAGGTATAACAAGGCAAGCATCAAATGTAATAGTTTGAGGTGAAATTGACTTTGTTACATTAATAATGAGGTGGTCAGCAATAGAGTGAGGAAAGAAGAAGGAGTAATAAGAGAGTTAAATTTTTCTTAGCTTGGCTCATGCCTGTAATCCCAGCACTTTGGGAGGTCGAGGTGGGTGGATCGTTTGAGGTCAGGAGTTCAAGACCAGCCTGGCCAACATGGTGAAACCCCGTCTCTACTAAAAGTACAAAAATTATACAGGCGTAGTGGTACACGCCTGTAATCCCAGCTACTCGGAAGGCTGAGGCGGGAGAATTGCTCGAACCCGGGAGGTGGAGGTTGCAGTGAGTGAAGATCGCACCACTGCACTCCAGCCTGGGCAACAGAGCAAGACTCTGTCTCAAAAAAAAAAAAATTTCTTAGCTTTAGTTTGGTAGGGTTTTCCCCTGGGACTATGGCCCACGACTCTGGAGGGGGCGGCACTTTCTTGACTTGGGTGTGATAGGTCCATCCTTTTTCTGCTGTCTGGACTGCGGTTTCAGTAGTTAGGAGCACTAGATAAGGTCCTTCCCAGGCCAGTTCGAGCTTTTCCTCCTTCTAGTTTTTGCTGAGGACATGATCCCCAGGCTGATGTCGATGTACTGGGAACTCCAGGGATGGTGCCTGTGCTAAAAGACCTTTAGTTCTAAGGGAAGAGAAAGTGGAAGATAAATCAAGTATATAATGTCTGAGAAACTGATCTTTTGTTTCGAAGGTGGAAATGTCAGCAGTGGAGTGTAAATAGGGCAACCCATATAGCATCTCATATGGGGATAGGCCAACATCTTTTTGAGGAGTGGTTCAGATTCCTAGCAAGGCAATGGGAAGGCATTTAGTCCACGGCAACTGAGTCTCTAAGACTAATTTGGTTAAGTGACTCTTCAGGGTTTGATTTATTCTTTCTACTCTTCCCGATGAAGGTGGGTGCCAAGGAGTATGGTATTCCCACGTTATGTCTAGTGCTTGGGCTAATTTCTTAATGATATGTGCAGTGAAATGAGTTCCATTATTTGAATTAATATTTTCAATTTATTTGCCCAGATCCAAACAAAACGAGGTGTGCCTGCACAACCAATGCCCAACTGTGTGTACCGCGTGAAGGAAAATGTTTCAAAGGTATCACAACTTTTTAGTCTGGAAATCTGAACAGTATTTTGCTTTTTCACAGTGAGCATGTGGAACTTATATAACTAAAAAAGTAAAGTTGTATTTGAATGCATGTGGGCTACAAGTAAAAAGGAACATGAAATAACAGTTTTATAAAGCGGAAAGATTTATGGGTCTAACTCTGTGTCATATTTAGATTTTCTAATAAATGGGTATAGGAACAGAAGGAGAGACAGAGTTAGATAAAAGGTGTAGACTGTAGACTTTGCTGCTTCGAGAACTTGGTGCTGATTAGAGGTGTGATTGCGTTCATGGTAGTAGGGATGAGTGTCACGAACTGCTGTGTGTTCTGCTGGTGAGCTTCGCTGCAATACTGCACTAACCAGTGAGAGTAAGCCTGCAGCGCAGCCAGGGACTGAGCACGTACATCAATGAGGTCAGGTTTCAATACTGATGGCACATCAGTTTCAATGTTGCACAATTTTTTTTTCTTTTTTGAGACGGAGTCTTGCTCTCTTGCCCAGGCTGGAGTGCAGTGGCACGTTCTCAGCTCACTGCAACTTCTCCCTCCCTGGTTGAAGTGATTCTCCTGCCTCAGCCTCCCGAATAGCTGGGACTACAGGCACGTGCCACCGTGCCCAGCTAATTTTTTGTGTTTTTAGTAGAGACAGGGTTTCACCATGTTATCCAGGATGGTCTCAGTCTCCTGACCTTGTGATCCACCCACCTCGGCCTCCCAAAGTGCTGGGATTACAGGCGTGAGCCACCGCACCTGGCTCAATGTTGTACAACTTTATCTGAGATCCATACAGAGTGACTTTGACCAACCTCTCCACAACTGTGAGGGCATCATTGAACCATGCAGCAAACACATCCTCAATAAAGTACCCAGCCAGGTGGCCCATGGCCTGCAGCAGGGAGCTCAAGTCTCTCAGGGAGCAGTGCAGCCACCAGCAGTCGTTCTCTGCCATGATGTTCAACCTGTGTCCTGACACTGAAGTAACTATAAATTGCTGTAATCCCAAATAAACTTCTAAATTGCCCTGAAGAACTGGGAACAGTGTGGACAACGTGTGCGTGGGCAGGAGCTCCATCGCTTTGACCGCCACCTCCAAGCTCTGCCGTAAGTACCGCTGTCACTCCATCTGCTGGTCGTCATCCACAGTCTCGTCATCCAACTCCTCCAGCTGGCCTGGTTGTATCTGAACTGGATTTGATTCAACACCTCTGTGGGGAGGAGCACCAGGGCATCTTCGTACCTGTTGAGAACTGCTTCCTTGTCTTCAAGATGACTTTTAATTTTATTTGTCAGATAGTCCAAAAAGAGTGTCCAGTATCCAAACAAGAGAATTAACCTTCATGAGTAGGCTGATGAAATGTGTACTTGAACAAAAGTGTCAAAAACTCCACCACAGGGAACTGGGAGTAAGACTCGATTCTTCTTAGGTGAACACTCACAAAGAGCCAAAGAAAGTCAGTAAACTTCTCAATAAAGCTCTCATCGAGCTCTTCTAGCCTGCTCTTCACTGTGTGGGCATTGTTATCCTTGGTGATTTTCTGCAGGAGGTAGAAAGTCTGCTGGAACATAAGCAGCAAATACTCCTCGAATTCCATCGGCACACAGCTCTTGGAAGTGAGTTCATTGATGCAGGGCATGGCCGGGACCCCCAGCCGGCTCCGCTCCTGAACCGAGACACAGTTCTGGCTGCTGCCGTTAACTGACGCCATCTTTCTGGCACGGATGTCACAGCCAAATCACGCAAAGTGGAAGGTGGTGGTAAGGAGGGATGGGGTGATGCCGGCAGACAGAGGAATCCAACTGAAGAGATGGGCCAGGCACTCCAAGGCCAGGGAACAGATATACTCACTCACCACATCAAGGATGGGAATTGGCTGATTCAACAGTTTGGCTGAACTAGGACTCTGCAACAGGTTACTCAGTTAAGTCACCACTTTCTCCTGAGGTCGGGGAGGGTAGTGGAGTGGCAGCAGTAACACTGTCTTTGTCCCAGACAGTCTCCAAGATACCGGTCAGCAGCCCAAGCACTGTCTGCACCTGGTCCAGTAGCAGCTTCTGCAACTCCTCCTTCCAAGTCACACTGAGGTCCTCATGGGGACAAGCCAGCTCCTCTGAAGTTGTCTTCAACATGATCGGCCCAAGGGGGGTTGTCACAGGGGATTGGTTCAACTGCAAAATGTTAGTAAAACAGTCATGGTAGAACATGGGCCAATCCTGACGTCCAATATCAACAATAACTTTGCAGAGCTTGCTCTGGATAAAGTAAGGTAAGGTTTTATGGTGAGCCAAAAGGAGTTTGGGCAGTCAGCTGTGGATTTCCATCTCATCCTGAGATGGGACCCCAAGCCACATTTTATTGATCAGATTCTCAAAAACTGTTAAACTGTACATCATTACATAGCCATTCCTAGTGCTGGAGAGAAAGTACAGGAAGAATCTCCAGGCTCCTATTTGCTGGGCAAAGTTATTAAGAAGCTCCTCTATCTCACGTTTTCTTTCATTGGTCGTACCATCGTGAAAAAGTTCTGTCTTCAGCCTTTCCAATGCCCTGAGAGAGGCTTCTTCAGATGCCATGCTGGCTGGGGAGGGGGCGGCTCAGATGAGCTGGTTCTTGGGCTTTGGACACTTCCCACTCGCCCAGTTCAGGTCATGGTCCCGGCAGACTAGGGAAGTCCCCTACCCATGCAAAGACAACCCCTTCCCCACCGAGCCCTGAGGGGATCCTCTAAAAAGGGCAGGGCTGCCTGGGTCGCCTCATCGGGGGCCCCTGAGACAAGTCATCTAGACCCACCGGCCCCTCCACAAGGAAACTGAAAAAGCAGGAAATGGGGCTCGATTGCTGGCGAGGAGGGCAGCAGCTCGGGACCCCCGCCCGGCCCGAACCCTGCGCGGGGGAGGCTGCGGGCGCAGGCGGGGGCTCCCCGGCCTCCGCGGGCAGAGGTGGCGGCGGGCTCGGCCCGGAGGCTGAAGGGGCAGAGGCTGACGGGGCCTTGGCTGCGCTGCCGGGGCAGCCGGCTCAGGGGAGAGGCCCAGGGGCCCGCGCTGTCCTCGCCGCCTCAGCCCACACGGCTGCTGCCGCCGCCCCCTAGAGCATCCCTGAGCGCGCCCGCCCTGGAGCCGCTCGCTCGTACCGCACGGCCGCCCCCGACCACAGCATTTTTAAATCTGCTACTGTAAACCACTGGTGGCTGTATGGGATCCTACTGATAATAGTATTAGGATTGGGAACAACAGACTGTGTAGTTTGGAGTGTCTGATTAATAGCTCTAAGGTCTTGCCCTAACCGGTATGAGCCATCTGCCTTTTTACAGGCAGCACTGGAGTGTTATAGGAAGACATACAGGGTTCAAGAAGCCCATCACGGAGAAGACCTTCAATCAGAGGTTTTAAATTTACCCTGGCTTTTGAAGGAATAGGGTATTGCTTTCGCTTTACTACTTCCCCAGGGGTTTTTAATTTAACATGAATCAGAGGAATCTGTAACTTTCAATTCCCGTCTTTTGGCCATACCTCGGGATGAATGTGTTCTTTGTCTGTGGTGGTGAGCAAGTTTAGGGAGGGGGAGGAATTTTCCATGATTGATCTGGAGACCTAAGCCTAGTTTTAGCGTTAAATCTCTTTCTAATAGATTTGTCCCTGTTTCCAGAATTAACATAAATTTGATACTAGCTGATTGTTTTTTATATTTCACTTCTGTCTCCTCTAAGATTTTTTTTTCTCTCTACCTTTGAGTCTCCCAGCTTTACTCTTTCGTACCCTTTATGTTGCCTGGAGAGTGGGTTCTTTATAGGTTCTGACCCCCTGGGTACTTTGTTGTTTGGTGGACAGCAGAATTTTCACCTTCTGCTTTTGTTTTTCTTCATCCCTTCTTACATATACCTTCTGGGTTTCTCTCAGAAGCTCTTCTATAGGTCTATCTTTCCAGTTCTCTGTCTTTTGTAATTTCTTGTTAATACCTGGCCAACTCTTAGTGACAAAATGAAGTTCTAAACATTCCCTGCCCAAGAGCGTCTTCTGATTCTAGGCCAGCGTATTTTCTCATTTGCTCTTTAAGCCTTTCTAAAAATTCTATTGGTCCCTCATCTTTTCTCTGTTTTATATTAAAGGCCTTGGTAAGATTTTGGGCACAGGGCACTGATTCTTGAATTCCTTTTATTACCATCTCCCTAAGGTCTTTCATATTTTCTCAATGGGCTGTATTGTTGTTATCCCATTAAGGATCCTGGGCTGAGAATTTTGTTCAGTCGCTGGGACATTCTGACTGGGAGGGTGTTCATGTTCCCGAATGGTCATGGCGGCCCCGTGTATCACGCTCCTTTTTTCTCCTGCGAATAAGATGCCTAAGATAGACATTAACTCAGCCCAAGTATATAACCGGGGTTCTAAAACTGATCAATTTGATCTGCCACTCCATAAGGGTCATCTAAGAGTTGTTTAAGCTCCTTTTTTTAGGTTTAGGGAAGAGTCTGGGGTGGCAGCTGGTTGGGGGACAGGAAGGTACTTTAGTCCAAATAAAACAGCACTATTTTATCATTTTCTTGTGTTGGGTCCTTCCATTACCCTTCCAATATTCTAACATTAGGCCTAGGGGACTACCACAGGGATATTATCATGATCATGGTCTTTCCTATCTTTTGTCTTACTTGCTGTATTTGCCATCCTGGAGAAAGTGTTTTTCCCTGAGTCTGCAGGGCTCAATCTCTCTTACTAGAGATTTCTTGCAACCTGGCGAGTCTGTAGGGCTCAATCTCTCCACTAGAGCAGGTCGGTATAAACCCCACAATGGGCAAGCCACCTTTAAGCTGTATGAGGTCAAGGCAGAACCAGATCTGGACTCTGCACTCGCTCTGCACTCAGTTGTGTATCTCAGCCACACACTTTCAACCTCCAGGATGTCCCCACCACCAAGGAAATACTTTACCACCCCTGCAGCATTTGTTACCTTGGTGTGTCCCAACCAAGAAATACTTCACCACCCCCATGGCTTTTTTTATCTTAGTCACTACCACCAAGGAAATACTTCACCGCCCCCGCAGCTTTTCTTATCTTGGTCTGTGCACAGAGTTACCTGGTTGCCGTGGTATTTATTTGTAGTCCTTTTCTTCCCGCTTTGCTGAGAGTCCGAGTTTATTCTTCACGCTGGGTGGGTCTCGATTCCTTACCCCTGAGGCTGCCGCAGTGAGGCAGCGGGATGCGTCTCCTCACGAGCGGTGATCAGAGACTTTTCCCCAGAGGAGAATGGGATCCCCGGCGGGCCCCCAAATTTGTTGGAAGTAAATGCTCGGTGCCGCAGGGTGAAAATAGCACTCAGGCAAAAGTTTTCACAGCAAGCCAATTTACTTCTGTAGAAGGGGGCATCTCGCAGATGGAGCAATGGTGAGAGCACACCGGACAAGGGAGGGGAAGAGGAAGGGGAAGGGGAAGGGGAACGGAAAGGGGAAGGGAAGGGGGTCTTATTCCTAACCCCGCAGCTAGTCCCTACTGCTGTGTCTTTCCCCTATTGGCTAGGGTTGGACCACACAGTCTAAGCTAATTCCGATTGGCTATTTTAAAGAGAGCGAGGGTACCAGCCGGAGTGGCGGGGTGATGAGTTTCAGAAGAAGGACAGTTACAGAACAGGTGACTAAGGATGCCTAAGGACAGAACAGGTGATAGAGGCTAGGAGGGGGTTGTTTACTGAAACTAGAGGCAAGGAGGTGTAAAGAACGAGGAAGTTAAACTTTAAGATGGAGAACAAAGAACAGGGAAGCTGAACATACTGACATATTGGTTCTTTGAAGAGGAACACAGAGCTCATTGAACTTAACAATTTTTCTCCCTCTTGAATTTTAAAGGAAGTTAACAGGCTAAACTTTGAAAAGGAATTTACTGTATCCTACAAAACTCAGATTCAGCTGCTCACCACTTGAAAGCAAAACTCAAGAGACAAGGGTTGGTGGAAGGAAAAGCAGGTTTATTCAAGAGATGGCAACCTGAGGAGGTGGTGGACTAGTGCCTCAAAGACTATGTCAAATGTTTAGGGTAGCCAAAGGGATTTTAAAGGAAAAGGAGGCATGGAAACTATGAGCAGGAGTGGTGCAGGATGCAGGGCTGTGTGTCTCATTCTGACGACTATCTTCAGTAATCAACTACCTGGAGGTCTGGCTGGCATCACCATGACTGCAACCAGGTTATGGATTAACTACTCAGTGATTTTTCTGAGAAGGAGGACTCTACAATCTCAATTTCTTACTTGGTTTATTTCAAGATTGCCCCCTGGATCTCTTAAGCAAGTATATGGTTAAATATTGAACAAAGCAAAGGATGAGGCTATTCATCTTTGAAGCAGGCTATTTTGGCTTAAGTAGGAGTGTCTTGTTTTTCATAATGAGACCCTTTGATCATGCCTGAGATTATGCTAATGAGGTAACTTAAGGTGGGGCCCCTACATGACCTCAGGATGGGGCTGGCAACAGAAAGACCAGGGATTAGAAGGTTGACACTTTCAGCCAACCCACTGACATTTAGAAAGGGGGCAGGGACTGGAGATCAAGCTCCATAAAAACTCTCGGACATACAATCTGAGGAGCTTCCAGATTGCTGAATACATAGAGGTGTTGGGATGGTTGCTGAATACATAGAGGTGTTGGGATGGTGGCATGCCCAGAGGCCACAGAAGCTCCACACCTTTCCCCTCCCATACCTAGCCCTATGAACCACTTCCATCTGGCTGTTTGTGAGTTGTGCTCATGATAATAAACGGATAAATGTAAATAAAGTGATTTGCTGAGTTCTATGAGCCATTGTAGCAAATTATCAAATCTAAGGAAGGAGTGGTTGGAACCTCCAATTTATAGCTGGTTGGTCAGAAGTACTGGAGGCCCAGACTTGCCAGTGGCATCTAAAGTAGGAGGCATCTTATGGGACTGAGCTCTTAACTTGTGAGATCCAATGCTAACTCCAAGTGGATAAAGTCAGAATTGGGTTAAATTTTAGGGCACCAAGCTAATGTTTGGAGAGTTGGAGAATTGCTTGATGTGGAAAAAACCCATGCATCTGGTGTCAGAAGCGTTGTGTGAGAATAGAGGAACAGAATGTGTTTTCCTAGAGTAATTAAAAGAAGTAATCCTTGCTGGACACATTATTTCACTTGTGGTGGAATTTATTTTCTATTCCTGTCTCTATGCCCTCTGCCCATATTCTATTGACACATTTATCCCCCAATTGTGTCCCAGACACCACCACTTTTCCTTTTCAAAGTCACTCCTTTCACTCTTACTTTTAATTGTAACATAGCCAAGACTTGTACATAGTGTCCTGATTGAATCCGAAAAGGACACTTGAGCATTTTCACTGGGTTCTTCACGTTCTAGTATAAGGTGGCTAACTGATCAGATATATATGTGTTTAATACACCTGACCCAATCAGGTGAGCTTTGTTGTTCCCTATTGTTCTATCATGATCATTCTTGGTATTCTGTCAATATCTAACTTACAGAGAAGGTCTGTGGTCATGTCCTTTCCTTAAGTTCCTCCAAACTGTTTGGTCTCCTGAGAGCAAGTGTGAGAAACAGAGCAAGGGAGAGACATAGAGAATGAGAAGGAAAGAAAGAGAGAGAGAGAGAAAGATGGAGAGACAATATTAGAGCTGGCCTTGGGGGTTAGAGAATTATGAGGGCATAAGTGCATTTCTGCCTGAATGCAGCTTTACTGGTACTTTAGAAATTCACCCAAAGCCTAACAAAAACAAACTAGTGTGTTGTCTTTTTTTTCTTTGAAATATTTATATTCCATTTCTGGTTAAAATAGTTAAGACAGAGTTGAATTATAATATCATTAACAGTAAAAGAAAATATTTAACACTGCTATCAAGATAATCACAATGGGGTTACTTAGGATAAGGCTGAGCTGCAAAAACAGCTCAGTAGTTTAAAAGCAAAATATTTTATTTTCCTCTCACTTGAGAGTTCCTCTCTAAGCAGTGCAAGTTATTTAGGAATCAGACTTCTTTCATTGTGTTACTCTGCCATCCCCTAGGAGAAGGGTGTTCACCTTTTCTGTGTCATGCACCCCTTCAGCATTCTGATGAAGCCAAACAGTTATTGAGAACAATAACAACTGAGAAAAAGAGAACAATAATACTTGTTCTCTGAAAAATATAATTAAATGCAAAAAATAAAATACATGGGATTTCAAAGGAAATCAAATAGCAAACATTTAAAGTGTATGAGATAGTATAGTATTGTATGTGTTTATTAATGCATTAAGTACTAAGACCTAAATTTAGGTCTAATTACTACTATAATTTTGAGGCAGTGATCAATGTGAAATAATATTTTGAGATATTGGCAACAAATATAAATGGATATAAAAAGTCTATGATTTCCATTTTTTCTACATTCATTGGTAAAATAATTGCTAAATTTCAATATGGGTGAATGAAAAGATGTAATTTTCTGCCCTGCACCACGGCATGGATCCTATGAATTCTACCCATAGAGGCTTTCAAATCTCATGGATTACAGGTTAAAACACCCATAGACGTGTTCATCCTCTGCATAAAGAAACCTAAGTCACTATTATGGTTTTGTGAAACAGTAGTACACCTAAATTTAAGAATCGAATAGTGGTTAACAAAATAAAATACCGAGGAATTAATAGAAAGCAGTTCAAATCAAAAGCAATGTTTAAAGAACAAATGTGATTAACAAGTAATTTGAAATTTATACTCAAAGAGGAATATCTCCTTAATAACTCAAATCAGCCGGGCGCAGTGGCTCATGCCTATAATCCCAGCACTTTGGGAGGCCGAGGCGGGCGGATCACGAGGTCAGGAGATTGAGACCATCCTGTCTAACACAGTAAAACCCCGTCTCTACTAAAAATAGAAAAAATTAGCCGGGCATGGTGGCGGGCGCCTGTTGTCCCAGCTACTCGGGAGGCTGAGGCAGGAGAATGGTGTGAACCCGGGAGGCAGAGCTTGCAGTGAGCCGAGATCGCGCCACTGCACTCCAGCCTGGGCGACAGAGCGAGACTCGTCTCAAAAAAATTAAAAAAAATAAAAAAAAAATAACTCAAATCAGAAGTCACTACCCAAGGAACTCCTGTTGCAGAAACTGGTAGACAGCTCTAGGAAGTAGACCCATTAAGCAGTTTCCAGAAATACTGGCTAACCTACCTTTCTGGGCTGCATTGGCAGTGGCTAATTTCTGCAAATATAATAGAATACTGTTCCCCTTAGCATAGTTTAGCTTACTTCCTAATTGGTTTTATATCCAAAAGGCTTTAGGACTTTGGGTTTAGCTCATAGGAGAGTTCATGGACGTATCCCTTGGAGTCCACAATAAATTTTTTTCCACATTGAAAGTAGAATATCTGGCCGGGTGCAGTGGCTCACTCCTGTAATCCCAACACTTTGGGAGTCTGAGGTGGGTGGATTGCTTGAGCTCAGGAGTTCGAGACAATACTGGGCAAAACCTCATCTCTACAAAAAATTAAAAAATTAGCTGGGTATGACCGGTGCATGCTTGTGGTCCCAGCTACTCGGGAGGCTGAGGTGGGAGAATTGCTTGAGCCCAGGAGGTAGAGATTGCAGTGAGCTGAGATCATGCCACTGTACTGCACTCCAGCCTGGATGAGACAGGGAGATCCTGGACCTTGTCTCAAAAAAAATAAAATAAAATAAAATAAAAGGAAAGTGGGAAAGTGGAATATCACTTATTTGAGAAACACTAGATTAACTAGTTGACATGGCTGAGGTAGTATAACCATATAATGTTATCAGCAGTAGAGATAAGCATAATGCTATATTGCTTAAAAACTACTTTCACATAGATCTCTTTCTTAGCTTGCTTCTTCACACATTGGCTCAGGTGGCTTCTCTCTCCTACCTCTCTCTACATTCATTGAGTCATTACTTGAATTTAAGTCTTCAATAAATAGTGCACACTTGTTGAAAAGAGCTCTGGATGTGTGCGCACATGACAAACAACTGATTTTCCCACAGAATTGCCTCTCAAGTCATCCAAATTCAGATGCCCAGGATTGTTCCCTTTTTGCTCTCCCCTGTGCCCCAAAGACTAGAGAATAGAAAGATGCACAGAACCTGCTCTAATACTATCCTCCTTCCATCCAGTCTATCAGCACATGATTCCCTATTATTCAAGGATTGCTTGAGAGCTGCACTTTGAAGATAAGTTCTGGTTGTAAACATTCTGATATTCCAACAACGAGGTGGTCCAGTGAGAAAATCAACCAAGATGGCTTGGCTAGGGGCAGCCCTTGGAGGTGTTGATAGAAAACATATGCAAGTATCTTGCTTTATTCATAAATTGCACCTTTGACTAGTTTTAATGAACCACTATTGGTCACATTTGCCAATTCTAGGGTAGTTGTTACAAAACATATGGTGAAAAATCTGGGCTGTGACGTGGAAAGGTGACCCCTTGGACGCTCACATGGGCAGGTGGTCTTGTCTGGTTTGAGCTCAGTTCAGGACTGAATCTTGAGTTCCTGAAAAACAACTCAGCCAGTACCTTGTGACCCATACTTCACAGTCAGACGTTATATATAGGAACATTGTGGAAACTATGGCTAGGCTACGTGACATTTTAATGGTAAGCACTACAGCGTCAGCAAACAGCTAAGGGTCATAGTTATAAGCTGACTAGAAAAACTTCAGATACTGGCTACCTAATCATTCATAGCTACCAGGCTATTGGTTTCATTAGACATTCTTTCACTCTCAATGAAGGCCCTACAGTTCACAATGTTAAATGTGGTTTTCCTCAGTGAAGTTCCCATGTAATGTAGCCTAGTCATCCAGAGACTTCCCAGAAGCTTGTCAGAAATTAAATGCAGGAGGCACGTCTCTTGTTGTCTCCTGTTAGTGCCAGATAACCCCTTTCCAGGGTCACCTAGGGTCTTTCAGTTCTTTTGTGCCCTGAAGCCAGTCTTTGATGTTTGTGGCCTTTGCTCAAAGCCACTGTCTGAGTGAACCCAAGTGTTCCAGATGACACTATACAAGAACAGGCTCACATAATAAGGCTGTTTCCCATCACCACCTCTGCTACCAATCAACTCAAGCGCTGAATCTCCCCCTGCCATTCCTTTCTCCACTGCTGCAGATTTGCTGGGCTCTGAGAAAAGGAGGAGGATGCAGACTCTGCTCTTCAGATCTACACATTGAACCCCACTATAACCAGTGACCTGAACTCAGAGTCTGAGTAGGGTAAGAACTGCTTTGCTGAGGACCCTCGGGGGATGACTAGGAGCACTGGCAGGAGGCTGATTGAACTTTTATTTTTATTTATTTGTTAGTATTAATTTTTTTTCTTTTTTTAGACAGAGTTTTGCTCTTGTTGCCCAGGCTGGAGTGCAGTGGCACAATCTTGGCTCACTGCAACTGCTGCCTCCCAGGTTCAAGCAATTCTCCTGCCTCACCCTCCCTAGTAGCTGGGATTACAGGTGCATGCCACCACGCCCAGGTAATTTTGTATTTTTAGTAGAGATGGGGTTTCACCATGTTGGTCAGGCTGGTCTCGAACTCCTGACCTCAAGTGATCCACCCACTTTGGCCTCCCAAAGTGCTGGGATTACAGGTGTGAGCCACCACGCCCGGCCTAGTATTAATTTTTTGAGATGGAGTCTTGCTTTGTCACCCAGGCTTGAGTGCAGTGGCACTATCTTGGCTCACTACAACCTTCGCCTCCCGAGTTCAAGTGACTCTCCTGCCTCAGCCTCCTGAGTAGCTGGGGTTACAGGCACACGCCACCATGCCAGGCTAATTTTTTTGTATTTTTAGTAGAGATGGGGTTTCGCTATGTTGGCCAAGCTGGTCTCAAACTCCTGACCTCAAGTGATCCACCTGCCTCGGCCTCCCAAAGTGCAGGGATTACAGGTGTGAGCCACTGCCCCCGGCCTGATTGAGCTTTTAGATAGCAAAGAATGGAGAAGGATCCAAATCATGGAAAACTAAGGCCTGAATTCCAGTCAGCCTCATTCCCACTGATAGAAGCTTTTCCCTGCCCCTCCCTTCCTTCACCCCCAGTCACCTCAACCACAATGCATTAAAGCTGCTTGCATCCTACTCTCCTAACATGTGTAGGTCTTTATCACCAGGACAGGGTTCCACAGATAGGAAGCGCCGACCCTTTGTTCTGTGTCTGAGGTGGGCATTTGACATTGTTAGAAGTGCTCTCGCATACGTGCATCTCATTAGACTCTCACAGGTCTGTAGGGAGCTGTTATTAGGCCCTACATCGGTGAGGACACCGATGCTCAGAGCTGTGAATCAGGTTAGAGGTTCAGTAGGGCCAGGAACACTCCTCATGGCAAATGAGGACAGAGAGCTGGTTTAAAGAGGTAACTTTTTCAAACAACCATACATCCTAGGCTGTGACCACAGTAGCTCCGGTGGGGACTTTTTTAGTCTTTTTGCCTAATTGATTACAGCTATATTTCTAAACTGGTGTCCTTTTACGATGGCATCGTCAATAAGCAGCTCTGACAAATGAAGATCACTTGTAATAGTGATAATTAGGGGAATGGCCCCTGAGAAGGAATACGGGTAGTTAGTAGTAATCATATGTTCCACCCAGGCTTTGGGAGAAGTGTTATAAGGAAGTCAAGATATTGGAGAAGCATCATTTTGCAGAGTCAGTGTAATTGTAGCCTGGGCTGTGATTTCAGAGAATCAAAGCCTTCCTGCCTAAGAACCACCTGCCTAGTAGTCACTCATCTTCTACACTCGTCTAAAATGTGACAGCCCTGCTCTTTTTGCCTGCTGTCATCCACATAAGATGTAACTTTCTCCTCTTTGCCATCTGCCATGATTGTGAGACCTCCCCAGCCAGATGGAACCAAAGTGGAGTCTCTGGAGCCGCCCAGCAGCAGCCTCATTACTCAGAAGATGCTGACGAAGACCCAGACAGGAAGAAAGGAAGAAAAAGCATCCTGACTGGTACATTAGCAAAGGCACAGTCCTGGAGAGCAAGGAGAGGGGGAGGGCAGGCAACAGTGCCCATGGCATGCATCTGCAGCTTGTGAGCAATGCATGAAAACAGGAATCAAAAAACAGCATTGCCTCCAGCATCCATGTGTTTATGGCTCTCATGGGGGGCATGATAGAGGAGGATGGATCAGCACTAGCTCTGCAGGCTGCCTAACCTGGAAGTCAGTCTCTGCCTTTAGATCTGCTCACTTCTTTTGGGAACGGAAATATCCACGTATCCCTTGTCCTACAACCTCAATTAATGTCTTTGCAACAGCCATCTGTTAAATTCAAGAAGGCCCTGGAACAACTTAATTGGAAAAGTTTCCCTCTTATCCCTTGACAAACCATAGAAAAGTAATGTCACACGAATGTTGAACTTCTGATTTCTACAATTTCAGATACCAGAGTTTATCTGTTGCCATGACAACTAAGAGCTTTATAAATGTTTTCTAGGCTCTGCTTGCTATTTTCTGGAACTTATCTACATTTCAGTATTTGATTAATAATTTTGAGCTGACACTAGCAACATAATCGTGTCTGGATTGTGTATGTGTTGTGTGTTGGCGGGGGTGGGTATAATTGATGTCTTTGTTTTTCAATATGAGCAATTTTTAATAAACTTTAATATTTAATGTGCAAAAAAAAGTTACAGCCCTTTCCACTTCGCAGACAAAAAGCTTAAAATGCCATTTTCTATTGCACGCATGACTTCCTGAGAGTTGATCCGATGAAAAGAAGCCAGCTGGAGGGTGATTGGGTGATTCTACCCAGTGCAGGTTGGGTGGATGACAGAGTAGACAGGAGATGTTTGAAATTCTCAAAATGAACTTCATCTATTTTTTTCCAACTTTGTGTTTGGCTCACATAAGATGAAGCATACTTTTAGTTCTTAGAAACTTTATTCTCTTATGAGAATTATCTTCTAATCAGGGAACCAAATAGTAAAATTGTGCTGAGTGCTTGCATTGGCAGGAAACAGAACTTTAAGATAAAGGTCAGCTCTCTGGACATTGTCTACATGATGCTTTTCTTTCTTTTCCCTGTGGACATGCAGGTGTCCCTGGTGACTGAAATGGCATCCTCTCTGAAGATCTGGGGCAGTCCCTTGGCCCTGCTTTGCATTCTTTGCAGGCTACTTGTACACAGCAAGGACGTTTCCTGGAGAGAATTCATGACCCTGCACTATTTAGATCCAAGCCAAGATTTTGAAGAGTACAAATGTGATGTCCTCATGAGAGAAAAAGAAGCTCTGAAACGCAAGAGCTCTCATATGTCCATCTATAGCTTATGGCACAAAATGGATTGTATATGCATTATTGAAATGGGAATGACCGATATAGATATGCCTATGTATGGGCCCAGGGTGCCCTCAAAGTACTCGAGTGTCAGTGGGAGAAGTACAACAATAGCTACACAGAGAGCTTCAACTACATTGAATTCCACTGTGGCAAGGATGGGTATGTTGATAGCATAGGAGACCTGAGGATGGTGGAGCCTATCAGCAACCAGAAGGTCTATGCACATCCTCAGGGATTGGTATTCAGTGCTTCCCAAGTGGTGGCCCCTGCCTCCATCAATAGCCCCTGACACTCCCCACTTGCACTTACGCATCCGTGTTTTCCAAAACTTAGAATTATGAAACGCATGATTTCTTGATACCATAACCTTGCCTGTGTTGTTTCTCTGCCTGGAATACACTTTTGTCTTCATTTACCTAATTTACTCCTACATGTTTGTCAAGATTCAGCTCGTAATGCATCTGATCTTTACTAACCAAGATTTTTCCTGATATTCACTCTAAACCTACCCAAGGTGGATGATCTTCCTTTCCCTAAATAAATCGTATTATGCCAATATGTGTGACATTCTACATATGATGTGCGTAAAGTAAGTATCATGTAATTGGTATGGGTGTGTGAGATCTAGGATATGTTTGCCTGTGACTTATGCTGTGCAAGGAGTTTACGGCATATTTTATGTGACTGTGTCTGTGCATGGGATATGTTTGTGTATATCATGAGGTTGTAAATGATTATAGGCTAAGCTGGAGACAAACTGTGATGTAGACACTGATTGTGTTGACAATTTGATATAATCAAAAAGGTCATAATCCAGTTTTAATGATTTTATTAAAGTGAAAAGATGGGAATGGCCACTCTGTGACACACAGACTCCAGAGAAAGTTAAGTTTTTGCTAATGTAGGAAAAAGACAAAGAAATTCAAAAGGATTACAATATTTTCTATGCCAGGCTGGTTCAAGAGTTACAACAAATTAATTAGTTACAGATTTGTCCCCAACCTCATGACTTGTTTTCATTTATTCATAGCTGTGCTTCATTTCTGTTCCAATTTTAAAAGAGTGTATTTAACATTCCATCTCAAGACAATGTGATAGCAATGAAGTCTTTACATCAAAAACAGAAGAGGGGAGTTCATCCATAATGAAGATCAGCCATGGAGTGGAATGAGTCTTCCCTGGCCCACTTCAGTCATTTTACATTTCACACAACAATGCAGGTAAGAAAGTGTCTTAATCTCTAATCAGAGAAACCAAGGTACACCTGCCTTGATTACAGCTGCCTAGTATGTGACTCAGGCCCCATCATCAATTTTTTTTTTTTTTCTTTGAGACAGAGTCTCACTCTGTCACCCAGGCTGGAGTGCAGTGGCCAGATCTTGGTTCACTGCATCCTCCACCTCCAGGTTTCAAGCGATTATCCTGCCACAGCTTCCCGAGTAGCTGGAATTACAGGGGCGTGTCACCATGCCCGGCTAATTTTTGCATTTTTAGTGAAGACTGGGTTTCACCATGTTGGCCAGGCTGGTCTCAGACTCCCGACCTCGGGTGATTTTCCCACCTCGGCCTCCCAAAGTGCTGGGATTACAGGCATGAGCCACCACGCTCCGCCCATCATCACATTTTAAGGTTCAAAATAATATAGAGTTCCAACAGCTTACATTTTGAATGAATTACTTTCACGGTGGTAACATGCTTAGTTCCACTCAGATTCTTGGGTAAAGGCAGAGCTGACTGGGTATAAAACACGTGGCATGGTTCCTGGCTTATGGTAGTTGCTCAGTAAAAATTCTTTCCTTTCTCATATTACTCTTTGGTTTTCTACTTTAATTTTGACTTTGATAAACAAACATAACAAGTGCCCATCAACCATTTCTGTCCCTGACTCTGGAGATGGGGATTTCTTTTATTTTTTATTTATTTATTTTTTTAAGACAGAGTCTCACTCTGTCACCCAGGCTGGAGTGCAGTGGCACGATTTCAGCTCACTGTAATCTCCTCCTGCTGGGTTCAAGTGATTCTCCTGCTTCAGCCTCTCTAGTAGCTGGGATTATAGGCGTGAGCCACCATGCCTGGCTAATTTTTTGTATTTTTTAGTAGAGACAGGGTTTTGCCATGTTGCCGAGGCTGATCTCAAACTCCTGAGCTCAGGGAATCTGCTTGCCTTGGACTCCCAAAATGCTAGGATTATAGGCGTGAGCCACCAGGCCTGGCCTACAGATGCGGATTTCTTTCTTTTCTTTCCTTTTTTTTTTTTTCCTTTTTTCTTTTTTTTTTTTTTTTTTTTTTTTTTTTTTGAGACAGAGTTTAGCCCTTGTTGCCCAGGCTGGAGTGCAATGGTGCAATCTCGGCTCACTGCAACCTCTGCCTCCTGGGTTCAAGCAATTCTCCTACCTTAGCCTCCGAGTAACTCAGGATTACAAGTGCGCACCACCAGGTCCCACTAATTTTTTTGTATTTTTAGTAGAGACGGGGTTTCGCCATGTTGGCCAGGCTGGTCTCAAACTCCTGACCTCAAGTGATAGTGATCTGCCCGCCTCGGCTTCCCAAAGTCCTGGGGTTACAGGTGTGAGCCACCACACCCAGCCCAAAACTGGTAGAGGTGCCGGAGAGTGAACTGGGGACCTCGTACATGCCAAGGATTTCTAATGCAAAACTACAGTAGGCTGTCATCTGTATGTAAGCTATACACACGCGGGATGAGAAAGAACACCTCCTCTATCAACCACACACTCACAGAAAAACAAACAGAATGTGGTAACATGTGTATCTCATGTATACATGGGAGAAACTCAGAGAGTATCTCACAGAGGTGGCTAGAGTGCCATCTTCAGCTATTTAGATGGCTAAATGCTATCTTCAGCTAAAGCAAAGGAAAATGCACGTGGGGAGCAAGTCATAGGGAGATGACCAGGAAAAATATAGTAAATGAGGGAAAGTTTGGTCATACAGATTTAAGTCAGTATCTTCTCCACTGAGAAGGGTCTCTTGTGATTTAGAGTCACCTTTCTCTATCTGGCACAGAAAAGGAGACATCCATAAGAATGGAGGTTTCCCTTATGAATGCACGTTACCCTTACAAAAGGCCAATGCATACTCTATTTTCAGAGCTTGTCTTGTGTATACTGTTTCTCAAAATAAGCAGTCCAAAATCATCTTTACGTTACAGAGCATACCTTGTGGTGGCATATTCTGATCTCCTATAGTAGATTCTCACAAATTTCTCATGTAAGTAGCTCTTTAAAAGTTGCTTTTACTAAAGGGTAAGCAGATGGTAATTCAAAACAGTATAGGAGGAAAGTGCATTTAAGGGCAATTAGTATATTAGGTTTGTATATCAGTGGAATGTGAAGCTGATACAGAAATGAATGAATATGCAGCTACCCAAATCAGGGATAAATATCAGAGCTTTATAAGCTCTAGCTTTCCTGATATCCATCCCTTATTTGGATAGCTGCATATTAATTTCCTTAGGGACCTGTCTTCCTCTTTTGTGGACCTTATAGGTGAGGCTGTCCAGTAAGGCTTGCAGTCCCTTCTACTAAGCCAAGCAATTGTCATGAGATCCAAGCTAGGCTAACTGAACCTTCTTTTGTAGGATATAAATATATGGCACCCTAAAATATGCCCCAGATACAAAGTCCTGTCAATTAGTATTTGTGTTGCTCTGCATCCTCACCAGCTTTGGTGATGTCAGTTTGTATTGCATTTCAGCCATTCTAATAGATGTGTAGTATTATCACATCTATTGTGTAATTTGCCGTTCTCTAATGATAATAATACACTGAAAGGATTAACAGCTCATCAAAGTAGGAAAAATTATAGTTACACATTAATCATTGCATGCTGGTCCACTTGGAGCAGCTTCCCTGCAGCTGCTAACTAACCAAGAGTCACATAGCATGCTGACCACCTGCTCCCCCATTGTTCCTATAGGTAGAAACTCACAAACAAGAATCGTGGGTCTTTTTTGCTCAAGAATTGCTTCAGGCATTTCAGATTCTGAACTCCAGTGGAAAGACTGACACCAACCAGTCTGAAGACTCCCACCATGCAACTGGCTCAGAAGAATGCACCTTTGGCATCTCCCTGTCCCAAGACTGCACTCCTCACTTCTCAAGAATCAAAAATCCCTACACTTCAGCCGCTGTCCAGACCCCTCACAAACCCTACCCTAAACCTCTTGGAGAGGTGGATTTGACTTTTCCTCCCATCTCCTTGTCTGGGTGTCATAAAAATATTACACTATTTCTCTGCTGCTATCACCATTATCTCAGCATGTTGACTTGCTGGGCATAAGGCAAGGAATCTATTATGGTTAAAGTTTAGTGGATGGCTAGCCTGGAGGCTCCTCATGGGCATTTGTCCATGGTTCGATGCTCTCTTGCTGCTGTAGCAAACGTGGAGATTCACCAAAGTAGCTGGAGTTTTTGCCAGCATGGCACTGCCAACTTTCAGCTCAGGATCACTTGCAGGGGAGAAATGGTTTCCAGAATGGGAAAACATCTCTGGTAAGTGTTCCAACATCCTCTTTTCCTTCTCCTGATCTGCTGGCCTTCTTAGAGGTCCTGTCACCTCTTTGGAGGTCCTGTTGTCCCTCCTTCACTAAGGGCCCTGCTCAAGGACATTTTTACCAATTGGAAGGAGCACATAGGGACGTACAGTGGAACTATTCCTGGGCTCTTTGGGTTTCAGTTCTGAAATCTGTTTTTTTGTTTTGTTTTGTTTGTTTGTTTGTTTGTTTGTTTTTAAACAGAGTCTCGCTCTGTCACTGAGGCTGGAATGCAGTGGTGCAATCTCGGCTCACTGCTGTTGGCTCTCCCTCCTTCACCTGGTGAAGGAGCTATGGCCAGGCCACCGGCACTTGACCAGGAGGCCAGGAATGACGAGATGCAGGAATGGCCTCCTCTTCTCATACCTGTCAGAGGACCTAATTTGGCCAGGGAACCACTTTAGCTCCAGCAGGACGATTTTCCCTTCAATAATTACCTACAGGAGGTGTTGACGCTGACACAGGGCAACCCATGGGGCTCATTTGGGTACACTCTCCATTCTCTATTTCCGATTTATTAAATTTGAAAAATAGTATTGCTACCTATTGAGAGGATCCAAAGCCAATGGAAAATTTGTTCTCTTCTATATTATTTTCTTCTATATCCTATATCCCATAATCCTACCTGGACCAATTTTCAAACCTGAACTCTGAAAGGGCATGCCCAAGCAGATGAGCCTTAAGAAAGTTCAGGAAGTAAGGCATAAGCCCAATGAAAGCCCTTCAAGTTTTCTGGACTGCATTTTGAAGTGTTCAAGGAATACACTGATATTGGTCCGAAGGCCTCAGAAAATTTAAAGATGATAAACATGACATTTATTAGCCAGAGTGTCCCTGACATCCAGTGAAATTTGCAACAAGTTGAAGGGGCACTGGACATATCTTTGTCTCAAATAGTAGAAACAAGGGTGTTCACCGGCAGAGACCTGGTCTGAACCAAAGAGAACTATAAAACATGTAGCAGCAAGCCACCTTGCTAGCAGCTGCTTAAGGAACCCTCGGACCATGGCACGGACCCACCATAGGAGCCCCACATAAGTTAGGACCCCCTGGGACCCAGGCTCCCTATAAGTAGAAACACTCTACTTACTGAACTCCATGTGCCAACTACAGACAGGAAGGCCATTGGAAAAAAGACTGACCAAACCACAAAGGGGCCAATAATGGGAAAATCAATTTCCAATTCACCAAATGCCTGAAATATCTCAGGGATCTGGGGCTGAGAACTTCTGTAATAAGGATCAAAAATGATGGGGCCCGAGGGCAGCCTCTGACCCAGCTAGTACCCTCCATATTTCCCACGTGGAGCCCTGGGTCATTATGATGCTGAGAAATCAACTTTTAGCCTTTCTAGTAGATACCAGTGCCACCTACTCAGTATTAAACACACACTTGTTCAAATTGTCTTCTGAAACTATGAAAGTGAAGGCAGTTTTAGAGGAGACCCTAAAAGAACCATTCCTGCAACCCCTAGATTTCCAACTGTGACAGACTTGCCTAAAGCATCACTTCTTACATATGCCTGAATACCTTATCGATTTCTTGGGACATCATCTCTTGACTGAATTGAATGCAAATATTACCTTTTCCCCAGGATGGGTGAATATTACAGTGTCCCCAGATCAAGCCCGTACCTTGCAAGCTGCATTGTTGCAGCAACTGGCTCAGAATTTCTCTCTCATCCCTGAAGAATTCCTACAAGAGGTGGGTACTGATTCCCATCCTGGGCAGATGGGAAACCAGATAGTGCTAAGTCTGCAATCCCAGGACCAGTCAAAGTATATGAGGGAACCACACTGCTGAGTCTTAAACAATACCACCTGAGAGAAGAGGTATGAGGAAGTATTCAGTTTTTGTTGTCTGATTTCCTCCAGTCTTTATACTCAACAGACCTTGCTGGTCCTCGTGTAAGAAATCTTATCTGGACTTCTCTTAACTGACTAAAGCATAGCATTGTGAAAATACAGCCACCATTATCTCTCTCCAAGGGAATCCTCGTGTAACCACGATAGGTGTGTGGCCTGATGCCTATATTCATCTTCTCATCTGTGTCTCAAGGAGTATGGGGCTAGGGTTTTGGGGGTTTTTTTAGTTTTTGTTATGTTTGTTTTGTTTTGTTTTTGAGAGACAGGGTCTCACTCAGTCACCCAGGCTGGTGCTATCATAGCTCAGTCCAGCCTTAAACTTCTAAGCTCAAGCAATCTTCCTGCCTCCGTTTCCCAAGTAGCTGAGGTTACAGGCACGTGCTACCACTACTGGCCTTAAAATTTTTTCTTTTTTTTTTTTTTTGGTAGAGTCAGGTTATCACTATGTTGACCAGGCTGGTTTCCAACTCCTGGCCTCAAGTGATCCTCCCACCTCAGCCTCCTAAGTAGCTGGGACTACAGGCATGTGCCACCACACCCAACTAATTGCTTTAATTTTCTGTAGAGATAGGGTTTCTCCCTGTGTTGCCCAGGCTGGTCTCAAACTCGTGAGCTCAAGTGATTCTCCCACTTTGACCTTCTCAAGTGTTGGGATTACAGGTGTGAGCCACTATGCCCAGCCCCTACATTTCAATATGGGTGAGTGAAAATAGAGATGTAATTTTCTGCACTGCACTACTGCACTGATCCTATGAATTCCATCCATGGAGCCCTTGGAAGTCCGTGGATCACAGATTAAGACACCTATAGATGTTGTCATCCCCTGAATGAGGAACCTAAGTCACTTTTATGGTTTTGTGAAACAGTAGTTCACAAACATTTAAGAATTGAATAGTGGCTAACAAAAGAAATATTGGCTTGGCGCGGTGGCTCACGCCTTTAATCCCAGCACTTTGAGAGGCCAAGGCGGGTGGATCACCTGAGGTCAGGAGTTTGAGATCAGTCTGGCCAACATGGCGAAACCCTGTTTCTACTAAAAATACAAAAATTACCCGGATGTGTTGGTGCGCACCTGTACTCCCAACTACACAGAAGGCTGAGGCAAGAGAATCACTTGAACCCAGGAGGCAGAGGTTCCAGTGAGTTGAGATCATGCCTGGACGACAAGAGTGAAACTCCATTCCAAAAATAATAATAATAATAATAAAAGGACATATCAAGGAATTAACAGAAAATAATTAAAATCAAAGACAATAAAGGATGAACATAATTTTCAAGTGATTTTAAATTTATATTTAAAGGGGAATACCTCCTTAAAAACCGAAATCAAAAGTCACTGCCCAAGGAGCTTCTGTTACACAAGCTGGTAGACAACCCTAGGAAGTAGACCCATTAGGTGGTTTCCAGAAATACTGGTTGGGTTACCTTCCTGGGCTGCATTCATAGTGGCTAATTTCTGTAAATATAACAATATGCTTTTCCCCAGTTTAGTTTAGATGGCCTCCTAATTGGGTTTATATCCAAAAAGCTTTAGGACTTTGGGTTTATATCCAAAAAGCTCATAGGAGAGTTCATGGATGTATGCTTGGAGTCCATGATATTTTTTTTCCATATTAAAAGTGGAATATCAAGTATTTGAGAAACACTGGCTCATACATTGGCTCAGGTGGCTTCTCTCTCCCACCTCTCTACATGCATTGAGTCACTACTTGAATTTAAGTCTTCAATAGAAGACAATGCACATTTGTTGGAAAGAGCTCTGGATGTGTGGGCACATGACAAAAAACTGATTTTCCCTGAGAATCGCCTCTCAAATCATCCAAATTCAGAGGCCCAGAATTGTTCCTGTTTTGCTCTCCCCTGTCCCCCAAAGACCTAGAGAGTAGAAGGATGCACAGAACCTGCTCTAAGACTATCTCCCGTCCATCCAGTCTATCAGCACATGATTTTCTATTACTCAAGGACTGCTTCACAGGAGTGGGGGTTTGAAGATAAGTTCTGGATATAAACTGAACCTTCTGTCATTCCAACAATAAGGTGGCCCAGTGAGAAAATCAACTAAGGTGGTTTGGCTAGGAGCAGCCTTTGGAAGTGTTGTTAGAAAAGATTTGCAAGAGTCTTACTTTATTCATAAATCGTAACTTTGACTAGTGTTGATGAACCAGTATTGGTCACATTTGCCAATTTGTGGGGAGTTGGCATGGAAAATATGGTGGAAAATTCTGGCTGTGATGTTAAAAGTAACCATTGAACACTTGCACAAACTCAGTTGAAGAAGTTGTGGTCTTGTCAGTTTGAGCTGAGTTCAGGACTGAATCTTGAGGTCCTGAAAAACAACTTAGCCAGCACCTTGTGACCTATACTTCGCAGTCAGATGTTACATATAGTAGCATTGTAGAAACTATGGCTAGGCTATGTGACATTTTAATAGTAAGCAGTACAGTGTCACCAAACAGCTAAAGGTTATAATTAGAAAACTGAGTAGAGAAATTTCAGATACTGGCTACCTAATCATTCATAGCTATTTGGCCACTGTTTTCACTAGATATTCTTTCACCTCTCAATGAAGGTCTCACAATTCACAACATTAAAAGTGATTTTCTGGCCTGACCAAGTGGTCATGCCTGTAATCCCAGCACTTTTAGAGGTTGATGTGTTGAGGCTTAGCTAGGCTCAGGAGTTCAAGACCAACCTGGCCAACATGGTGAAACCCTGTCTCTACAAAAATTAATACAAAAAACTAGCCAGGCATGGTGTTGCATGCCTATAGTCCCAGCTACTCAAGAGGCTGAGGTGGGAGGATTGCTTGAGCTGGCAGGTTGAGACTGCAGGGAGCAGTGTTTGTGTGACTGCACTCCAGCCTGGGCAACAGAGCAAGACCCTGTCAAAAAAAAAAAAAGGCAAAAGACCAGGCACAGTGACTCACACCTGTAATCCCAGCACTTTGGGAGGCTGAGGCAGGCAGATCATGAGGTCAGGAGATTGAGTCCATCCTGGCTAACACGGTGAAACCCCGTCTCTACTAAAAATACAAAAAATTAGCTGGGCGTGGTGACAGGTGCCTATAATCCCAGCTACTCAGGAGGCTGAGGCAAGAGAATGGGGTGAACCCGGGAGGCGGAGCTTGCAGTGAGCCGAGATCTCGCTACTGCACTCCAGCCTGGGCAACAGAGCGAGACTCCGTCTCAAAAAAAAAAAAAAAGGTGGCTTTCCTCAGTGAAGTTCCCATGTAACATAGCATAACCCTCCAGGGACTTCCCCAGAAGTTTGTTAGAATTGCGAGCAGAGCTAAGTCTCTAGTTGTCTCCTGATAACACCAGATAACCCCTTTCTGGGGTCACCTAGGGTCTCGCAATCATTTTGTGCCCAGGGCTCAGCCTTTGATGTTTGTAGCCTTTGCTCGAGGCTACTGTTTGAGTGAACCCAAGTGTTCCAGATGAAACGATACAGGGACAAGTTCACATAATAAGGCTGTTCCCCATCACCACCTCCGCTACCAATCAGCTGGAGCCCTGCAGCTCCCCCTGCTATTCCTTTCTCCACTGCTGTAGATTTCCAGGGCTCTGAGAAAAGGAGGAGGACGCAGACTCTTCTCTTCAGATCCACACGCTGATCCGCACTACAATCAGTGACCTGAACTCAGAGTCCGAGTAGGGTAAGAAGGGCTCTGCTGAGGTTGCTCGGGGGACAGCCAGGAGCACTGGAAGGAGGCTGATTGAACTTTTAGATAGCAAACAATGGAGAAGGATCCAAATCATGGAAAACAAAGGTCTGAATTCTGGTCAGCCTCAGTCCCACTGATACAGGCTTTTCCCTGCCCCTCCCTTCCTTCACCGCCAGTCCTCCTAAGCACAGTGCATTAAAGCTGCTTGCATCCTACTCTTCTATCTTGTGTAGGCCTTTATCACCAGGACAGGGTTCCACAGATGAGGAACCCTGTGTCTGATGTGGGCATGTGACATCTTTAGAAGTGCTCTCACACGCTTGCATCTCATTAGACTCTTGCAGGTCTGTAGGGAGCTGTGATTAGGCCTATCTGAGGACACCGATACTCAGAGCTATGAATCAGGCTAGAGGTTCAGTAGGGCCAGGAATACTCCTCATGGCAAATGAGGACAGATAGCTGGTAAAGAGATAACTTTTTCAAACGACCGTACATCCTATGCTGTGACCACAGTAGCTCTGTGGGGGACTGTTTTAGTTTTGGTGCCTGATTGATTACAGCAACAGTTCTAAACTGATGTCCTTTTATGATGGCATTGTCAATAAGCTCTAACAAATGAAGATCATTTGTAATAGCAGTAATTAGGGAAGTGGCCTCTGAGAAGGGATGCCGATAGTTAATAATGATCACGTATTTCACCCAGACTTTGGGGAAAGTGTTATAAGGAAGTCAAGGTTGGAAAAACATCATTTTTCAGAGAAGTGCAATTGCAGCCTGGGCTGTGGTTTCCAGAATCAATGCCTTCTGCCTAGGAACCACCTCCCAAGTAGTTACTCATCTTCTACATTCCCTTAAAATGCAACAATCTTTTCCACTTTGCAGACAATACGCTTAAAATGTCATTTTTCTATTGGACACATGATCTCCTGAGAGCTTATTTGGTAAAAGAGAGCTCGATAGTGATTGGCTCCTCAAATTGGGTAGAAGACAGGGTAGACAGGAGATATTTGAAATTCTCAAAAGGTACTTTATCTATATTTTCCAAATTTGTGTTTGGCTCTCACAGGCTAAAGCATATTTTTAGTTCTTAGAAACTGTATTCTTTCTTTTTTTTTTTTTTTTTTTTTGAGACGGAGTTTTGCTTTTGTCACCCAGGCTGGAGTGCAGAGGTGTGATGTCGGCTCACCGCAACTTCCGCCTCCCAGGTTCAAGCGATTCTCCTGCCTCAGCCTCTCGAGTAGCTGGGTCTACAGCCACCATGTCCAGCTACTTTTTGTATTTTAGTAGAGATGGGGTTTCACCATGTTGGCCACGGTGTTTCTCGAACTCCTGACCTCAGGTGATACACCCACCTTGGCCTCCCAAACTGCTGGGATTACGGGTATAAGCCACTGTGCCCAGCCCAGAAACTGTATTCTTTAATGAGAATCATCATCTTCTAATATGGAACCAAATAGCAATATAGTGCCCAAGTACCTGCTTGGCAGGGAAAGGAATTTTAAGGTGGAGCTCAGCTCTCTGAGTATAGTCTGGATAATGCTTTTCTTTCTCTTCCCTGTAGACACGCAGGTGGACCTGGTGACTGAGATGACATCCTCTCTAAAGATTTGGGGCATACTCTCGGCCCTGCTTTGCATCCTTTGCAGGCTGTGTGTATACAGTAACAACATTTACTGGAGAGAATTCATAAAACTTCATTACTTAAGTCCAAGTCGAGAATTCAAAGAGTACAAATGTGATGTCCTCATGAGAGAAAAAGAGGCTCTGAAAGGCAAGAGCTTTCATATGTTCATCTATAGCTTATGGTTCAAAATTCAGCGTGCATGCATCAATGAGAAGGGGAGCGACCGATATAGAAATGCATATGTATGGGCCCCAGGTGCCCTCAAAGTACTCGAGTGTCACTGGGAGAAGTACAACAATAGGTACACAGAGAGCAGAAGCTTCAGCTACATTGAATTCCATTGTGGCATAGATGGATATGTTGATAACATAGAAGACCTGAGGATTATAGAACCTATCAGCAACTAGAAAGTCTATGCACATCCTCAGATATTGGTAGAGTATTCAGTGCTTCCAAAGTGGTGGGCCCTGCCTCCATCAATAGCCCCTGCCACTCCCCGCTTACATTTATGTGTCAGTGTTTTCCAACTACTTAGAGTTTATGTACCTCGTGATTTCTTGATACCAAATCTTTGTGTGGTTTCTGTATCTGTAATACAATTTTGTCCTAATTTGCCTAATTTACACCCACATTTTTTCCAAGATTCAGCTCATATGGCATCTGTCCTCGACTAACCTAAGACTTTCCTGATATTGACTCTCTTTATACCTACCCAAGCTGAACGACCCTCCTTTTCTTAAATAAAATATATTATTCTAACGTATGTGACGCTTATATATGTTATGTGTGCAGAGTATGTATCGTGTGATTGGTATGGGTATCGGTGATCTAGGCTATTTTTGCCTATGGCTGTGCAAGGGGTTTAATGTGCACTTTATGTGTCTGTGTCTAATGTATGTGATATGTTTATGTATATCATGTGGATATAAATGATTGTGTGCTAAACTGGAGACAAGTAGTGATGTAAGCACTCATCGTGGTAGCAATTTGAAATAATCAAAAGGGTCAAAATCCAGTTTTAAAGAGTGGGCTGGGCACTGTGACTCATGCCCATAATTTCAGCACTTTGGGAGGCTGAAACAGGTGGGTCACCTGAGGTCAGGAGTTTGAGACCAGCCTGGCCAACATGGTAAGGCCCTGTCTCTACTAAAAGTACAAAAATTTGCCACGCTTGGTGGCACATACCTGTAGTTCTAGCTATGGGAGGCTGAGGCAGGAGAATCTCCTGAACCTGGGAGGCAGAAGTTGCAGTAAGCCGAGATCACGCCACTGCACTCCAGCCTGGACGACAGAGCAAGACTCCGTCTCCATCTCAAAAAAAAAAAAAAAAGAGTTTACTAAAGTGAAAGGCTGGGAATGGACATTCTGTGGCACACAGATTCCAGAGAAATGGGGTCAGTACTCCAAAGTTAAAAGTTAAGTTCTTTTTTATGTAGGAAAAAGAGAAAGAAGTGAGAAAGGATTACATTTTCTATACCAGACTGGTTCAAGAGTTACAACAAATTAATTGGTTACACTTTTGTCCCCCCACCACATGACTTGTTCTATTTATAGTTGTTTTTCAATTCTCTCCAACTCTAAAGAGTGTATTTAACTTTCTATCTTCAGACAGTGTGAAAGCCCAGAGGCCGAGATGGTTGGATCGCTTGAGCTCAGGAGTTTGAGACCAGCCTGGGCAACATGGCGAAACCCTGTCTCTACAAAAGAGAAACAAAAATTAGCCAGGCATGGTGGCATGTGCCTATAGTCCCAGCTACTGAGGAGGCTGAGGTGGGAGGATGGCTTGAGCCCAGAAGGCAGAGGTTGCAGTGAGCCGAGATTGTGCCACTGCACTCCAGCCTGGGTGACAAAGCCAGACCCTGTCGTGAAAACAAACAAACAAAAACAAAACAACAACAACAAAACAAAAAGACAATGTGAAAGCGATGAAGTCTTTGCATGAGAAAGGGAAGAGGGGAGTTAATCCATAATGAACATCAGCAGTTGAGAGGGGATGAGTCTTCCCTGGACCCCTTCACAAATGCAGGTAAGAAACAGGCTTAATCTCTAATCAGAGAAGGCAAGATACACTTGCCTTAGTTACAGCTGCCTGGTACATGACTCAAGCACCATAATCACTTTCCTTTAAGGTTCCAAATAATTTAGAGTTCCAACAACTTAGATTTGAAATTGTAGATTTTAACAGTGTGACATGCTTAGTTCCACTCAGATTTCTGGGTATAGGCAGAGCTGACTGGGTATAAAACACGTGGCATGGTTTCTGGCTTATAATAGGTACTCAGTGAAAATTGTTTCCTTTCCCATTCACCCACCGGTTTTGTACTTTAATTTTGATTATGATAAACAATCACTATAAGAACCCATCAATTATCTGCTGTCCCTGACGCTAGGGATGGAAATTTCTCATACAAAAATAGAGCAGGCTGTCATCTGTATAAAAGCTATACACATCCAGGATGAAAAAGAACACCTCCTCCATCAACCACACACTTACAGATGTCTCTATTAGACTTAATTCCTTAAGAATGTTTCTAAGAAGGTCAATGCACGTTAAACAGGCTAAGGCATTACATTTCCTAAGGATGACACATCAAGTAGAAGACATTAGCACAAATGATTTTATCTGATAATAAACACGTTTGCTTCATAGAAACATAGGGCTCTGGCCTTGAAACAATCAGGGAAAAGACCAAAGTATTAACATTATTCATGAGGTGACTGCACACTTTCCTAGAACTCTGGCCTCAATGAGTAGTCAGTGTATCTAGATTGGTCATCATATACCAAAGGCAGTTCCTCAACTTTGCAATTTTTGAGTGCACCTGGGGAGGAGCAGACACCTGGGGATGACAATCTCCACCAACCAAACTCAGAAGAGACTAGTATTAAACTAGTAGCTCTTCATCAATGATCAATTTACATATGGGGAAAAAATACTGTTTTTCTCATTTGATAAATGCTCTTCAAAATATAGTGTAGGAGAGGGAAAAAATTTTTCCTTCTACCCTTTTAGGATCTTAGCTGGGGCCCCATAAGAAAAGCCAGATTAAGAAGAGAAAAACAAACAGAAATGTGGTAACATGTGTATCTCATGTATACATGAGAGAAAGAGAGTAACTCAAAGCGGTGGCTAGAACTTGGGCTTAAATGACATCTTCAGCTAAAGCTAAGGAAAATGCCCGTGGGGAGCAAGTCACGGGGAGATGACCAGGAAAATTATAGTAAATGAGGGAAAGGTTTGTCATGTAGATTTGAGTCGAGTACCTTCTCCACTGAGAAGGGTCTCTTGTGATTTAGAGTCACCTTTCTCCTTCTGGCACAGAGAAGGAGACATCTATAAGAATGGAGGTTTCCCTTATGAATGCACATTTACCTTGCAGAAGGGTAACGTGTACTCTATTTTCAGAGCTTTCCTGTGTATCCTGTTTCTCAAAATAAGCAGTTCAAAATAATCTTTGCGCTACAGAGCATACTTTGTGGTGGCATATTCTGGTCTCCTAAAATAGGTTCTCACAAGTACCTCATGTAAGTAACTCTTTAAAAGTTGCTTTTACTAAAAGGTTAGCAGATAGTGGTTCAAAACAGTACAAGAGGAAAGTGCATTTAAGGGCAATTAATATATTAGCTTTGTATATCAGCTGAATGTGTTATACAAAGTGATATACATTTAAAGGCAATTCGCATATTGGCTTTGTGTTGTTTCTCTGCCTTTCCCAGTATTTTATTTATTTATTTATTTATTTATTTATTTAGAGATGGAGTCTCCCTCTGTTGCTTAGGCTGGAGTGCAGTAGTGTGATCTCGGCTCACTGCAACCTCCGCCTCCCAGATTCGAGGGATTCTCCTGCCTCAGCCTCCTGAGTAGCTGGAATTACAGGTGTCTGCCACTATGCCTGGCTAATTTTTGTATTTTTAGTAGAGATGGAGTTTCACCATATTGGTCAAGCTGGTCTTGAACTCCTGATCTCAAGTGATCCACCCGTCTCAGCCTCCCAATGTGCTGGGATTACAGGTGAGAGCCATCATGCCCAGCCAAGAATTTTGTAAGGTGTTTCAGATCTTGAATTTCAGTGTTGCAGCTGATGTCAACCAGTCTAAAGACCCCCACCAAGGAATCGGCTCAGCAAAAGATTACAGTTTCTTCATCCCCCTGTCCCCATGACTGCATCCCTCACTTCTTGATGAATCAAAAATCCCCACACTTCAGCCAGGTCCAAACCCCTTACAAACCCTACCCTTAAACCTCTGAGGGAGGCAAATTTGAGTTTTCTTCCCATCCCCTTGTTTGACTGCCTAGGAATATTACACTATTTCTCTGCCTCTATCGCCATTATTTGGTATGTTGACTTGCTGGGCACCAGGCAATGAATCTATTGTGGTTACAATTTAGTGGAGAGTGTCAGAGATGATAAATTCCTCTTCAAAAGGTTTTAATTCTCTGTTCTTCTGGTTCTTTGTTTCTCTAGTTTCTATAGTTACCCGTGCTGTAAACAACCCTTTCCACACACTGACATGCCCTGAAAAGCCTAGACATGCCTTGTGCCATAAGGGATAGCCTTCCCCTTCCTGCCTAGATAGCTGTGTTCAATTTCAAACATTAGCCAGTGGGGTCAGTTTAGACTGTGCGTTCCAACCCCAGCCAATGGAGAAAGGACACAGCAGTAAGAACCAATTGCATTAGGAATAAAAACCCCTGCCCTACTCCGCTCAGTGTGCTCTTGCAATCATAACTGGCATAAGCTGCATCCTTCTGTAGAAGTAAATTTGCCTTGCTGAGAAAATTTCCATTTGCAATTCCTTTTGCAGTGCCAAATCTTGTTTCTAATTTCTAACAAGAGCTAGCCTGGAGGCTCCTCATGGGCATTTGTCTCTGGTTTAATGCCTTCTTGCCACTGCGGTGAACCTGGAGATCCACTGAAGTCTCTGGAATCTTTCTTGCCAGCATGGCACTGCCAACCTTCAGCTCAGGCTTGCTTGCAGGGGAGGAATGGTTTCTGGAAATGAAAGACATCTTTGCTGCGTGTTCCCAAGCACAAGCAACATCCCCATTTCCTTCTCCTGATCTGCTGGACTTCTTAGAGGTTTTGTCACCTCTTTGGAGGTCCCATTGACCCTCCTCCACATATACAAAGGGCCCTCCCTGCTCAAGGGCATCTTTCCCACTTGGAAGGAGCCCACAGGGCACTGTCCAGGGGAACTACTCCTGGGCCTCTTGGTCTCAGTTCTGAAATCTGATTTCTGACTTGTGAGGTCTCATTATTGTTCTTGTTTGTCCCATTTACCTGTGTGTCAGGGGGCATTCTAAAGGAATCACTAGCTGAAGCTCAGTAGGCCTGACTCAGGGAACCCATCCTCACTGCCTCGCAGTTGCTTTTGGTGAGTGCCAACGGACCAACCAGCAGCAGCTTGGTGGCCTAGTTCAGGGTGGCCTTCTGCTCCCTCTTCATCACGAGTGACCATTCACTGCATTGCTGGCTAGAGGTCATCCCTCCCCACATGGAGTGGATCAAAGGCACTCAGATATTGAGTGGAGCAACTGGTGTTTGTGTCTTTTTTGTATGTTAATTGTAATTTTACCTTGGTTAATATGAAAAATGCTAATTTTGTTCTCCCAGGCAGGCTGTTAGGCTGCATTTCACAAAATTGGGCATCCATTGCCTAAGAACCCATTAAAAGAAAAAAACATTTACTTTTGTAATACAACCTGGCCCCTTCATCCATCAGAATGTGGGGGAAAAGTGGCCAAAAATGGGTTCCTTAGTTATAATGTCATCTGGCATCTAGACCTCTTTTGTAACAAGGAAGAAAAGTGGAAAGAAATCCCTTATGGACAGTGTTTTGCGTTGCTTTGGCAATATAAGCTGATACAGAAAAATGTAAAGTTATGGTACAGGAGACTGTTACTAAGCCTGTACTGTTGGAGTCATAGGAAAGGGAAGATGATACTTTGCTAGATCAGTTAAATGAGCTGTCGGTGCTCCCTCCTTCACCTGGTGAAGGAGCTATGGCCAGGCCACTGGCACCGGAGTCATAGTCCCCACCAGGGACCAAGAGGCCATGAATGATGAGATGCAGGAATGATTTCCCCTTCTCACACCTGTCAGAGGTTCCAATTTGGCCGGGGAGCCACTTCAGCTCCAGCAGGACAATTTTCCCTTCAACAATTTCCTAGAGGAGGCATTGACGAGGACACAGGGCAACCCATGGGGCTCATTTGGGTACAATCTCTATTCTCTATTTCTGATCTGTTAAATTTGAAAAATAGTATTGTCGGCTGGGCACGGTGGCTCACGCCTTAATTCTAGCACTTTGGGAGGCCAAGGAGGGCGAATTTCCTGAGCTCAGGAATTTGAGACCAGCCTGGGCAACATGGTGAAACCCCATCTCTATTAAAATACAAAAAAAAAAAAAAAAATTAGTCAGGCATGGCGGCATGTGCCCGTAGTCCCAGCTACTCGGGAGGCTGAGGCAGGAGAATTACTTGAACCCGGGAGGCAGAGGTTGCAGTGAGCCAAGATGGTGCCACTGCCCTCCAGCCTGGCAACAGAGCGAGACTCCATCACAAAAAAAAAAAAGAAAAATAGTATTGTCACCTGTTGAGATGGTCCAAAACCAATGGAAAATTTGTTCTTTTCTATATTTGTTTTCTTCTATATCTTATATCCCACAATCCTACCTGAGCCAATGTTCAAACTTTGTTAAACACACTTTTACTCTCTGAGGAGTGACAAATGGTCTTAAAAAAGCCAGAGACAAGTGTTTGCATGCTGACTCCCCCAGTAACCGGGTAAGGTCATCTTAGGTTGCAGTGCCCACAGCTGCCCCAGGTAAAATGTTAACACTGGGCAGAGGCCCAAGCTCAAGCATTATTGTGATCACATTCTGGCTGGACTCTGTAAAGGAGTGCCAAAGCACAGGAGGCTTAACAAAGTTCAGGGAGTAAGGCATAAGCCCAGTGAAAGTCCCTCAAGTTTTCTGGAATATATTTTTGAAGCGTTCAGGGAATAAAAAGAAAAAAAGTTTATTTTTTCCCTATTTAGTCTTAATATATAGCCTTGAAACATACTTTAAGATTGTTTCCCTCCCTTTCCCACCATACACTCCCTTATACTATACACATTTATCTAATTGTAAGCTGGTATCTAATTATGTGCTTACTTAGAAGTTCCAGGGGCTAATTTTCAGGCAGAACTAGGCATGGAAACCCAGTTGCAAAATTCCAGATGCTACTTTAAGGCAGCTAGTCAACAACCTGGCCATTGTTAAGATGATGCCAGCCCATGCTCCAGGTGGACCACGACTCAATATAGCCACCAGAACAAGACACATAGACCTTGTACCCAGCACCACTCCCTGCATGCCACCCATTACAAGTTCCTTTTAGGGTCCCTCTCTCCAGTCTAAAATTTGAAATGGTTCCTTTAAGGCATGAGCTTTGGCCATTCCCCAACTGCCAGCTATGGAATAAGGTTATTTTCACTGCATCTCATCCTTCTTATTGGCTTTGCAAACAGCAAGCAGCCGAGCCTGAATTTGGTTACAAATTTGGTGGCCCATACGGGAAACACTGTGTGTTTTGAGTGGTCTGAGCCGGTTGATCTGGTTTCCAACAAGTGAGGCAATTGGCTGCAGAAATGTGCCAGGGCTTAACCGTTCATGCTATGAGATGGGACAAGAAACACTAACGAATACCAGCTGCTCATGGCTATCTGACTCCATCGCTGGGGCACTAGGAAATTTCCCTGAAGCTGCTGAGATACCTTTGTCTCGAGAAACCTCCCTTCTCTCCCTGTCACAGTGTCTGCTACCTACTATCCTTCTCTGGTACAAGGAAAGTGACATCTAAAGAAGTCAATGGACTTCAGAACTAGCTAAGTCAACCAGAGTTCACCTGGATCCCCTCTGCCTCTTCTGTGATGCTACTTGGGATCTGTTCTGTTTGGACCTAGCTGCTTGTGATGCCATTTGGGTGTGTACACCATCCGTGGCACCATGTGAGCTCTGTTCTGTTTGGACTTGGCTCTTCGTGGGGCCATCTGAGGTTGAGAAAAGCGTTCAGGATTTGTATGTAGCCCCTCTCAGTTGGGATCTATCTGGGAGTGCACTGTCTGAATCTGTGACTGTGTGAGTGTGCAGCATCTACATTGGGCCCATACCTATCTCTCTCTTTCTCTCTCTTTTTTTTCCCCAGAGTCTCACTCTGCTGCTCAGGCTGGAGTGCAGTGGTGTGATCTCGGCTCACTGCAACATCTGCCTCCCAGGTTCAAGCAATTCTTCTGCCTAAGCCTCCCAAGTAGCTGGGACTATAGGTGAGTGCCACCACATCCGGCTAATTTCTGTATTTTTAGTAGAGATGGGGTTTCACTATGTTGGCCAGGCTGGTCTCAAACTCCTGAATTCAGGTGGTCTGCCCACCTCTGCCTCCCAAAGTGCTGGGATTATAGATGTGAGCCCCCAGGCCCAGCCTTCTTTCTCTTTCTTTCTTTTCTCTGCAAGGTGACCTGCATAAGTCCCCGGTCAATCCAGGGACCTAGCCCTGGAGGGGGACAATCTCTACCACTTTGACTAAGTCATCTTTCTAGGACCCCAAAGTATATCTTACAGCTGTGCCAGACCTTGTGGGGGAAAAGAAGTGTGTGGACTCTTCTGCAGGTTATCTAAGTGGGCCTGTCACCCTGCTTACAGTGCTCAATGCTGTCTGTGTGAAAACAAGGCTGAAAACACCTGGGGTAAGTCGTTAAGTAATCCCAGCTCCAACCCTTGTTCCCCTTTTTGTCTCTGATTTGCCATCCCCCTTTGTTGCCATTCAGTCATCCTTTATCAGAGCACTGAGCACAGCAACAGCTGAACGTGGGACAAGGTTGATGTGGTAGCGGATATTATTGCCAGTCTCCCCCTATCTGTCCAAGAAGTTCATTCTCTGATCTCTCTGACTGTTTTTGCTGTGTGGCAGGAATTGCACAATCGTGCCTATTGGAACTGTGAGTGGTTTTACTCACATTGGTTGTGTGAGGTCAGGAAGATCCATCCAACTTCTAGAAGTCTAGTTATGGGAGATGACGAGTACAGGAGCAGAAGAAACAAAGCGGTGACAAGAAGGTGTCACCACTGTTTCAGCAGGGTCAAGTGGTACAGGTACAGGAACCAAGCCAGAATGGGCAACAAGGTCTCAATGCCCTCTAGAAGCCCCTGAGTCGCATTCTCGCTACCTGGAGGGCTTATAGCTAGGAGCTCATTATTACAATATTGTTTTTTGTTTGTTTGTTTGTTTCTTGAGACAGAGTCTCACTCTGTTGCCCAGGCTGAAGCGCAGTGGCACAATCTTGGCTCACTGCAACCTCTGTCTCCAGGGTTCAAGAGATTCTCCTGCCTCAGCCTCCTGAGTAGCTGGGATTACAGGCACGAGGCACCATGTCTGGCTAATTTTTTAATCTCTTTTAGTAGAGATGGGGGTTTCACCATGTTGGCCAGGCTGGTCTCAAACTCCTGACCTCAGGTGATCTGCCCACCTTGGCCTCCCAAAGTGCTGGGATTACAGGCGTGAGCCACCTCACCAGGCCTACGATACTGTTTAGACTTCTTACAGATAGGGTGATGAATTTGGCCTCTGAACAGGAGTACCCTGTACTGGACTTTAATTCAGTTAGAATTATTTTGTCAGAGATCTGGGAAATGGGAAGAAATGCCTTATTCCAAGTTCTCATATTATTGCAAAATCAGGATTCAGGATGGGGCAGGGGGCTTCTGCTGGCTGTACAAAGAGATGAGAAGAGGGTCTTTCATAAGCCAGATAGCCAGATGCAGGAACAAAGGGATAAAGATTTCTTTTAAATGCTTTAAACCCAGCTGCCCCAGCAGCTCCTGCCGCCATGGCTGCTGCACCACCTTCTCCACAGCTACTTGGCTGCCTCACCATCACCACATGATGCTCCAAATTTGGAGGAAGGGGCTACTGCCCCATCTCAATATGATGAGGGAGTTGGAATGGTCTGTCCCTCCAAGACGCAACAGGGCACTCTGTTTGGACAGGGCAATACTGTGACTGGAGCAGGGCAATTCCCACTTAGGCAGATGCCTATGGGTGGTTCACACATAGAAGTGCCATCTGTCAGACATTACTGGACTTACAGCCTATTTTCAACATCCAACTTGCTAAATTGGAAAAGCTCCAAACCACCTTATAGAGAAGACCCCCAGAAAATGACTAATCTCTTTGAATCCATCTTTGCTACCCACCAGCCCCCCTGGGCAGATGTTTGGTCTTTTTTATTATGCTTCTGACCACAGATGAAAGAAGACTAGTAATAGAGAAGGCAAATGAAGAGGCCCATCACCTCCATGAGACAAACAATATCTCTGATCCTGCAGGGGCAATTCCAGGTACAAACCCTAATTGAGATCCTAATTGAGATGGGGACATGACCCATCTGGAACACTACCAAGCATGCATTCAGGTCAGAATCAGGAGGGGGCGCCAAACCAAAAGAGCTTCAATAAAGTTCAGACAGTCATTCAAAGGCAAATAAGGACCGCTCTGAATTCTTAGAATGCATTTACCAAGCCTTCTGCAGATACACTGATATGAAACCAGAAGACCCTGAGAATTCGAGGTTGGTATATAAGACTTTCATTCAGCAGAGTGCCCCTGCTATAAAGAGAAAGCTAGAAAAGAAAAGAGGCTGCACTGGAATTACCCCTTCTCAGCTAGTTGACATTGCTTTCACAGTGTACAATGGCAAGAAATACAAGTCAGGCACCATATATGTGGAATGAGCAGAGAAGGCTCCATGCCAGAAAAGTCAGGGTAAGCCTTTGGGCCACAACCAATGCACCTATCATAAGGAAGAGGGCCACTGGAAGGTTAACTGCCCCAAAATGAAGGGAGCCAAGGGCCGCAAAAAAGGAGGAAAGCGCGAAGGAAAGGACCCACCAGCAGATGGTGGAACCAGGACTACAGCTCTGATAGAGAATGAGGAATTTCCTCACAAAAGCCCTGGGTGCAATTGACAGTGGGGAACAAACTAATTGATTTATTGGTCAAAAAGGGAGTGACCTACTCAGTTCCTAACACCCCAGAGGCAAAGAGCACCAAAATGACTGTGCCTGTGACAGGGGTTGCAGGAGGAAGGCAACAAAAGGCTTTCTTACAACCTTCAGAATGCAAACTGGAAAACCTGGAACTAAGGCACAGCCTTCTCTATATGCCAAAATGGCTGATTCTCCTGCTAGAACAAGACATACTATGCAAATTAAGTGCTCAAGTAACTTTTTCCCCAGAAAAACAGCAACTATACCTGCAGGTCCCACCAGACACTGCGACTATAGATGCTACTCACTCACCCTGAGATGAAAAAGGAAAAAGCTTTTTCCCCAGAAGTCTGCAAAAGAGTGAATATTGCATTTGGGCAGACGGGGGTCTCAGGAAAAGCAAGAAACATGCAGCCAGTGCACATGGAGATAAAAGAGGGGGCTGGAGTGCCCTGGAAAAAAAAAATCACCCATTAAAAAAGGAAGCCTCAGAAGAGATAAAATCTATCCTACAAAAATTTCTGGAAAATGGACTGACCTGTCGTTATAAGTTCCTATATAACACTCCCATCCTGCCTGTAAGAAAGCCACATTCCAATGAATATCGATTTAAGACCTGAGAGCTATTAATGAAATAGTCCAGGATATTCATCCAATGGTACCTAACCCATATATTTTACTGCTATACCTGGAAACTACAGATGGTTTTCAGTGTTGGATCTAAAGGATGCATTTTTCTGCATCCCAACAATTGTTTACTTTTGAATGGCAGGACCTAAAGACCGAAGTGACCTTCCTTGCTGGCCATAGTGGTTTATGCCTGTAATCCCAGCACTTCGGGAGGCTGAAGCACTAGGATTGCTTGAGCCCAGGAGTTCAAGACCTGTCTGGGCAACATAGTGAGGCCCTGTCTCTACAAATAATTAAAAAACTGGCCTTGGGCCAGGAGCAGTGGGTCATGCCTGTAATCCCAGCACTTTGGGAGGCCAAGGCAGGAAGATCACCTGAGGTTGGGAGTTTGAGACCAGCCTGACCAACATGGGGAAACCCCATCTCTACTAAAAATACAAAATTAGCTGGGCGTGGTGGCGCATGCCTGTAATCCCAGCTACTCAGGAGGCTGAGGCAGGAGAATCACTTGAACCTGGGAGGCGGAGGTTGCAGTGAACTGAGATCATGCCATTGCACTCCAGCCTGGGCAACAAGAGTGAAACTCTCTCAAAACAACAACAAAAAATTTGCCTGGCATGGTGGAACATGCCTGTAGTCCCAACTACTTGGGAGGTTGAGATGGGAGGGTCATGTGAGCCCAGGAGTTTGAAGCTGCAGTAAGCCATGATCATACCACTACTCCAGCCTGGATGACAGAGCAAGACCTTGTCTCAAAAAACAAGAAGAACGACCAGGCACGGTGCCTCACACCTGTAATCCCAGCACTTTGGGAGGCCAAGACAGGTAGATCACTCAAGGTCAAGAGTTCAAGACCAGCCTGACCAACATGCTGAAACCTGTCTCTACTAAAAATACAAGAAATTAGCTGGGAGTGGTGGCGTGTGCTTGTAATCCCAGCTACTTGGGAGGCTGAGACAGGAGAATCGCTTGAACCCAGGAGGTGGAGGTTGCAGTGAGCTGAGATTGCGCCACTGCACTCCAGCATGAGTGACAGAGTGAGACTCCGTCTCAAAACAAAACTTGACGGAGTCCTGCTATACTATGTAGATGACTTACTTATAGATAGCCTCAAGCAGGAAAAATGTTTGTCTAACACCATCCTAGTTCTAAACCACCTGGCCCAGAGTGGATACAAAGTGTCTGTTTACAAATCTGTAAACAAAAAGTAAACTTATCTCAGATTCAGGTTAAAGAAAGGCAAGAGGAGCCATCAAAGCTCCTGAAAATAGGAGACAACTGCAAGGATTCTTAGGCATGGCTGGCTTCTGTTGGATTTGGAGTCCTAGTTTTGGACTGATGACTAAGACCCTTCATGAAACCCTAAAGGGATTAGACTCTGAGCCCCTGCCTTGGACGGCCAAGTGCCAACACAGATTTAATATCATCAAGGAAAAACTAGTATCAGCCCCAGTGCTGGGATTGCCAGAATCCCAAAGGCCATTCAAACTCTACGTTTATAAGAAACAAAGCACAGGTCAGTCTAGGTGTGCTAATCCAGAAGCTGAAGACACACCACAGCCAATACTCTATTTTTCTAAACAATTGAATCAAATGACTAAAGGGTGGACCCTTGCCTTCAAGCATTGGCAGTCACTTGTGAAACCTACAGAAAGCAGAGAAGTTTACCCTGGGACAGCAGGTCACTGTCTTTGTGCCCCATCAGGTGTTGACTTTGCTAGAACAAAAGGGAGGTTACTGGCTCTCTGTGGGGTGAATGGGGAAATACCAAGCCATCCTCTTGGATGACTGAAATATCACCTTGCAAACCTCCATGGCTCTAAACTCTTCCTCACTGCTCCCAGCTACTGAACCTGATTCCAGGTTAGAGTATGACATTTTAGAAATTGTTCATGCAGTCTATTCCAGCAGGCAGGACCTGTCAGACCAGCCACTGGATGCTCCAGATTGAGAACTGTAACCTAGGGGAGCAGTTTCATGAAAGATGGACAACACAGATCTGGGTATGTCATGGTGACCACCAACAGGGTAATACAAGCCCATGCCCTTATCTCCACACAAAGGGCTGAGTTAATTGCTCTTACCAGAGCTTTAAACTGTCCCAGGGGAAGCAAGAAAACATTTACACTGATTCCAGCTACGCTTTCATGAAAGGACATGCTCATGGAGCCATCTGGGAAGAAAGAGGCCTCTTGACATCAGGAGACAAGGACATTAAGCACCCAGTGGAAATTCTGGCCCTATTAGAAGGAGTTGCCTTGCCTGCCCACACCTCCGTTATGCACTGCCCCGGACACAAGAAAGATAATTTGCAAACAACCGGTCAGGCGCAGGTGGCTCATGCCTGTAATCCCAGTATTTTGGAAGACTGAGGTGGGTGGATTACCTGAGGTCAGGAATTCGAGATGAGCCTGGCTAATATGGTGAAACCCCATCTCTACTAAAAAATACCAAAAAAATTATCCAGGCATGGTGGCGGGTGCCTGTAATCCAGACTACTCAGGAGGCTGAGGCAGGAGAATCACTTGAACCTGGGAGGCAGAGGTTGCAGTGAGCCAAGATCGAACCATTGAACTCCAGCCTGGGCGACAAGAGCAAAACTCCGTCTAAAAAAAAATTTGCAAACAACCAAAGGCCATCAGGCAGCCTGATGTTTTGGGAAGCAAAAATATTGGAGGCCTTAATATCCCATTTGAACTTATCAGACTTCAAACCTCATTACACTGAACAACATAAAAAATGCACCAGGGCCTGGAGTTTGATAAAACAGATTCTAATTCTCTCTGGGAAACAAATGCTTACAGGATGATCTTACTCCCTGAGGCCTTAGTTTACCCAATTTTAAGCATCTGCACGAAGGGACACGCTATGGGAGAGAGGCTCTTGCTGACCTAGTGCATTACAAACAGTGGCTTCTCTTCAAAATAAAACAGACTGCTGGGTCTGTGGGAACTACTCCTTTCCTGCACTGCATGCTTGCCATGGTGCATACAAGCCACCAACCTGAGCAGTTGGAGTCATTTATATACCTGGTATAGGAGTTCATACCCATTCCCCTTCTATGATCATAGCACCTCCCACAGTGGGTTCCCCTCCTACAAGGAAACTCAGAGACACCTTATTTGCCTATTCTATGAATAGATTAACAGTACCCCCACCTTGGGATATGTTGTATGTGATGGCATGGGATGTCTGACCGCAGTACAAATACAAGTAATGGGTCAAGCACACCATAGCCCACCATATGGGATGGTTACATCCTCAACAATGTAGCCAATCTCTCCAGCTAACTGATGGTATGTGGCTAGGATAGCAGAATAATGCCCATCTTCATACTGGGGCCCATCCCTCCACCTGGGGTTGGCTATGGGCCTGCGGCACTCATGGTTGCGTTACTTACCTTATAATGGAACCAGGAGATGCCACTGGGGGCACCCTTACCGGGACATATCCTGTCCCATCTGGATCCTCTCCCTGCCAATTGGGAAAGCATAAAAGCCAGATATTGTCATCAGAAATGGACACCCTTGTGGTTTTACCCCCCAGGAGGCGGCCATAGATGTAAAATTACAAGTAGAGGCCGTAGCTAAGCATATGGCTGCTGCCTTTAATAACACTCACTCTTCCATCACCTTTCTCCCTGAAGAAACCTCACAGATTAGACAGCCTTAAAGAACTGTATGGCCTTAGATATCCTGCCTGCAGCCCAAGGTGGCACATGTGCATTAACTAAGACTGAGTCTTGCGTGTGTGTGTGTGTGTGTGTGTGTGTGTGTGTGTGTGTATCAGATTATTCCCACAGTGTAACCCTAGCTATGAAGGCCTTAAATAACTATATTTCCACCATAGATGCCTCATCCCAAGGCCTTGTGATGGCACGCTTTAGTCAACTCCCTAGTGCATGGAAGACTTATACATCGCTTAATTGGCCTTCTACTCAGTGTCTTCTTCAGCTGCTATGGATTTTATTGCTATTGTGCTGTCTGTATGGGGATGCAAGACAGACTTCTCAGCAGCTCTTAGTTCCCCACACCAAAATGCTCCAGCAAGTTCCCACTGTCAATCTGGGAATTCAAGAATATTTCCAACTCCAGGTAAGCAGATTCCATCCCATTACCTCCTAATTATGCCTCTTTTCAGCAGGCAGTAGCCAGATCGCCTGCATTGACCACTTCACATAGAAATGGATGGGATTTGACAGTAGGGAGCTGTAACCAAGTAACTGGACTTCAAAAATGCATTTTAGGCCAGGCACGGTGCTCAGGCCTGTAATCCTTGCACTCTGGGAGGCCTACGCAGGTGGATCACCTGAGGTCAAGAGTTCAAGGCCTGCTTGACCAACATGTGAAACCTCATCTCTACTAAAAATACAAAAATTAGCCGGGCATGGTGGCAGGGCACCTGTAATCCCAGCTACTTGGGAGGCTGAGGCAGGAGAATCACTTGCATCCAGGAGGTGGAGGTTGTAGTGAGCCAAGATCGTGCCACTGCACTCTAACCTGGGCAACAGAGCAAAAACTCACCTCAAAAAAAAAAAAAGAAAAAGAAAAGAAAGAAAGAAAGAAAGAAAATGCATTTTAAAACTTTTTTCTTTTTTTCTCTCTTTTTTTTAGTCTCAAGATATAACCTTGAAGCAAACTGCAGAAATTTTTTCCCCTCCTCAGTCTTAATATATAGCTTTGAAACATACCAAGAGTCTTTGTTCCCCCGCCATTTCCCACTGTACACTCCCTTACGTCACATACATTTATCTGACTGTAGGCTTGTATCTAAATATGTGCTTACTTAGAAGTTCTAGGGACTAATTTTGAGACAGATTACAGGCATGGAAACCCAGCTGCAAAATTCCAGAGATTACCTCAAAGCAGTTAGTCAACAACCCGGCCATTGTGGGGATGATGCCAGCCCATGCTCCAGGTGGACCATGACTCAAGATAACCACCAGAACGAGACGCATGGACCTGTACCCAGCACCACTCCTTGCATGCCACCCACTGCAAGTTCCCTTTGTAAGCCCCTCTCCCCAGGCTAAAGTTTGAAATGGTTCCTTTAAGGCACAAGCCATGGCCACTTCCCCAGTGCTAGCTCTGCAATAAAGCTTCTTTCTTTTCACTGCATCTTGTCCTTGTTATTGGTTTTGCAAGCAGCCAAGCCTGCATTTGGTTACATTTTATTGTTTTAAAACTACTTTCAAATGCATTACTTCTAAAAATTCTCAAAATTACTCACTGATGTACTAGAATACATCATCAGATATGATGTCTTGAAAAGCTATAGAGCTCTTTCTTAGCTTGCTTCTTCAAACATTGGCTCAGGTAGCTTCTCTTTCCCACCTCTCTCTACATTCCTTGAGTCACTACTCGAATTTAAGTCTTCAATAGATAATGCACACTTGTTGGAAAGAGCTCTGGATGTGTGGGCACATGACAAACGACTGATTTTCCCTCAGAATCGCCTCTCAAGTCATCCAAATCCAGATGCCCAGAATTGTTTCCTTCATCTCTTCCCTATCATCAAAAGACCTAGAGAGTAGGAGGATGCATAGAACCTGCTCTGAGGCAATAAGACAGAGCAGGGATCTATCTTAGAGGCGAGCAGGGCACCCTCCCCAACCCAGCATGGAAATAAACGAAAATCTTCAATTTCTTTGCTAGCCTTGAAAAGAAAAAAGAGGAACTAGATAAGCAAGAAGGTAATGCTAGCTTAAAACAATAGCCAGGGAAGTTAGAATCAGGGGATGTTTGGTTCCCTACAGAAACTAAAAATAGCATCTTAACATACATCCCTGAGTTCTTCAGAAACTCAGACCCCCAACAAACAGATCTGCTGGCACATAGACCTCAGATAAGGGGGAAACTGAGGACTAAACTCTCACCACCATTCATCTAAATTATTTCTAGTGGCCTGGAGAAAGTCACACCCATGATCCAAAGCTAACATTCTGTTCTGCTGGCCCCCATTCTTAAACAAACTTTCATCTCCTTAACCAATTGCAAATCAGATGATCTTTGAATCTACCTATGACCTGTGAGCCCCTGCTTCAATACCTCGCCTTATTCAGCCAAACTAATGTGTAATCTCCACATTTTAGTTTACTATTTTGCCTGTAACTTTTGCTTTCCTGAAATTTATTCCCGCCTTTATTTAATTATTTATTTATTTTTTTGAGACGGAGTTTCACTTTGTCGCCCAGGCTGGAGTGCAGTGGCACTATCTCGGCTCACTGGAAGCTCCACCCCCCAGGTTCACGCCATTCTCCTGCCTCAGCCTCCCCAGTAGCTGGGACTGCAGGCGCCCGCCACCACGCCTGGCTAATTTTTTTGTATTTTTAGTAGAGACGGGGTTTCACCGTATTAGCCGGGATGGTCTCGATCTCCTGACCTCGTGATCCGCCTGCCTCGGCCTCCCAAAGTGCTGGGATTACAGGCATCAGCCACCGAACCCGGCCTTTTCCCGCCTTTAAAAACCCTTACCTGAAGTCATCAGAGAGGTCAGGTCTTCAGTGTGAGCCACAAGGTTCTCCTTGCTTGCTGCTTTGAAAATAAACTCCCTCCTTTCTCCTGCCGCAGACCTTGGTGTGAATATTTGATCTTACTGTGCTGGACGATCAGACCCCAGTTCAGTTCCATAAGAACAATCTCTCCCGTGCCCCACAGAGTCTATCAGCACATGATTCCCTATTATTCAATGATTGCTTGACAGGAGTTGAAGTATGAAGAAAAGTTCTGGATATAAACGGAATATTCTGACATTCTAATAGCTAGGTGGTCCAGTGACAAACTCAACCAAGGTGGCTCAGGTAGGAGTGGCCTTGCAGATGTTGATAGAAAATACATTCAAGACCAGGTACAATGGCTCACGTCTGTAATCCCAGCACTTTGTGAGGCCGAAACGGGCGGATCACTTAAGGTCAGGAGTTCGAGACCAGCCTGGCCAACATGATGAAACCTCGCCTCTACCAAAAATACAAAAAACTACCAGGGTGTGGGGGTGCCCGCCTGTAGTCCCAGCTGCTTGGGAGGCTGAGGCAGGAGATTCACTTGAGCCTGGGAAATGGAGGTTGCAGTGAGCCAAGATTGCTCCACTGCACTCCAGCCTGGGTGACAGAGGGAGATTCTGTCTCCAAAATAAATAAATAAATAGAAAAAGAAAATACATTCAATTATCTTACATTATCCATAAGTGAGACCTTTGGTTACTGTTACTGGAACAATATCTGTTGCATATACCAATTTAGGGGGAGTTGGTATGAAACGTGGTGGAAATTCTAGATGTGATATGGAAAGGTCACCCATGGGATGCTCACACAAACTCAGTTTAAGGGCTGGTGGTCTTGACCAGCGTGAGCTGAGTTTAGGGCTGAGTCTTGAGTTCCTGAAAAACAACTAGGTCAACACCTTGTGACGCATACTTCAGAGTCAGATGTGATATGTAGGAACATTGTGGAAACTATGGCTAGGCTACCTGACATTTTACTAAGGCAGTAAGCACTACAGCGTCAGCAAAGGTTATTGTTAATGAGGACTAAACTCTGATTTTTTTAATCTTGCCCAAATTCCTATCTAAGGGGTCTGGGGAGTCATGCCCTACAAATCATCAATTCTCATCAGATGAGTTTTATTTAACCCTGTATATCATGTTTTACTTTCCAACCTGACTCTGGCATAACATTACCAGACAAAAAAGAAAAAGTATTTTGCCCCAAAACATGTTTCTTTGCCACATTTTGAAATTGCCCTGCAAAGCTGTTCTTTGTGGGGGAAAATTTGCATCTGTAAAGAATCTCTATTAACATAGCTAAATATTTTTCTTCCAGACCTTCCAATCCTAAAGATATTAATTAAGATCTGAAAGGGAAACATTTGTCATCTATTGTCTCTAAGGGCAGCCACTATAAGACTTCAAAAGAATTGGTTTCTACCATCTTTATTTTAACCTGAATATTCCCTTTCTATCAATCTCAGGTCTTTAGACAAAACTAGTTGTCAACCAGAAAATGTTTAAATTCACCTATAGCCTGGAGGCCCCCCACTCCCCATCAGCTTTGAGTTGTCCCGCCTTGCTGGACCAAACCAATGTATTTCTTAAATGTATTTGATTGATGTTTCATGCCTCTCTAAAATGTATAAAACCAGCTGTGCTCCAACCACCTTGGGCACATGTCCTCAGGACCTCCTGAGAGCTGTGTCATAGGCCATGGTCACTCATATTTGGCTCAGAATAAATCTCTTCAAATATTTTACAGAGTTTGACTCTTTTCTTTTCTTTTGAAATGGTGTTTTGCTCCTGTTGCCCAGGCTGGAGTGCAATGGCATGATCTTGGCTCACTGCAACCTCTGCCTCCCAGGTTCAAGCAATTCACCTGCCTCGGCCTCCCAAGTAGCTGGGATTACAGGTGCCCCCCACCACGCCCAGCTAATTTTTGTATTTTTAGTAGAGATGGGGTTTCACCACCTCGGCCAGGTAGGTCTTGAACTCCTGACCTCCGGTGATCCTCCCGCCTTGGCCTCCCAAAGTGCTGGGATTACAGGCGTGAGCCACCACACCCAGCTGACTCTTTTCATCGACAATAACAAACTGCCTAGTAAAACTTCAGATACTGGCTACCTAATCGTATCTATCTGGCCACCAGTTTCACTAGATACTCTTTCACCTCTCAATGAAAGTCCCACAGTTCACAATGTTATAAGTGGCTTTCTTCAGAGAAGTTTCTATGTAACATAGCATAACCCTCCAGGGACTTCCCAGCACTTTGTCAGAAATTGAGTGCAGAAGCCAGGTCTCTCGTTGTCTACTGATAGCACCAGATAACCCCTTTCTGGGGTCACCTCACTCTAGGGTCTTGCACTTCTTCTGTGCCCTGGAGTCAGCCTTTGATGTTTGTAGCCTTTGCTTGAGGCCACTGTCTGAATAAACTCAAGTGTTCCAGATGAGAAGATACAGGAACAAGTTCACATAATAAGGCTATTCCCCATCACCACCTCCACTACCAATCAGCTGGAGCCCTGCAGCTCCCCCTGCTATTCCTTTCTCCACTGCTGCAGATTTCCAGGGCCCTGAGGAAAGGAGGACTCAGACTCTGCTCTTCAGATCCACACACTGATCCCAACTATAACCAGTGACCTGAACTTGGAGTCTGAGTAGGGTAAGAAGGGCTCTGCTGAGGATGTTTGGGGGACAGCCAGGAGCACTGAAAGGAGGCTGATTGAACTTTTAGATAGCAAAAAATGGAGAAGGATTCAAATCATGGAAAACAAAGGTGTGAATTCTGGTCAGCCTCAGTCCCACTGATACAGGGTTTCCCTGCCCCTCCCTTCCTTCACCCCCAGTCTTCTCAAACACAATGCATTAAAACCGCTTACATCCTGCTCTTCTATCCTCTGTAGGTCTTTATCATCAGGACAGGGTTCCACAGATAGGAAGTACCGACCCTTTGTTCTGTGTCTGATGTGGACATTTGACATCATTAGAAGTGCTCTCAAATACATGCGTCTCATTAGACTCTTGCAGGTCTGTAGGGAGCTATTATTAAGTCCATCTGAGGACACCAATGCTCAGAGTTGTGAATCAGGTTAGAGATTCAGTAAGGGCGGGAACACTTCTCATGGTAAATGAGGACAGAGCACTAGTTTAAACGGTAGACTCTTTCAAAAAGATCCCCACACTCCATGCTATCACCACAGAAGCCACTGTGGGGGCTCTTTTAGTCTTGGTACTTGATTGATTACAGGAATATTTCAAATCTGGAATTCTGGTTGGGTGTTGTGGCTCATGCCTGAGAATCCCAGCACTTTGGGAAACCGAGGTGGGTAGATCACTTGAGGCCAGGATTTTGATACTAGCCTGGCTAACATGGCGAAACATTGTCTCTACTAAAAAAAATACAAAAATTAGCTGGGTGTGGTGGCGGGCACCTATAATCTCAACTACGTGGGAGGCTGAGACAGAGAATCTATTGAACCCTGGAGGCGAAGGTTGCAGTGAGACAAGACTGTGCCTCTGCACTCCAGCCTGGGTGACACAGTGAGACTCTGTCTCAAAAATAAATAAACAAACAAAAACCTCAAAACTGGAGTTCTTTTATGATGACATTTTCAAAGGGCAGCTCTGACAAACCAAGATCATTTGTAATAGTGATAATTAGGGGAATGACCCCTGAGAAGGAATATGGGTAGTTAGTAATGAACATACGTTCCACTCAGGCTTTGGAGAAAGTGTTATAAGGAAGTCAAGATTGGAGAAGCATCATTAAGTAATTGGAGAAGCATGCAAGAAGTAATTGCAGGCTAGGCTGTCATTTTAGCGAATTGAAGCCTTCCTACCTAGGAACCACTTCCCAAGTAGTTACTCATTTTCTACATTTCCCTAAAATCTGACAACCCTTTCCACTTCAAGGACATAAACCTTAAAATATCATTCTCTTTTGGACACATGATCTCCTGAGAGTTGGTCCGGTAAAAAGGAGCCACCTGGAGGGTGATTGGCTCCTCAGGTTGGGTGTAAGAGAGGGATGAGAGGAGATGGTTGGAATTCTCAAAATGAACTTCATCTATTTTTTCTAATTATGTGTTTCGCTTACACAGGCTGAAGCGTGTTTTTAGTTCTTAGAAACTCTATTCTCTAATGAGAATTATCATCTTCTCATCGGGGAACCAAATAGTAAAATTGCACCCAAGTGCCTGCCTGGTGGGGAAGGAATTTTAAGGTGGAGTTCAGCTCTCTGGGCATTGTCTGGATAATGCTTTTCTTTCTCTTCTCCGTGGACACGCAGGTGGCCCCGGTGACTGAGATGGCATCGTCTCTAAAGATCTGGGGCACACTCTTGGCCCTGCTTTGCATCCTATGCACACTGCTTGTACAGAGCAAAGAAGTTTCTTGGAGAGAATTCATGAAACAGCACTACTTAAGTCCAAGTCGAGAATTCAGAGAGTACAAATGTGATGTCCTCATGAGAGAAAATGAAGCTCTGAAAGAAAAGAGCTCTCACATGTTTATCTATATCTCATGGTACAAAATCGAGCATATATGCACTAGTGACAACTGGATGGATCGCTTCCGAAATGCGTATGTATGGGTCCAGAATCCTCTCAAAGTACTCAAGTGTCACCAGGAGAATTCCAAAAATAGCTACACAGAGAGCAGGAGCTTCAACTACATTGAATTCCATTGTAGCATGGACGGGTATGTTGATAGCATAGAAGACCTAAAGATGGTAGAACCTATCAGCAACTAGAAAGTCTATGCACATCCTCAGGTATTGGTAGAGTATTCAGTGCTTTTAAGTAGCGGCCCCTGCCTCCATCTATAGTCCTACCACTCCCCTCTTGCATTTATTTGTCAATGTTTTCCAAATACTTAGAGTTATGAATAGCATAATTTCTTGATACCATAACTTTGCCTGTGTTGTTTCTCTGCCTGGAATACACTTTTGACTTCATTTACCTAATTTATTCTTATACTTTTGTCAACATTCAGCTCATATGGCATCTGTTCTTGACTAACCCAAGACTTTCCTGATATTGACTCTCTTGATACATACCCAAGCTGAACAATCTTCCCTTCCCTAAATAAATTATATGACTCCAATGTGTGTGACATTCATATATGTTATGTGCACGGAGTGAGTATAGTGTGATTGATATGGGTGTGTGTGATCTAGACTATGCATGTGATTGATGCTGTGCAAGGGATTGAAGGTGCATTTTATGGGTGCATATCTAATGTATGTAATATGTTTGTGTATATGATGAGGGTATGAATGATTGTGTGCTTAGTTCAAGACAAGTTGTGATGTAGGCATTGATTGCAGCATCAATTTGAAATAATCAAAAGTGTCAGAATCCAGTTTTAAAGAGTTGATTCAAGCAAAAGGCTAGGAGTGGCCATTCGGTAACACACAGACTCCACAGAAATGGAGTCAGTGTTCCAAAGCTGAAAATTAAGTTCTTGCTTATGTAGGAAAAAGACAAAAGAATTTAACAGGATTACAACAATTTCTATAACAGCTGGTTTAAGAGTTACAACAAATTAATCAGTTACAGTTTGTCCCCCAAGTCTTCTTTTCTTTTCTTTATAGCTTGTTTTCATTTCCTTTCCAATTTAAAAGAGTGTATTTAACATTCCATCTTAATGTGATAGCGATGAAGTCTTTCTAAGAGGAGAGGGAAGTTACTCTATCATGAAGATCAGCAGTGGAGAGGGAAGGAGTCTTCCCCTGTACCCTTCAGTAATTTACAACATTTCACCGAACAATGCAGGTAAGAAAGAAGGTTTAATCTATAAACATAGAAACCACGGTTACAGCTGCCTTGGTTACAGTGGCCTGGCATGTGACTGAAGCCCCCAAATCACATTTCTTTAAGGTTAAAAATAATTTAGAGTTCCAACAACTGGGTCGTTAGATTGCTTATTTTCACAGTGGTGACATGCTTTAGTTCCATTCAGATTTTGGGGCATTGGCAGAACTCACTGGGTGTAAAACATGTAGCATGGTTTCTTGCTCATAGTAGATGCTCAGTGAAAATTGCTTCTTTTCTCAACTCATTATTTGGCTTAGTACTTTCATTCTGACTTTGATAAACAAACATAACAAGTGCTCATCAATCATTTGATCTCCCTAACTCTAGAGATAGGGATTTATAAAATAAAAATACATGCTGGGTATGTTAGCTCACATTTGTAATCCCAGCACTTTGAGAGGCCGAGGTGGGTGGTTAGGAGTTTGAGGTCAAGAGTTTACCATTTGAGGTCAGGAATTTGAGACCAGCCTGACCAACATGGTGAAACCTTGTCTCTACTAAAAATACAAAAAATGAGCCGAGTGTGGTGGCACATACCTGTAATCTCAGCTACTCGGGAGGTTGAGGCAAGAGAATCACTTGAACCCGGGAGGTAGAGGCTACAGTAAGTTGAGATCGTGCTGCTGCACTCCAGCCTGGGTGTCAGAACCAGAGCATCTCAAAAAACAAAAACAAATAAACAAACAAAAAATACAGCAGGCTGTCATCTGTGAGGACTGAATTCTGACCTTTTTTTCTCTCTTGCCCAAATTCCTACCTAAGGGGCTTGGAGCATCACACCCTGAAAACCATAAAATATTATTAGGTGGGTTTTATTTAACTCTGTACAATTCATGTCTTATACCCAGTCAGTTCTGCCAATACCCCAAAATCTGAGTGGAACTAAAGCATGTCACCACTGTGAAAATAAGTAATTTAATGTGGCTTACCTTCCAACCCAACTCTGCCATAACATCAAATGACAGATAAATAAATCAAAATATTTTATCCCAAAATATTTTTTGCCTTATTTTGAAAAATGGCCCTGCAAAGCCGTCTTCTGTGGGGAAGAGTTGCATCTGTAAGGAATGTCTGTTAACATAACCAGATCTTTCCCCTTCTAGGCCCTCCCAATCCTGAAGAGATTAACTAAGAGTCTAGCACCTTTTAAAGGTCTGAATAGGGAACACTTGCCATCTATTGTCCCTAAGGGTAGCCACCTATGAGACTTCATCTACATAATAAGAACCTTGTCTCCACAACCCTTTATTTTAACCCAGACATCCTTTATCTATTGAGTCTAGGTCTTTTCGATAATAACAACTCTTTCAAACAATTGCCAATCAGAACATCTTTGAATTCAACTAATTCCTGTAAGCCGTTGCTTCAAGTTGTCCTGCCTTTCTGGACTGAACTAATGTATACATCACATGTATTGACTGATATATCTCCCTAAAAACTATACAACCAAACTGTAAACCAATCACCTTTGGCACATGTTCTCCGGTCCTCCTGAGACTGTGCCTTGGGGCCATGGTCACTCATATTTGGCTCATAGTAAACCTTTTTAAATATTTTATGGAGTTTGACTCTTTTTGTTGACATTTGTACGGAAGCTATACCTGCCTAGGATTAAAAAAAAAAGGAACTCCTCTTTTATCAACCACAGACCTATAGATATCCCTACTGGACTCAATTCATTAAGAATGTTTCTGCCAGGCACGATGGCTCATGCCTGTAATCCCAGCACTTTGGGAGGCCAAGGTGGGCAGATCACGAGGTCAGGAGTTCGAGACCAGCCTAGCTAACATAGTAAAACCCATCTCTACTAAAAATACAAAAAATTAGCTGGGTGTGGTGGCGGGTGCCTGTAATCCCAGCACTTTGGGAGGCCAAGGTGGGCAGATCACGAGGTCAGGAGTTCGAGACCAGCCTGGCCAACATAGTAAAACCCATCTCTACTAAAAATACAAAAAATTAGCTGGGTGTGGTGGCGGGTGCCTGTAATCCCAGCTACTCAGGAGGCTTAGGCAGGAGACTCGCTTGAACCCGGAAGGCAGAGGTTGCAGTGAGTCGAGATCACGCCATTGCACTCCAGCCTGGGTGACAGTGCGAGACTCCATCTCAAAAAAAAAAAAAAGAATGTTTCTAAGGGCCAGGTGAGGTGGCTCATGCCTGTAATTCCAGCACTTTGGGAGGTTGAGGCAGGCAGATCACTTGAGGTCAGAAGTTCGAGACCAGCCTGGCCAACATGGTGATACCCTGTCTCTACTAAAAATAAGAAAATTAACCAGGAGTGGTGGCCCATGCTCGTAATTCCAGCTACTTGGGAGGCTGAGGCATGAGAATCACTTGAACCAAGGAGGCAGAGGTTACAGTGAGCTGAGATCACGCCACTGTGCTCCAGCCCTGGCAACAAAGTGAGACTCTTATCTCAAAAAACAAGAAAAATGTTTCCAAGAAGATCAATGTATATTAGATGGACTAAAGCATTACATTTCCTAAGGACAACACCTCAAGTAGAATATATTAGCACAAATAATTTTATCTGAAAATAACCATTTTTACATGGTAGAGACAGGACAGGGGTTGGAAGACTTTAAACTGCAATACTGCTCAAGAATGGAGCTTAAGACTTAAATTTTGTTGTAGGAAAGAGGAAATAAATGGGATAAAAAAGTGTTGGGAAGGCCAGGTGCGGTGGCTCATGCCTGTAATTCCAGCACTTTGGTAGGCTGAAGCAGGTGGATCATGAGGTCAGGAGATTGAGACCATCCTGGCCAACATGGTGAAACTCCATCTCTACTAACATACAAAGAAAAACATTAGCCAGGCATGGTGGCACGCACTTGTAGTCCCAACTATTCAGGAGGCTGAGGCAGGGGAATCGCTTGAACCCAGAGGTGGAGGTTGCATTAAGCTGAGACTGCGCCACTGCACTCCAGCCAGCCTCAAAAAAAAAAAAAAAAAAAAAAAATTGGTTCACAAGCAGGTTGAGTGGATTGTGCCACTGCACTCCAGCCAGCCTCAAAAAAAAAAAAAAAAAAAAAATTGGGTTCACAAGTAGGTCGAGAAATTCTGTTTGCTAATTGCAGGAGTGAGATGCAAAGTAAGAAATGTTTACTTCATACAATTCTCCCTGGAGCAGTATGGGCCAGGGAAAATGCTAAACAGTAAAGTACCTTGTGTTCTTCAGATTCCTACAATGTGGAATGACTCTGGCCTTGAAACAATTAAAGAAAAACCAAAGTGTCAACATTATTTATTAAGTGACTGCACACTTTCCTATAACTCTAGTAGCCAGCGTATAAGGAAGTTCCTCAGCTTTGCAATTTTTGAGTGCACCTGGGGAGGAGCAGACACCTGGGGATGACAATCTCTACCAACCAAACTCAGAAGAGACTAGTATTAAACCAGTAGCTCTGCATGTAGGATCAATATACATATGAGAAGAAACAATACTGTTTGTTTTTCTCAGTTGACAAACGCTCTTCAAAATGTATGTAGGGAAGGAAAAAATTTTCCTTCTACCCCTTTGGTTCTTGGCTGGGGCCACCAAAACAAAAGTCAGATTAACAAGAGAAAAATGGAAGTTTAGTAACATGTGCATCTCATGCATACATGAGAGAAATTCAGAAAGCAACTCAAAGAGGTGGCTAGAACTTGGGCTTAAATGCCTTCCGCTAAAGCAAAGGAAGAAGCCTGTCGGGGAGCAACTTACAGGGGGATGACCAGGAAAAGTACAGTAAACAAGGGAAAGCTTTCTCATGCAGATTTAAGTCAGTACCTTCTCCGCTGATAAGGGTTTCTTTTGATTTAGAGTCACCTTTCTCTTTCTGGTGAAGAAAGGGAGACATCCTTACAAATGAAGATTTCCCTTATAAACGCAAATGTCCCTTACAAAACAGCAACGTGCACTCTATTTTCAGAGCTTGTCTTGTGTATACTGCTTCTCAAAATAAGCAGTTCAAAATAATATTCATACTAAAGAAGCATATTTTGGGGTGGCATATTCTGGTCTCCTATAGTAGGTTCTCACAAATACCTCATTTAAGTAACTCTTTAAAACTTGCTTTTATTAAAGGGTTAGCAGATGGTTGTTCAAAATAGTATAGGAGGAAAGTAGATTTAAGGGCAATTAGTAATAGCTTTGTGTTGTTTCTCTGGCTTTCCCGGTGGTCCACCCCTTATTTGGATGGCTGTATATGGACTCTCCTTAGGTATCTACCCTTCCTGTTTTGTGTGTAGTATTGGTGAGGCTGTCCACTAAGGTCTGCAGTCCCCTCTACTGAGCCAAGCGATGGTTATGAGATCCAAGCTAGCCTAACTGAAGTCTCATAGGAAACAAGAATATGTCACCCCAAAATATGCCTCCAGGTTCAAAGTCCTGTCAATTAGCATTTTTGCTGCTTGCATCCTTACCGGCTTTGATGATGTCAGTTTTCACTGCATTTTAGTCATTCATGTAGGTGTGTAGTATTATCCCATTGTTTTAATTTGCAATTTTCTAATGACAGATTGAAGGGATTCACAGCCCACCAATATGGCAAAACTGCCCTTGCAGAGTTATGGAGTGTTGCAAGCCAGGCTCTAGGCAGAATTGCACATTAATCATAGCATGCTGGTACACTTCAACCCACTTCCCTGTAGCTTCTAATTTCCCAAGTAGCATGCTGACCACCTACTCCCTGATTGTTCCTATAGGTAGAATCTCCGATACTAGAATCATGAAACCTTTTTGCTTAAGAATTGCTTAAGGTGTTTTTCTGATCCTGAATTCCAGTGCAACAGCTAATGCTAACCAGTCTAAAGACCCCTACCAAGGAACTGGCTTGGCACATGAATGCTGAGTTTCTTCATGTCCCTGTCCCATGACTTCACCTCTCACTTCTTGATGAATCAGAAATCCTCACATTTTGGCCCTTGTCCAGACTTCCTTAAAAACCCTATCCCCAAACCCAAAACCAAATTGTAGGTTACCTCCCATCTACTCATTTGGCTGCCCTATGAAAATTAAACTCTCTCTTTTTCAATCCCTGTTTTCTTACTATATCCATTTGTTGTGCATCAAGTAACAAATCTGTTATGATTATAGTGGCATGAAAATTATTTTAAACTGAAAATGTCTGAACAGACAGAAGCTGCAGAAAGAAACGCTATTTAAACTTAACCGGAGCCTCTTGAAAATTCAGCTGCCATTGATCCCCTTCAAAGGTATTTTCCTGTTTGAAACGAGACAGCCCCTTAGCACTGGGATGTGTAAATTAGCTTCCATAAACCCCCATACAGGGAAACTTCCAGCCAGGAAGAAATCAATCTACCCATTTCTATTAGCAACAGAAAGCTTACTAGAACCTTCCATATTTTCCTTTTGAAGCCCCAACAAAAATCTTTTATTTTTTATTTTATTTTATTTTTGAGACAGACTTTCACTCTTGTTGCCCAGGCTGGAGTGCAGTGGCGCAACCTTGTCTCACTGCAACCTCCACCTGCCAGGTTCAAGAGATTCTCCTGCCTCGGCCTCCCGAGTAGCTGGGATTACAGGTGCCCACCACCATGCCTGACTAAATTTTGTATTTTTAGTAGAGACGGGGTTTTACCATGTTGGCCAGGATGGTCTCAAACTCCTAACCTCAGGTGATCTGCCCACATTGGCCTCCCAAAGTGCTGGGATTACAGGTGTGAGCCACCATGCCCGGCCAAATCTTTTTTTAAAAAATAGAGATGGGGGTCTTGCTATGCTGTTGGTTTCAAACTCCATGCCTCAAGTGATCCTCCTGCCTCAGTCTCCCAGAATGTTAGGATTACAGGCATGAGCCACTGCACTTGGCCAAAAACACTTTTTTTAAAGTTGGTATATAACTTTACCTCTGGCTATTCAGCAAGTTACTCATTATGTAATACTCCTGTGTGCATGTGTAAATAAACTTTGAATTTTCTCCTGTTAATCTTTTTCTAATTCACAAGCTCTTTTACCACCACCTTTAAAACCTAAAATGATAGAGGAAAAGTTTTTCTCCAAACAATGTGATGCTGAACATCTTTTCATTGCTCATCTGCCATCTGTATATCTTGTTTGGTGAAGTGTTGGGGTACAGAGAATCATACTACAAACTATGATGCATGGCATTCTGAGCACTTTTGAATTAAAGAAATTAAATTAAAGAATTAAATTTAACTAGAATTAAAGAATTAAAGAAACCAAAACTTCTTAGAAGCTGCCTCAGGACCAAAGATGTTCTAATCTTCTCTCATTCCTCCCCCAGCTCTCAAATGCAGAGAGTAGCTCTCTCTGGAAGTTCCCTTGTCTGGATAAGGAAAACTTCTTCCAAGAAATGCAATTGTCTTAAGACCCCCCTTTCTAAAAATCTCATCAGATAACCAGGAAATATTAGCCACCTGAAAAAAAGAAGAGACTAGAAGTCTCTTCACACCACACTCAGATAGACCTTTCATCTATTCTTCCAAGAGCAGCTCCAAAAGAGTACCTAAGAGACTTTATCTGTATAATAAGGCAACCTTTGTTCATAGTGCAGTTCCACCCTTCACCTTCCCATAACTCGTCACCCTTCCATTCAGCTGCCAAAGAGACTCATTTACAAACTATTGTCTGCTATTTGGGGCCAGTTCCCTAAAAAATATTTAAAACTCCTCAAAATTGCCTACATTTTCCCCATGTTCCTCTCCCCTATGAAGAGAATACATGAATTTCAACTATTTAGTCTTTCTTTGAGTCTCATAATTTGTATGGTTCCCATGATTATGCACAGTAATAAATTTGTATGCCTTTTTCTCCTGTTAATCTGTCTATTGTCAGTTCATTTCAGAAGTTTTGAACCTTCAGAGGGAGAGGAAAAATTGTCTTTGCCCCATACCATTCAGATGTTTTGCCCATTTTCCAACTAGGTTGTTGGTTTTCTTATGGTTGAGGTTTTTTGAGTTCTTTGTATATTTTGGATAATGTTCTTTTATCAGATATATCTTTTGCAAATATCTTCTCTCAGTCTCTGGCTTGTCTTTTTATTCTCTTAATAGTATCTGTTGCAGAGCAGAAGTTTTCAATTTTAATGAAGTTCCACTTATCAATATTTTTCTTTCATGGATTGTGCTTTTGGTATTATATCTAAAAAATCATTGCCAAACTCAAGGTTGCCTAGATTTTCTTCTATGTTATTTTCTAGAATTTTTATAGTTTTGTATTTTGCATTAGGTCTATGGTCCATTTTGAATTAACATTTTGCCAGGCGCAGCGGCTTACGCCTGTAATCCCAGCACTTTGGGAGGCCGAGGTGGGCAGATCACAAGGTCAGGGGATGGAGACCATCCTGGCTAACAAGGTGAAACCCAGTCTCTACTAAATATACAAAAATTAGCCGGGCGTGGTGGCAGGCACCTGTAGTCCCAGTTACTCGGGAGGCTGAGGCAGGAGAATGGCATGAACCCAGGAGGCGGAGCTTGCAGTGAACTGAGATTGCGACACTGCACTCCAGCCTGGGCGACAGAGCGAGACTCCGTCTCAAAAAAAACCAAAAAACAAAAAACAAACATTTGTGTGGCCAGGCATGATGGCTCACACCTGTAATCCCAGCACTTTGGGAGGCCGAGGTGGGCGGATCACCTGAGGTCAGGAGTTCGAGGCCAGCCTCACCAACATGGTGAAACCCTGTCTCTACTAAAAATACAAAATTAGCTGGGTGTAGTGGTGCATGCCTGTAATCCCAACTACTCGGGAGGCTGAGGCAGGAGAATCACTTGAACCTGAGCGGCAGAGGTTGTGGTGAGCCAAGATCATGCCATTGCACTCCAGCCTGGGCAACAAAAGCGAAACTCCATCTCAAAAAAAAAATTGTGAAAGATATAAAGTACAGGTCTATGAAAATGTATGAAGTCTAACCTATGAAAAGATTTATTTTTTGCATGTGTACATTCAGTTCTACTACCATTTGTTGAAAAGACTAACTTTTCTCAATTGAAAATTGATCCTTTGTCACAGATTAGTTCACTGTGTTTGTGTGGGTCTACCTCTGGGCTTTCTACTTGGTTCCATTGACCTATTTGTCTATTTTTCACCAATAACACACTGTCTTAATTGCTGTAGCTTTATAGTAAGTTTTGAAGTTGGGTCACGTCAGTTTTCTGACTTTGTTCTTCTTTTTCTGCAATGTGTTGGCTATTCTGAATCTATTTTTTTTTTTTTTTTTTTTGAGACAGAGTCTCGCTCTGTCACCCAGGCTGGAGTGCAGTGGTGTGATCTCGGCTCACTGCAAGCTCCACCTCCCGGATTCAAGCGATTCTCGTGCCTCAGCCTCCCAAGTAGCTGGTACTATAGGCGCCCGCCACCAGGCCTGGCTAATTTTTTGTATTTTTAGTAGAAACGGGGTTTCACTGTGTTAGCCAGGATGGTCTTGATCTCTTGACCTGGTGATCAGCCTGCCTCGGCCTCCCAAAGTGCTGGGATTACAGGCGTGAGCCATCGTGCCCAACCTGAATCTTTTACCTTTATATAAACTTCAGAGTCAGTTTGTCACTATCCACAAAATAATGTGCTGGGATATTGATTGAGATTGTGCTGAATCTATAGATCAAGTTGAGAGGAACTGACATCTTAACATATTGAGTCTTCCTTCTCATGTACATGGAATGAATATCTGTGCTTCCTCAATTTCTTCTATTAGAGTTTTAAATTTTCCCTCATATCAATTTTTACATACTGTGTTAGATTTACACCTAAGTATTTCACTTTCTTTGGTGCAATATAAATGGTATTGTGTTTTAAATTTCAAATTGCAATTGTTCATTGCTGGTATATAAGAAAGCAACTGACTTTTGTATATTAACCTTGTATCCTGCAACCTTGCTATAAACAGACATTATGTTTATTCTGCAGACATTTGGAGCCATAAAAGCATGGGGCAAGAGTGTTGTACTATTATATCTTGTTCAAAAAAAGACTAATCTGGAAGTAATATGTAGAATGGATTGGAAGGAGAAAAAAACAAGGCAAGGAGTCCATGTGGCAGGCTTTTATGTGAGCCCTCCATAAGACAATGAGTTTCTGAATAAGGGTGTTGCAGTACCAGTGAAAAGGTAAGAACAGATTCAAGAGGCAAATATCCTAAATTCGGCCTTCTTCAGGCTTACAGGTCTTTTCATACACAGTTCTGTCTTTGGGAGGCGCTTAACACTCTCTTCACCTAACTTCTAATTATTCCTCAAAATTCAGTTCAGGTGTTGTGCCCTCCAACAATCCTCCCCCTCTACTATCTTCCCGTAGCCTCCTGCAGTGTCCTCCATCACACTGTAAGTGCTATTTATATTAATATAATCTACTTGTCTATATACTTACCTGCCTGTCTCTAATCTCTTTCATTAAATCATGAGCTCCTGGCAGATCACGAGGTCAGGAGATCGAGACCATCCTGGCTAACACAGTGAAACCCCGTCTCTACTAAAAATACAAAAAAATTAGCTGGGCGTGATGGCGGGCGCCTGTAGTCCCAGCTACTCGGGAAGCTGAGGCAGGAGAATGGCACGAACCCAGGAGGTGGAGCTTGCAGTGAGCAAAGATCGCACCACTGCACTCCAGCCTGGGCGACAGAGCAAGACTCCGTCTCAAAAAAAAAAAAGAAAAAACAAAAAAAAATTCATGAGCTCCTGAATTTGTGTAGCCCAGTACCTGGCCCAATAAGTATATGCATAAATAAGTAATTTATTCACATCTGTTGTAGGAACTTACAACATTACCAAGTACGTGGTAGGCATTATATCATAATATCATATTTATGTGACATATTTTCTCTTAAGAAACAGGAATCATAAGGCTTCAAAAAAAAAAAAAACACTGAAGCCTCAGATGAGGCAGGAAGCACTCATTCCATATCAGGAAGTGATCAGTTCCTCAAAACTGTGAGTTTTCAGTCATGTTGTTTCTTTAAGTTGGTTTAGCCTTCCTGTATACATGTGATAATGATACTGTTTTAAAGAACAGGTGTGAAAGTCTAAGAGTTTAATCCAGACTCTGCACAAGAAGTTAATCTGCCAAACCCTAGGATTCTCCTTCTGAAAGCTCAGAATATTTCTTCCCCTTCCCTATACACACAGGGCTGGAAGGGTTAGAGAAGAAAGGCAGACAACAGCTTCTGAGCTTTGGACTAATCACAGCCTCTGTTCTCAGCAGGAGCCCCAACACTGAGATCAGGTAAGAAAGAAAGCCTCAGGGCTGGAGGGAGTAGAGCAGTAAAGACGGCTGGGAGGTAGTGGTCAGATAGAGGGTAAATATTTCAGGAGGGAAGAAGGAAGAAACTTTCTGATATGACAGCCATCAAATGCATGAGTACTTGTGAAAGAAAATGGGATATGCCAATCAAAGGAGAGGTCATATTTCTGTTTCCTGGGCTTCAGGTTCTTCATAGAATTGTGAGACTATGTGAGAAAGAAGATTTTAAAGGGAGCTGTAAAATCTTAAAAGGCAAAATAAAAATCTAAATAGTTATGATTAAAAATTTTGCTCTTATTGCTTCTCCTACTATAACTATCTTCTCTCTTTCTACACAGAAAAGATGGTGCTACGCTTTCCTCTTCTTTTACTGCTGCTGGTTCTATGGGGACCAGTGTGTCCACTTCATGCTTGGCCTAAGCGTCTCACCAAGGCTCACTGGTTTGAAATTCAGCATATACAGCCAAGTCCTCTCCAATGCAACAGGGCAATGAGTGGCATCAACAATTATACCCAGCACTGTAAGCATCAAAATACCTTTCTGCATGACTCTTTCCAGAATGTGGCTGCTGTCTGTGATTTGCTCAGCATTGTCTGCAAAAATCGTCGGCACAACTGCCACCAGAGCTCAAAGCCTGTCAACATGACTGACTGCAGACTCACTTCAGGAAAGTATCCCCAGTGCCGCTATAGTGCTGCTGCCCAGTACAAATTCTTCATTGTTGCCTGTGACCCCCCTCAGAAGAGCGACCCCCCCTACAAGTTGGTTCCTGTACACTTAGATAGTATTCTCTAAGGCATCCACTGCATTTCCTTTCATTTGACATAGCTTCTGTTACAATTGCATCCACGTTTTCTTTTCTTTTGTTGATTTTCTTGTTCCCGTAGAAGAAAGAAGAAAGGTGTTGGGAGAATTCGAGTGCCTAGGATGCCAGACCAGAGTTGAGACAAAAAGAAATAAGATTATTTTCTGCTTTGTAGTTCTGTACTTTTCGAAAGAAGGGAAGAGGGAAGACAGCAAAGAAAGATTCAGATTTCTAACCCTGCAACTTTTGCCAAGCTTTATTGCCCTGTGTTCACAGCAATAAAACCACTTCCTGCTGCATTCTAATGAGTGTGTGTTTGAGATCCGCTTTCAAAGCATTGTTGACCGGTACTCAAAGGAACACTGTTTTGACTTTAAGTCCCTAGAAAACTTTTGAGGCCTCCCTGGGGCCCCACTTCCTTGCCCACAAGAAAGGAGAGCGTTTGGGACTTTGGAGCATTTCTTCAAACTCTGCTCATGACTTTATATATTCCCCTGGAAACCATTGCCTATGCTTAATCGGAGGTAGTACTGATACCTCAAAGACAGTTGATGATAATTCACACATAGATTCTGTCACTGGCAACTGAAGGATCCTATGTCTTTTCTATTTGTTTCCGTTTTTAATCAGATAATGTTTTAAATATAAGGTGATAGTAGTAGTAATAGGGATAATAATCCATTGTAGTAACCTTAGGGTCAATCCTCCATTATTTATTGAAATGGATAAATAGAAAGCATAGATCAAGAAAAAAGCACTAGGCTTGTCGTGGTGGCTCACGCCTGTAATCCCAGCACTTTAGGAGGCTGAGGCAGGTGGATCGTCTGAGGTCAGGAGTTCAAGACCAGCCTGGCCAACATGGTGAAACGCTATCTCTACTAAACATACAAAAAAAGTAGCTGGGCGTGCTGGCGGTGCCTGTAATCCCAGCTACTTGGGAGGCTGAGGCAGGAGAAGCGCTTGAACCCAGGAGGTAGAAGTTGCAGTGAGCAAATATTGCGTCACTGCACTCCAGCCTGGGCAACAGAGTGAGACTCCCATCTCAAAAACAAAAAAAGAAAAAGAGAAAAGCACCAGGAGACCCGATGCAGTGGCTCACACCTGTAATCCCAGCACTTTGGGAGGCCGAGGCAGGCAGACGACTTGAGGCCAAGAGTTTGAGACCAGCCTGGCCAGTGTGGTGAAACCCCATCTCTACTAAAAATACAAAAAATTAGCCAGACATGATGGCAGGAGCCTATAATCCCAGCTAATCAGGAGCCTGAGGCAAGAGAATCACTTGAACCTGGGAGGCAGAGGCTGTAGTGAGCCAAGACTGCACCACTGCACTCCAGCCTGGGTGACAGAGCGAAACTCCTGTCTCAAAAAAAAAAAAAAAAAAGGAAAGAAAGAAAGAGAAAAAAGCACTAGGAAACTAAAAACATTCTAGTCCTGTGTAAATACTGAAATACCACAGAAGTATTGGGGTTTTGGAACAGAACCTGAACTAAGCCATTTCACAGAAGGAACTTCAGTTTCCTTGTCAACCTCTAGAGTCATTGGGCTAGTGGGCCAGTGTAAATCCCAAGTGCTTTGTACAGTGATGAGTCTTCAAATAGCAGCCAAAGACAATGAAGTTTTTTGAAAAGGCTACATATTGTAGTGTATTCATTACCTGTGCTGCAAATGATTCTTTCCAAGCCAGACTATTAGTTTAATAGATATGCTAACTCAGCTCACCTTCCTTTACGCTACACATTTATGTCATATCTTAGGAACAAAGAATGGAATATGAGGTTTCAGGAGCCTGGATTCCAGGGTGATGACTGATCAAGGGCCCTCCCATTGGGAAGAGATTAGCAGGTCAGGGCAATATGGCACCTAAGAAGGTGGGTACCTTATAGAGGGAATCCTACAGTGGGACTTGAGTGCTCTAACTCAAAGCAGCTTTCAGTTGTATTCAGCTTTAAGCTGTGTTGCATTTACATTTTACTGTCTCAGAGTCTTCATGTAAAGTGTGGTGGAATGGCAGGGAGAATCTGTGCTCATGTTTGGTATGAACAAGTATACGAAAGTAGCAGCATCTGAAAGGAAAGGGGTTGAATGGATTTATATGAACATTACCTGGAAATTGCCAGAGATTCTTAAAGGTAATCTAGTAAAACCAAACAACTCAATTGCTCATGCTATTGTTATTTATATAGCAAAGGTATCTCATGGATTGAATACATCTGTGCTGCAAAAATTTTTCAACTGTCAGAAACATTAGGGAACATGAAATGTTACTTAAAATTAGTGAAATAAATTGTGAGGTCTAAAATACTGCAAATATTTTGTAACAAATGGTTAAAAACAAAAATATAATGAGTGCCATGTTTTGAAGAGATTTGCAGCAACAATATCTAATCTTCCCCACCCTCCCATGACAAACCTATCCCCAACAACAATTACAGTCACTTTTTGTTGCTGATCAAGGAAAAGGCAACAATGAGGGTAACTTTTCAACAATCTATTATGCCCAAACTTTTAGAAGGTATTAGTTCTAAACAAGTGGAATAGACTGGGATGGAATCTCTCATAGATTTATTTTCTTTTCTACATGCAGTTACGTATTGCAGAAGAAGTTCAATACATAATTGCTAAGAAGTTCACTTAGATATACCCCTAGAATATACAGAATGATCCCAAAGCAGGCAAAGCTTAGAAGTGAATTCAGCAGATGTTCCAGCAGCTCTCAACTCTGGCTTCATATTAGATTCACCTGGGAGCTTTTAGAAAAATACCAATGACTGGATCTACTAAATAAATTTTATGAACATTTAATGAACAATTAAATGAATATCTGGGGGTGAGACCTGGGCTCTAATGGATGTTTGTTAAAGATCCCCATGTAATTGTAATGGGCAGCAAATATTGGTAACAACTGTTGATGCAGGGGTAAGCAAACTACATCCGCAGACCTCTGGACTGCCGCGCCTATTTTATACTGCCTGGAGTAGTGTGGTTTTTACTTTTTTTTTTTTTTTTTTTTTTTTTTTGAGATGGAGTTTGGCTCTGCCGCCCAGGCTGGAGTGCAATGGCTGGATCTCGGCTCACTGCAACCTCCACCTCCTGGATTCAAGCGATTCTCCCGCCTCAGCCGCCTGAGTAGCTGGGATTACCCGCCACCACGCCCAGCTAATTTGTTTGTTTGTTCGTTTGTTTTTTGAGACGGAGTCTCGCTCGGTCGCCCAGGCTGGAGTGCAGTGGCGCGATCTCAGTTCACTGCAAGCTCTGCCTGCCGGGTTCACGCCCTTCTCCTGCCTCAGCCTCCCGAGTAGCTGGGACTACAGGCGCCCGCCACCACGCCCGGCTAATTTTTTGTATTTTTAGTAGAGACGGGGTTTCACCGTGGTCTTGATCTCCTGACCTCGTGATCCATCCGCCTCGGCCTCCCAAAGTGCTGGGATTACAGGCGTGAGCCACCGTGCTTGGCCGATTTTTACTTTTTTAGGGGGAGAAGAAAAAGGAGGAGGAAGAGGAGGGGGGGAAGAACAGGAAGAAGGAAAGAGTAGAGACGTGAGGGAGGGGAAGGAAGGGGAAGAAGAGGAAGAAGAAGGAGAGGAAGTGACACAGACCCTATGTGTTCCACAAAAGTAAAATATTTACTGTCTGGTCCTTTATAGAACAAAGTGTGTTGACTCCTGGTCTTCTAGACTATTCAATGGATCTTGTCCTTTGGCTGTGGCTGAGGCAGGTGGCTGGAATTCAGTAGGAAGGACGACACCTGGCAGGCTGAGAATTTTGAACTGGGGCCTCAGGAAAGTAATGAATTTTTTTATTTTTATTTTTTTTATTTTATTTTTTTTTTTTTTGAGAAAGAGTCTCACTCTGTCGCCCAGGCTGGAGTGCAGGGGCGCGATCTCGGCTCACTGCAAGCTCTGCCTCCCGGGTTCACGCCATTCTCCTGCCTCAGCCTCCCGAGTAGCTGGGACTACAGGCGCCCGCCACCACGCCCGGCTAATTTTTTTGTATTTTTAGTAGAGACGGGGTTTCACCGTGGTCTGGATCTCCTGACCTCGTGATCCGCTTGCCTCAGCATCCCAAAGTGCTGGGATTGCAAGCGTGAGCCACCACGCCCGGCTAATTTTTTGTATTTTTAGTAGAGACGGGGTTTCACCATGTTGGCCAGGATCGTCTCTTATCTCCTGACCTCGTGATCCGCCCCCCTCGACCTCCCAAAGTGCTGGGATTACAGGCGTAAGCCACTGCGCCCGACCGTAATGAATTCTTAATATTCCTTTCTGTGCCCTGTTTCAGTCTTTTTCTGCAATGTACTCATTTCCTCTGCTTTTCTTTTTCACACAGTAAGTAGACAGTCATCCCTTTCCATCTTACTTTCTAATTTTCTCTGAAATATTATTTATTTTTGAAGGGATTCTGACTGATCACATAGATCAGACATGACCACTAGGACAGAATTACATTGCAAAAAATAGCTTCCAGGAGCCTTTCTTGTGGACCATGCACAAGAGAGGGTTAGAGAGAACTGCCCTTAGGGCTGGCCATATGGGGTCTCCGGCCTTGCCTGTTCCTCAGGCACCCCCTTGCATCTTGGAATACCCTTCTCAACATTTTCTAAGTCTCTCATCAGTGGCTGCAGTCAGCCCAGGCTGGTAGTGCCTGGCCTGAGATCCACATGGGATCCTATTCTCTTTCTCTCCTTTGGGGCTTTCTCCCACCCTCAACCCTTCCTTCCAGCACAGGAAGCCCTAAGGAGCTTCAGGACTCATGTCTGTAGTGTTGTCTTGGGGCCAGGACTGGTTCCAGGTGAGTTAGCCCTGGTTAGAGATGTCATAGTTCCCAGAGAAAATGGGCTAGATAGACAATTCAATACTTTTTCTTTAACCACACAGTGTGGAAACAGAAATTGAATAACAATGTACTCTTGAGGAATAGAGGAAAGTTTATTTTAAGACAGGAGGATGTGGGGCCAGTAAAAACATTAAACCACTTTTACAGCTGTACTTAGAGAGTTAGGTGGATATTTTAATTAATTCCATCTGAAAAGAAATTATACAATCTAAAACTGATTTTATTGATTCTTTTGATACTGTGAATATTTCTTCAAGTCATCTTTTTAATTTGTAAAGTTATTTTTGAAAATGCCATTTTATCTAGACAGTGCTAATAAAAACAAGAAAGTGTTTGTCCACATTTGAGTCAAGATTGCAAAAAACCCCACAAAAACCCAGGTGTAGGGATGGCAATAGCAGAGCCAAAGAGCTTCGCAAGGAGGAGAAGCAGAAGCTCGTGGGGATGGGAAGTCTTTGGGGGCTCTTCATACTTGATGGATTTTGTCAAGGTTTTCCCTTGCTCTCTCTCATGAGTTCACTTCATTTTTAATGGGATTATTTACTTTTCAAAAATTAAACAATCCAGATAAATACAATATACTAGTGGCATGCAAAAGAAATAAATATTAAGTGTTTCGTTTGCTTAATATTTTAAAATAAATAAAATATAAAAACATTGGGGTCCATTTTATTCCTTTCTGATAATTCTTCTTAACTCTTCTCGGTTGGGTGCGGTGGCTCACGCCTGTAATCCCAGCACTTTGGGAGGCCGAGGCGGGTGGATCACGAGGTCAGGAGATAGAGACCATCCTGGCTAACACGGTGAAACCCCGTCTCTACTAAAAATACAAAAAATAAGCCAGGTGTGGTGGCGGGCGCCTGTATTCCCAGCTACTCGGGAGGCTGAGGCAGGAGAATGGTGTGAACCCGCGAGGCGGAGCTTGCAGTGAGACGAGATCGCGCCACTGCACTCCAGCCTGGGCGACAGAGCGAGACTCCGTCTCAAAAAAAAAAAACAATAAAACAAAAAAACCTCTTCTCAGATGAAATCATACATTTGGGGTATATTCAGTCCTTTTTTTTATACTCTTCAAGTATAATACATTCATAAGCAAAATATAGTGTTTCAGTGTGCAATTTTAATACATTTGTATAAATGCTATCATAAGGTACATAACATTCTGCAACTAGTTTTTTTCACCCAACAGTGTTTCCAAGACTCATCAATATTAAAATGTGTATTTGTTGTTCCTTTATTTTTATTGATTAATTATTTTCCCCTTTGTATTAGTATACCACCATTTATTTATCTGTCTTCTGGTGGATATTCAGGATGTTTCCAAATTTTCACTCTAACAAGCAATGTTGCAATGAATATCTTTGTACATTTCTCTGTGTGCACATGTGGTAAATTTTCACTAAGACATGCCCAGATGTGGAATTGCTAAGCCATATTCATGTCCAATTTTACCAAATATTGCCATATTTTCTTCAAACTAGTTGTGGCCAATTGTATTTTCCAAAATGTCCACACAGCCAGGCACAGTGGCTCACACCTGTAATTCCAGCACTTTGGGAGGCTGAGGTGGGCGGATCACTTGAGGTCAGGAGTTTGAGACCATGGCTAACATGGTGAAACCCCATCTCTACTAAAAATACAAAAATTTGCCGGGCATGTTGGCACACACCTGTAGTCCCTGCTACTTGGGAGGCTGAGGCAGGAGAATAGCTTGAACCTGGGCGGTGGAGGCTGCAGTGAGCCAAGATTGCGCCACTGCACTCCAACCTGGGTGATAGAGCAAGATTCTGTCTCAAAAACAAAAACAGAATGTCCATGCCAACACATCCCATTCTACATGTTCTTTTTACATTGTAACATTGGCTCTCCTCTATCTAAAATAGGCTTTATGTTCCCTTTCCTTGAGTATGAGTTAGTCTTGAGAACTCACTTCTAATGACTAGAATGCAGTGAAAGTGACACTGCCTGACCTTCAAGACTAGATCATCAAAGGTGCTACAGCTTCTGCTTTGGCTTACCCTCTCTGTCGTGGGACACTCACCCTTGGACCCAATCTCCACACTGTGAGAACATCTATGCTACCTGGATAGGCCTTCTATAGTTATTTCAGTCAACAGGCCTAGTTAAAGTTTCAGCCAGCGTCAACCACCCAACATGTGGGTGAGTGAACCCTCAAATGATTGCAGCTCCCAGCCTTTGAGTCTTCCAGTTGCGGTCCCAGTCATTGAAACAGAGTCAAGCTGCCCCCGCTGTGATTTATCTGAATTTCTGACCCACTGGGAGCATAATAAATGATTGTTTTATGTTACCAAGTTTTGGATTAATTTGTTACACCGGTACAGCAACTGAAGCATTGATTGTACAATTTCATATTCAGAAACTATGGTATATGAGATTTTGTTTTTCTATATTCTATGTGTAGCAAAACACGACATGGTTATACTCCTACATTTTTGCCAATCTGATGGCTATGAAATAGCACAGTGTTTTTTTAAAAAGAAAAAAAATAGCCCACCATTATTCCATTATTGTTCTGTAGGAAAAAACAGCAACGACCACAGATGTTATCAGTGTCATTACATCCGCAGTTCCAAAAACAACAGCAACAGCAAATCCTCAGTTTCTAGCACAATGCCTGCCACTAGTAGGTTTTTAAGAAATATTTGCTGAATGTAGGAATTAGTAAGTGCCACTGTTTGCTCAACTCTATTCTAAGTGGTTTATGTAACTTGATTTCCTTAATCTGCACATTAACTTTAACGAGCATACTTATCTTCATTTTGTAAATATTGAATAGTCTTCAGGAGATGAAGGCATTTAAATGAGGTCATATTTATAAGTGGCACTTATAATTGGCAGAGCTTGAATTCAGACACAAAGCCCTTTCCCTTTCTCTTTTACATTAAGGCCCAAAGAAGCTTACAAATTATATAACAACACTTTTTTAAAGAATTATATTTTATTCTACTTACTACTTTATTTTTGTCTTTCATCAAATATTTGCCCTTTATGGGTCACTCAGATTGCCACCACATAATTTATATCAGAGTTGTTCCCGAGCTAGTTGACAGCCCTCTCAAGAAACAAGCCATAAAATACTTGGTTCTCTTCATTCAATCAGTAGGATGTCTCAAGACAGCCCAGTGTTTTTAAGACAGCTGTAGATTCTCTATATAGCATTTAATCTTTATTCATTTATTCATTCAAAAATGTACTATGTGACAATTATGTGCCCAGGCTGCATTGAGAGCTACTGATATAATGATGGACAAAGAGTCATGGTCTTTGTTTTCATGGAATTTGGGGTCTAGTAGGGGAAATAGATATTAACCCAATAATCACTCAATTTGAGCCAATTCTAGAAAGAAAGTGTATACAAAGTTATGAGACCATCAAGAAGGAATATGAGAAAGTTTAGAGGTTCTGGAATGACTTCCCTGAAGAAATGATGCCACTTGACTCTGAGACAGGAGGGGGCAAGGAAGTGCTGGGTAGAGAAGGGTGGGTCCCTGGCTAGGGCTCCACCTCCGGGCCTGTGCCCACCCACCTAGGTGAGGACAGGCATTTCTGTTTTTGTGCCCAAATGTTGCATTTTGCAAGACCACCCTGGCCCACCATGTCCCCATCCTGTGCCCATAAAAACCTCGAGACCCTAGTGGGCACAGACAGAAGCGGCTGGACGTCGAGAGGATCACACCACTGGAAGAACACACGAGCTGCTAGATGTCGAGAGGAGCATGCTGGCAGGAGAACACACCGGCAGACACCAGCAGATGCTGGCATGCCATCCACCGGTGGAACAACGTGGACGCCGAGGGGAATTTGGTGCTGGGCAGCCTGACTCCAGGGGAAAACCACCTTCCCACTCCTTCCCTCTTCTGGCTCCCCATTCATCTGCTGAGAGCTACCACCACTCAACAAAAAACCTTGCACCCATCCTCCAAGCCCACACGTGATCCAATTTTTCCAGTACACTAAGACAAGAACCCCGGGATACTGAAAGCCCTCTGTCCTTGCGATAAGGCAGAGGGTCTAACTGAGCTGATTAACACAAGCCACCTGTGGATGGCTAAACTGAAAGAGTACACTGTAACACACGCACACTGGGGCCTCAAGAGCTGTAAACACTGAACCCTAGACACTGCTGTGGGGTCAGAGCCCCACAACCTGCCCGTCTGCATGCTCCTCCTAGGGTATGAGCAGCAGGGTACCAAAGAAGTGAGCCCTGGGAGGGGGATAAGGGAACTTTTCCCATTTCAATTTGATATGTGAAGAATCAATACCATTTCAAGGCAGTTATTATTATCAGTTCATAGGTGAAGAAACTGAGGTTCCGAATCTTCCCCAAATAACAAAATTAGTAAAGGGCCTACCTGTGATTTGAAATCAGATCTAGTTGAATTAAAAACTCAGACTTTTCCTTCATTTATAACAAAAAGTGCCAACGAAGAAAAATCTCTCACACAAATCTTGGAAGGGAAACATTCAGCAACATAACTGCCTATGGTCCCACTTACAGTTTTCACCACAAATGCGGAAATGTTCTTTTTTCTTCTTCTTCTCGTGGTCATGTTTTATAGCACTTAACAACAGTTGCAGTTGATAAGTTAAGCCAAGGTCTCAGGACAGGGTCTTGCTCAAGGTGTCGGAATCCCACTAATGCTGCGTTCCAGCTACTGTTTTAATCAAAGGTGCGCTCCCTGAGAAAGTCCCGGAGGGTTCGCTACCAAGGACAAAGTGAGGAGGGGGAGGGTTTGGGTGGTTTCTTTAAATTATTGTTATTAACTAGAGTCCTTACTTTATTCAGATTTCCTTAGTTTTTACCTAATGTCCTTTTTCTGTTCCAGAATTCTGTTCAGGACACCACATTACATTTAATTGTGATGTTTCCTTAGGCTTCTTTGGCTATGACAGTTTCTCAAACTAAACTTTTTTTTGATGACCATGACAGCTTTGTGGAGAATTGGTGAGGTATTTTGCAAAACGTAACTGATGTATTTTTAACTTGACTTCTCTTTCAAACAGTGTCATTAATTATTAGGCCCAGGCATTCAAAATTTCTCCTGTTGGCAAAAGGAAGCAGTTGACTATTTTGTGGTGAAGATATGTAGTCAAAATAAACAAGAAAATCTCCTTGGAGGTGGGGTTTGAGGATTATTTAGTACAGGCTTTTTCTATGGAAGCGATAGTGCCCCTGAGAGGGCAAAAATTATTTTTTGGCCAGGCACAGTGGCTCGTGCCTGTAATCACAACACTTTGGGAGGCCGAGGCGGGCAGATCATCTGAGGTCATGAGTTCAAGACCAGCCTGGCAAACATGGTGAAACCCCGTCTCTACTAAAAATACAAAAATGAGCCAAGTATGCTGGCGGGCACACAAAACTCATTTCATAGTATTTAATTTCATAGGATGGGTGGAGTGGTTAGGAAGAAAAATATCTAAAAGGGCTCCTCCTATGTATTTGTCCCCTCCCCAGTTCATGTTGAAAGGTAATTGCCAGTGTAAAAGTATTAAGAGGTGGGATCTTTAAGAGGTGATTAGGCCATGAGGGCTCAGCCCTGAATAGATTAATGCTATTATTGCAGGAGTGGGTTCTTTACAAAAGGACAAGTTCAGCCCCCTTTTATCTCTCTCTTGCTCTCCCTTTGCCCTTCCACCATGCGATGATGCAGCAAGAAGGCCCGTGCTAGATGCTGGCACTTTGATATTGGACTTCCCAGCATCCAGAATTGTGAGTCAATAAAGTTCTGTTTATTATTAATTACTCAGTTTGTGGCTTCCTGTTTTTTGTTTGTTTGTTTGTTTGTTTGTTTTGTTTTTTTTGAGACAGAGTTTCACTCGTTACCCAGGCTGGAGTGCAATGGCATGATCTCAGCTCACCGCAACCTCCACTTCCTGGGTTCAAGTGATTCTCCTGTCTCAGCCTCCCCAGTAGCTGGGATCACAGGCATGCACCACCTCGCCCGGCTAATTTTGTTTTTTAGTAGAGACAGGGTTTCTCCATGTTGGTCAGGCTGGTCTCAAACTCCCAACCTCAGGTGATCTGCCCGCCTCAGCCTCCCAAAGTGCTGGGATTACAGGCGTGAGCCACTGCACCTGGCCAGCATCCTGTTATAGTAGCATGAACTAGACTAAGACAGCTTCTTAGGGGTCTGATAGGAAAACAAAGATTGAGTATAATGTTAACTGTAGGGTTTCTGTAGATGATGTCTTATTCAGTTCAGGCTGCTGTAACAAAAATACCATAGACTGGGTAGTTTAGACAACAAACATTTATTTCTCAAAGTTCTGAAGGCTATGAAGTTCAAGATCAAGACATCAGCCAGTTTGGCTCCTGGTGAAGACCCACTCCCTGGTTTGCAGTGGGACACCTTGCTCTCTCCTCACATTTCAGAGGGATAATGGTCTTCTCCCTCATGTCTCTTTTTATCAGGGCACTAATCTCATGATGAGAGCTCTATTCTTATGACCTAATAACTGCCCAAAGGCCCCATCTCCAAGTATTAACACATTGGGGGTCAGAGTTTACATATGTAAACTTTGGAATGATATAAACATTTAGCCCATAGCAAATACCCTAAAGGTTGAGAATTTCCCTTCCATTATTAGTGTGCTGACAGCTTTTATCAGAAATGAATGTGAGGTTTTGTCAAATGCTCTTTATGAGTCTGCTGAGAACATCAAATGGTTTTTTTTTTTTTTAGTTTGTTAGTATGATGAATTATATTGATTGACATGAAAAATTACATCAACATTTGTTCCTGGAATAAACCCCACTTGGTCGTGATATATTATTCTTTTTATACATTGTTAGGTTCAAACTGCTAAAATTTTGTTTAGAGTTACATTTATGAGAACTATTGGTCTGTAGTTTTCTTCTAAATGTCTCTGGATAATTTGTCTTGAATGACATCAGAGAATTAGTTGGAAAACTTTTTCTTCTGGAGTAATTTGTATAGAATTAACATGGCTTTCTTAAGTGTTTAATAAACTTCACCAGTCAAGCATAAAGTTTTCTTTGTGGAAAGGTTTTTAACTGCAAATTTAATTGCTTAAATAGATCTATGGCTATTCAGGTTACCTATTTTTTAAGTGAGCTTTGGAAATTTGTGTCTCTTAATTGCTTTTCCATTTTATTGAAGTTTTTAAATTTATTGACATAAAGTCGTTCATCATAGTCTCCTATTATCTTTTTGCTATCTGTGTAATCTCTAAGGAAGTCATCTCTCATTTCTGATATTGGTTGTTTGTGACATCTTTCTTTTCTCCTCCTCAGCTTAATGAGAGGTTTAGCAACGTTGTTGATCTTCTCAACGAAACAGGATTTGGTTTTATTAAATTCCTCTATCATTTTTCTGTTTTTTATTTCATTGATTTCTGCCCTGACCTTTATTGATTTCTTCCTGCTTCCTTTGGGTTAAATTTTATCTTTTTCTATTTTCTTAAGGAGGATCCTAAGATCATAATTTGAGATTCTTCCACTTTTCTAATATAAGTATTTAGCGATAAAACCTTTTAACCTAAGTAACAAACAGAGAGAGGGTCTTTAAAAGAAAAAGGTATTTATTTGGGAATAAAGTATTGCAATGGGAATACACGTGCCATAGTAAACTATGTGCATATTCAGGGAGGTAAAGGAAGACAAAGGTTTTCAAAAGAAAAACGAAGAGGATTACAAAAGTGTTTTGAAATAATTATCCTTGGCTACAAAGATCACTAACAAGGACGACACCAGTTTGAGGCTGGATAGGCAGTTGTTGAGTAAATATCCTTGCAGAAATATTTTTAGATGATGTTGCAATGGCCTTTATGCAAGATGGTGGTTTTTGAGGTCTTTTGTGATAGTTATCAGGCATACAAGCATAAGAATTCTCCCTTCTTAGCTTTCTCCAGCTCTATTTGTCAGGATTTTTGTTGTTGTTGTTGCTGTTTGTTTTTCTGAGATAGAGTCTCACTCTGTCACCCGGGCTGGAGTGCAGCTGTGCAATCTTGACTCACTGCAATCTCTGCCTCCTGGGTTTAAGTGATTCTTGTGCCTCAGCTTCCCAAGTGGCTGGGATTACAGCTGTGTGCCACCAATTTTTTTTTTTTTTTTTTTTTTTTTAGTAGAGACGGGGTTTCACCATTTTGTCTAGGCTGGTCTGGCAGTCCTGGCCCCAAGTGATCCACCCACCTTGGCCACCCAAAGTGTTAAGATTACAGGCGTGAACCACTGCACCTAGCCTTGTCAGGGTTTCTTTAACATTAGTGACTCCATTTTGATTCTGACAACTTTCACAAAACTTTCTCTTAAATTTTACTTTATTACCATCACCCAATTTTTTATATATTGTATATATTTTAATTTTTTCTTTTGAGTTCTTCTTTGACCCAAATGTTACTTAGAAAATGTTATGTTAGGCCAGGCGCAGTAGTTCACACCTATAATCCCAGCACTTTGGGAGGCTAAGGTGGGTGGATCACCAGAGGTCAGCAGTTTGAGACCACCCTGGCCAACTTGGTGAAACTCCGTCTCTACTAAAACTACAAAAATTAGCTGGGCATAGTGGTGTGTGCCTGTAGTCCCAGCTACTCAGGAGGCTGAGGCAGGAGAATCGCTTGAATCCAGGAGGTGGAGATTACAGTGAGCCAAGATCCTGCTACTGCACCCCAGCCTGGGTGACAGAGCAACTCGAAAAAAAAAAAAAGGAAGAAAATGTTATGTTACATTTCATGTATATATATGTATTCGTGTGTGTGTGTATATATACACACATGTATATATATACACACATGTATATATACACACATGTATATATACACACATGTATATACACACACATGTATATACACACATGTATATACACACACGTATATATATACACACATGTATATATACACACGTATATATATACACACATGTATATATACACACGTATATATATACACACATGTATATACACACACATGTATATATATACACACATGTATATAAACACGTGTGTGTGTGTATATATATATATATATACGTGTGTGTGTATATATATATAAAGTTGACTGTAAAACAACCTCAGGCAGGCCCTTCAGGAGGTATTCCAGAAGAAGGCATTGTTGTAGGGGATGATAGCTCCATGTATTATTGCCCCTGTAGATCTTCCAGCGGCACAAGATATGGAGGTGAAAGACAGTGATATTGATGATTCTAACCCCATGTAGCCCTATGCTAATACGTGTGTTTGTGTCTTAGGTTTTTTTTATTGTTGTTTGTTTATTTGAGATGGAGTTTCGCTCTTCTCTCCCAGGCTGGAGTGCAATGGCGCAATCTCAGCTCACTGCAACCTCTGCCTCCTGGGTTCAAGCAATTCTCCTGCCTCAGCCTCCCAAGTAACTGAGATTACAGGCATGTGCCACCACGCCCAGCTAATTTTTGTATTTTTAATAGAGACAGGGTTTTGCCATGTTGGTCAGGCTGGTCTCAAGCTCCTGACCTCAGGTGATCCACCTGCCTCGGCCTCCCAAAGTGCTGGGATTACAGGTGTGAGCCACCATACCCAGCCTGTATCTTAGTTTTAACAAAAAAGTTAAAAAAATTTTTTAAATAGAAAAAAAAACCAGATAAGCCTGAGCAACATAGTGAGACCCTGTCTCTACAAAATATACAAAACTTAGCTGGCATGGTGACACATGCCTGTAGTTCCAGCTACTCAGGAGGCTGAGGTGGGGAGGCAGAGATTGCCGTGAGCCAAGATTGTGCCACTGCTCTCCAGCCTGGGCAAGAGAGCGAGATCCTGTCTCAAAAAAAAAAAAAAGAAGAAGAAAAAAGCTATAGAATAAGGATACAAAGAAAACATTTTTGTACAGCTGTATAATGTGTTTTAAGCTACGTGTTATTATAAAAGAGTCAAAATTTTTTTTATTTAAAAATGTATAAGTTTAAAAGTTACAGTAAGCTAAGGTTAATTTATTATTGAAGAAAGAAAATTTTTTCATAAGTTCAGTGTGCCCTAATGATACAGTGTTTATAAAGTCTACAGTAGGGCACAGCAATGTCCTAGGCCTGCACAATCACTCACCACTCACCCATTGCCTCACCCAGGGCAACTTCTAATTTTTTTTTTTTTTTTTTTTTTTTGAGACCGAGTCTTGCTCTGTCACCCAGGCTGGAGTGCAGTGGCACGATCTCAGCTCACTGCAACCTCTGCCTCCCAGGTTCAAGTGATTCTCCTGCCTCAGCCTCCTGAGTAGCTGGGATTACAGGTGTGCACCACCACACCCGACTAATTTTTGTCTTTTTAGTAGAGACGGGGTTTCACCATGTTGGTCAGGCTGGTTTCGAACTCCCGACCTCATGATCCACCCGCCTCAGCCTCCCAAAGTGCTGGGATTACAGGCGTGAGCCACTGCACCTGGCCGCAGCTTCTAATTCTATAAGCTCCACACATAAGTGTCTTACAGAGGTGTACCATTTTTTACCTTTTATACCATATTTTTACTGTAACTTATCTATGTTTACGTACACAAATATTTACCATTGTGTTACAACTGCCTATAGTATTCAGTACAGTAAACTGCTGAACAGGTTTGTAACCTAGGAGCAATAGGTTATACCATATAGCCTAGATGTAGAGCAAGCTATACTGCCTAATTATAGGTAATATAGTCTGTAAGGTTCCCAACAATGATGAAGTCACTCAATGACACATTGTATCCCCATCATTCAGCAACACGTGACTGTACTTGGTGTATACACTGGTTTTATACTCACTCTTTTGAGAGTCGGTTCTTGAAATCAAGTTTAGGCCTTTCTACCATCTCTGCCTGATCTTCTGTGCTTTCTAGATCTCTGGTTATCCCCTCTCTTGGGATGATAGAATTCATACTCCTATGAGTTCCAGTACTAATGTTCCTGGCCCCTCTTTCATCTGAGGCCCTCAAACAAACAAAGATCATATGTTGACACCTTGAATTATAAATACAGAAAACTGTAGTGAGACATTGTCAATTCTGTCCCCAGTCTTGATTGGTTGCATGCAAGTGATAGAATAGGATGTATGATTCTTGATGCTAAGAGTAATAGCTTTTATTATGGACAGACATTGTCCTAAATATTTTTTATATGTGACCTCAACTAATCCGCAACAAATCTCTGAAGTTGATACCATGATTATCATGATTTTTTACATAGGGAACCTGATGTTAAAAAAGTTACGTTCCCTGCCTGCGGCCACACTACTCCCAAAAGGCACAGTGGAGTGTGAAACAGGTCTGTTTCACTCCAGAGCCAAGGCTCTGAAACACCATACCCCATGCCTCGGTGATAGTGGCTAACTTTCTGAGTGTCCACAGAATGCTGAACACTACGCTTTCTCTGAATGTCATCTTTACCACAGTACTTCTAATTAAGTGTTATGAATATTTCCATTTTACAGGAGTCCCACAGGCACTTGGAGTTGTTATCCTGTCTCAGGTTTTTAAAATCCAGGCTGGACCCATAAAAAATAAGCCAATCTTTGTAACTACTGCACTCCCTCCAACCTCCATTCATTCACTCCTTCTTTCACAAATGCTAGAAAAATGTTCCTTTGACTTAAGAATGTGTATGTCCAGACATTCCCTGGATTTTAAAAGGGCAGATTTTTTTTTTGGTAGAATAGTATATCTGTCTCTCTATGTTAATTAATAGTGCATTGGGAATTTCTGAATTGAACCGTATTCCAAGAGTAACTGAGAACATGAACACTCATGAACCGAGAACATGAACTGAGAACATGAAAGCTCAGCTGATGGCAGGGGAGAAGTGGCAGAGGAAGCGTGAGGGCTGTTGCACACTAACTAGCTGGAGGTACACAACTGACCAAGCATGCACGAAGCCTGCCTCACTTCACATCTTGCCAAGGGCTTTCATGCCCCTACTTTTTCTTTTCCCCTTACAGCAGCCTCAGAAGGGAGGCAGGGCCAGTTCCCTAAGACCTGTTAACGGTTTCTAAAGTCCCTCCACTCCATCCAGCTGTCCCAGGAAGAAGTAGATGTTCATTTGTCCCCACAGACACTTCTATTCACCCCACAGCCACCCCATCCCCACCACCGTGGCATCTAATTTAGACCAGCCCGCCATAGGGATGTGTCAGGGCAGCTACGGATGCAATCCAAGAGAAGTGGAAGAATTGGTTAGAGGGTGTATTCATTTCCTAGGGCTGCCATAACAAAATGGGCGGCTCAAACGATAGAAATGCATTTATTTATTTATTTTTTAAAATTTTGAGACAGGGTCTCATTGTTGCCCAGGCTGGAGTGCAGCCCCGACCCCCCAGGCTCAAGTGATCCTCCATCTCAGCCTCCCGAGTAGCTGGGACTATAGGTGTTTGCAACCTTGCCTGGCTAATTTTTTAATATTTTTTGTAGAGACGGGGGTCTCACTATGCTGCCCAGGCTGCTCTTGAACTCCTGAGCTCAAGCAATCCTCCTGCCTCAGCCTCCCAAAGTGCTGGGGTTACAGGCGTGAGGCAGCATGCCCAGCCAGAAATTCATTTTCTCACTGGAGGCCAGAAGTTCAAGAATACGGTATGGCAGGTTTGGTTTCTCCTGCTTCCTCCTTCCTTGTTCTGCAGTGAGCAGGTCTATGCCAATGTACCCCCAAGGGCTGAGGGAGGTGAGAGGCCAAAGAAAGGGCTTGACTGAAGTAGGAAACTAAGAAAATAACAAATAATAGCATACGTAATAATAATAAGAGAAATAACAATAGCTCATCAAATGAATTGCTGTATTAACCAAGGCTGAAAAGAATTTAAGTAGCCCCCCTGAAGTTAAAGTTAGAAGAGAATATTAACTGTCTGTCCCAAGAAAACGTTAACCATATCTATCCTCCACATATTTTGTAGGCTCTGTAAACTCCTGTTTCTTTCTTCCCTGCACAGCTGCAAGGTCACAAGACAGATAAGCATAAGCTGCAAACCAAGTTCTCACAGAGACGTAAGACATGTTCCAAAAGTGTCACAGCAGCCTTTTGTTCTCACTTCTGTAAGCCTGCTTCACTTAGTTCCTGCCTCAAAATGCTTAAAAGGGACTCATTTTCTTTGTTCTTGGGCTCAGCCTTTTAGGACACAAGTCCGCTGGGCCAGTGTACACCTTAAAATAAACACCCTCCTGCACGCCATCTGGTCTCTCTGGTTCCTTAAATCCCACTTCATGACAAGTTCAGTTTCTCAGAAAGAAACATTTAATAGGGACTTACAAATAGAAGCCATGTCTCAGGCAGCCACAAGACAGTGGATCTCCGCACAGGCCCTGCAGAAAGTATTCTTTATATGGCAAGCTTCCCCACCCCCCACCCTGTGAGATGGAATCTTGCTCTGTCACTCAGGCTGGAATGCAGTGGCGCGATGTCGGCTCACTGCAACCTCTGCCTCCCAGGTTAAGTGTTGACAGATGCCAAAGGTAGTCTTTCAGTGGCTGTCAGGAAGGGTTGCCAAGAATGGAGTGGACTCACAGGCTAAGAACACTGGGAGCCTGTGAGAGCCCCCCAGCAAGCTCTGGGAGAGAGCTACCGCTCCACAGCACTTAGTGAGGAGGGGAGCTTTCTTCCTGAGTTAGAGCAATGGCTTCCTGAGTTAGAACAATGGCTTGGAAGTCAGGAAACCTAGGGTGTAGTCCCGGCTGTGCCACTAACTAGCAACAAGCCATGTGCAAGTCACCGGAAAGGCAGGGGTCACATTTGGTCAGGGATGGCAAATGTGTGGCACACACACCCTTCCCCCTCTCGTGCCTTCGATAGAGGCTGTTGTTCAACCACACCACTGTCCAGAATTTTTTTCTACAGCATTTTGGGTAGGCACTTCCTTTTTTTTTTTGAAACAGAGTTTCACTCTTATTGCCCAGGCTGGAGTGAAGTGGCACCATCTCAGCTCACTGCAACCTCCGCCTCCCAGGTTCAAGTGATTCTCCTGCCTCAGCCTCCCTAGTAGCTGGATTACAGGCACCCGCCACCACGCCCCACTACTTTTTGTATTTTTAGTAGAGAGGGGGTTTCACCATGCTGGCCAGGCTGGTCTTGAACTCCTGACCTCAGGTGATCCACCTGCCTCAACCTCCCAAAGTGCTGGAATTATAGGTGTGAGCCACCACGCCCGACCGGCACTTCCAATTAGAGTTGGTACACAAACTGAAATCTACTTGCTATCCCTCAATTCCGTGCTCTCCAAAGTCACTTCTAGCTCTAAAATGTAAGGTTCTGGCTTTCCAACTAAGAGGTGCCCATTTTTCTGATTTAGTAATAGCTCACTCAAAAAAAAAAAAAAGGAAAATGGAAATTTAGGATCATAATTTCACTGAGTCCTCTTCCCCACCCTGAGGCTAAGCAGGATCTTCCTGAGGTCACACTCGCCTTCCTTCTGTGCCAGAGAATGATTGTATTTGAGCTTCACCCCTCTGTCAGTTCACCCTGCATGGCAGTGTCCCAGGCTGTAGCTCCCTTTTGTCTAAAACAGCCCACACTTAACAGTTTTATGTTTGGCATTAAGGAATCTACAAGGAAAGGAATTTTCTCAAGCCACTAAAATCCAAGTCAGAAGGGAAGGCATTTAATTACTCCATTCACTGTTCTCCAAAGTGAATCAGATTTACAGTTCTTACCCCTTGCTGGAAGGCAATGCCAGAAACAGTACCTAGACAGAACCGCTTCAGAAATCAGGTGTTTGCAACTGCGTTTTATTGAAAGAAAGAGTGGAGGGGTTAACATGGGGCCCACCTCACAACCCACTCTTCACCCCCAAAATCACGCAGGGATGGGACTCAGGAAAGGGAAGCATGTGTGTGTTGAATAGGAGCCTTAACTGTAGTTACTTCTTTCACAGCAGGGAAGGAAGAGGGAAGAGGCAGCTGTGGAGAGGATGAGGTTGAGGGAGGTGGGGTATCTCGCTGCTCTGACCTTAGGTGGAGTCCTCCACAGAAGCATCGAAGTGGACCGGCACATATGGGCTCCCTTCACAGGCCACAATGATGTGTCTCTCCTTCGGGCTGGTCCGGTATGCACAGTTGGGGTACCTGGAGCCGTTTGTCAGGCGGCAGTCTGTGATGTGCATGCTGGAGTTGCTCTTGTAGCAGTTGCCCTGCCCGTTCTTGCAGGTGACCTTTTCCTGGAAACAGACATTCTGGACATCTACCAGGGGCTCGTGCACAAAGGTGTTCACTGGTTTGCACCGCCCCTGTGTCATATTCCGGCGCCTCATCATTTGGTTACAGTAGGTGGAGCTGCTGCTGGGGGAACTGTCTGAGTCCACATGCTGCCGCTGGAATTTCTTGGCCCGGGATTCCTTGCCCAGGGAAGGCTGGACCCAGCCCAGCACCAGCAGTATCAGGACAAGCAGAGGGAGCAGGACAAGAGACTTCTCCAGAGCCATGGTGGCCTCACTTTCCCAGAAAAGCCTAATTGAGAAAAGGAGAGAGAAGGAAAAGAGCCCTCTTAGAAAAAGAACTCCAGCTCCCACCTATGGCTTGCCTGGTTTACAGTTTCTGTTTCAGGTCAGCCAGAAAGACGTCCATCCCACTTCCTGAGGTTTTTCGTGTAATGAGACACTCACGTGTACGCTTTTCCACGAGCGTTTTATTCCCACTCTCCAAAGCGAGGTCTTCCTCCCCTCTAGGTGGTGACCTACAAAGTGACCTAAAATCCTGTCAGTTCCTATCTTTGAATACTGGAGTTTGTTTGATCCAAAATACATTTGTACCCAGTGCTCAAATGGCTCGTCGAAACATCAGTTTGAATAAATCATGAACCAAATTGTATCCCCGACATCCAGGACCATGGGTGACAGAGCCTTGTTGTCTTAGAGCATAAGGGAACTCAGGCCAGTGCCTGACACTGGCATCATAAAAGATTCCATTGTATTCCAAAGAGAAACGCTGGCCTCCCCCAACTTGGAGGCTCCTTCTCCAGTCCCATGGATGCTCTGCAGCCTGCATGTTCCACCCTGACCCCTCTGCCCCCAACTGATGTTTGCCTGGGCCACATTTTTTCAGCACTAGCATCATCCAGTCTTTCTCAGTGCTGTGGACTGGCCCTAGCTCCCTCCTCTCCAACCCTGAAGCAGAAGCGGCACCTGAGAACACCTCTTGGGCTGCTTACCTGGATCTGCAGCTTGGTGTCTGAGAGAGATGGAAGGCCAGTTTCTGCAATCACTCAGCTCCCGGGGTGTGGACCTTATACAGATTACAAAGGGGTTTGGCTTCCAAGAGGAAAAGGGTGGGAGGAGCATCTCGAGCTCAGTTCAAATAAAATCAAGGACGTGAGGAAGGAGTGGTGAATCACCCAGGCCGCCGTCTTTCTAGGGCTGCTGAAGAAAGAGCAAATCTTTGCCTACGTTAGTCTTTCTTCCTATGTGAACCACATCTGTCTGCTGATGCACAAGGAGCAGCAGAGAAAGCCACTACAGCACTGGTGCCCATACCTGGCACACTAGGAACAAAGTCCTTGTTACTTCTTCGTGGGCGTTTTCACCAAGTAGACTTGGAGGTTAACAAAGGACGCAAAGGAGAGGTTCTAATGGGAGATAGGGAATTCTGGCCAAAGCTATTCCAGGGCTCCTAGGGAGCAAAACCCAAGTCTCTTTCTAGGAGGGCATTCTCCCAACGCTACCTCTCCCGGGGATGGGAGGCGGGGTCGGGGGGAATGGAGGCTGTCCTGCTGCCCCCAGCTGGAAGGCTTCCCAGATCTGGAAAAGGGGGAGTAACTGAATAGGGAGGAGGAGGAGGCCTCTAGGGTGCGCTCACCCAGTTCTGGCCACTTCCCACCCACCCTCCACCCCTGCTCTGGGGGCATCGAGAGGATGGGGCTGTTCTTATCTACAGTAACCACTGACCCTGTAGGTCGGAATTGAGTAGAGGAACTAAAGATAAACTTAAATCCCAAATCTCAAATTCTTTTTGGGGAAAAAATACAAAGAATATCATATTTGTTAGCAGCAGAATGCCCTCCTAGAAAGAGACCTGTTTTTTTGCTGAGTAACAATTTGGATACCTCTAAGAATTACCAAAATATCCCTTCGTGCTGTGTATTCAGATTGTTTCAGCCTTTCTGTGTAAAAAGTGGCCATAGTGAAATTATCTGACCTACCTTGTGTGATTGTAGGTCATAAGATCCTCATTCCAGAGAGGGTCCTGCCCCCCATACCCAGAAAAAAGGACGAATGCTCAGACAGGCCAAAAAGAATCTAGACAGGGAGGCCTTGCTGGGTTTCCCCACTCAGTCTATTTTCATTAGATCGCCCTGTTGTCCAGTCATATTTCTACACAGCTGTTCATACTTTGTTGATACCCAAGTGTAAGAATGCCCACTTTCCCCTGTACCTTTGGGTCCTCTGAAGGCTCCCGTGTCGTGTAAAACTATGATCAAATCAATTTGTATGCATTTTTTCCTATTAATCTGTCTTTTGTCAGTTGATTTCCAGCAAACCTTTGGAGGATGAAAGGGGAATTTTTCCTTGGCCCCTGCAGTTTCCTTACTTCCCCAGCCCCCACCTATATTTTATTTTTTGGAGTCTTTAATAATACTTTTATTCTCTTGAATAGTCAAGTTAGAATGTGTTCATTCGTTCATTAAACTGTGGGATACAGACATAAATAAGGCACAGGACTCACCTGAAAGGCGCCTGGTGGGATGGTTTGGTTAGTCAGGTGGACCCCACTAAGGCACTGGGCGTGGCTGCACAAAAGTGGCCTCCACCCAGCAAGATGATTTCAGAACCACAGTTCAGATGTGAACAGATCTTCTGTATCTATAATAAGGCTCTTCAACAGCCCCTGGCCCTAGGAATCCTGAAACTACAGGAAGCCATTTTGTCTATTTATGCATAGCAATCTAGACAAGCCCTTGGAGCTTTAATTGCACTTCATGGGGAACCATCAGAAGCCCTTCCTGCAGCCTTATCCTTGACCCAGTTGCAAAGGCATAGCCCCGCTTGTCTTAGGGCAGTAGATGCCATGGCAACGTTTGCTGTTGCTTCTGCAGAACTTGTTCTAGGCTCCCTGCTTGACCTCCTGGTTTCTCACGCAGCACAGGCATTACACCTGACTGAGAACTCACTGCACATTTCAGGCGGCCGATTAACCTCTTATAAGATTCTATCCCTCTCTCCCTCTCACAAATTACTACTCATCTCTGCAACACACTGAATTCTGCCACCCTCTGTCTCTACCAGAAGGGGAGCCTCTTGATTGTCTTACCTCAGTAGGAAACATTCTGCATGTCAGTCAGATTTATTAGCAACTCCTATTGAGAACCCAGACCTAATATGATTTATTGATGGATCATACCCCAGAATTGAAACTTGAAGTTAGTACACTGAGGAAAGAAAAATCAATTCTTCCTTTACCCTCCTAGAGGGCTGGGGGCCCTGTAAATTAAAATGACAAAAGACAGATTTAACAGGAGAAAAGGCATAAAAATTTAATTTAATATTAATATTCTACATGAATATGGAAGTCTTCATAAAAAAAGAAGTGAAGACTCAAAGAAGTGAAGACTCAAAGAAGCAATTAAACCTGAGAGTTTATAGGCCATTTTGACAAAGAAAATTGTGCAGAAGTGACAAGACAGTGTTCCATGAAAGGGCCACGTATGTGAAGTGGCCCCAAATGCTGAAGGAGCCTAGAAACTAAAGAAAGGCAGACAAATTCAGTTTGTGAGTAAAGGGTGTTTTATTCTATTGGGGAACTTATAGCCGGAAGTGTCGTCTTGGGCAGCAGCAAGACAGGTAAATCTCAGCACTGTTATTCCCCAGACCCACAGCTTATATACCATAGGGGAAAGGGATACGTGCTGTATAGAGACAATGAAAGGCAACTCTTCAGAACAGGCAAGAATGCTGTGTTTGTCATAGCCCATAATTTGCATGATAACATTAGGGTTGTTTTGATCTAAAGGCAGGATTTATAGTGAATACATGTTCCTACACTAGAGACAGTAAATAAAGTAGAAATCAGGAGGCATTCCCGGGACATGGTTAATCAGACGTCAACATGGTAGATTAGCATTCAAGATGGAGTCACTTTTGTCTCTGTACATAGGAAAGGGATTTTGAGCTTCTGGGGAGGTTGCAACAAGCGGACTAGGAAATGTATAGTATATAAGGGTTGTTTAGTAAAGTTTGTTAAGCAAATTCAAGTTGGTTGTCTTCTCCATTGAAAAGTCCTCCGTGATTAAGTCCTCCTCTTCCTGGCACAGGAAAGGGAGACATCCATACAAATGGGAATATAAATGGAAATTTCTCTTACAAAAGGGAAACTTGGCTAGGCATAGTGGCTCGCTCCTGTAATCCCAGCCCTGTGGGAAGCCAAGGCAGGCAGACTGCTTGAGTTTAGGAGTTTGAGACCAGCCTGGGCAAGGTGGCGAAACCCTTTTTCTACAAAATATACAAAACTAGCCATGCATGGTGGCATGCTCCTGTAGTCTCAGCTACTCAGGGGGATGAGGTGGGAGAACACTGGAGATGGAGGCTGCAGTGAGTCGTGATTGTACCACTGTACTCCAGCCTGGGTGACAGAGAGAGACACTGTTTCAAAAAAAAAAAAAAAAGGACATTTATAGTTCTTTCACAGCAGGGAAGGAAGGGGGAGAGGCAGCTGTGGAAATGATGAGCCCTGTTTTTTGAGTTTTTCCTGCATTTACTGTTTTTCAAAATAATCAACTCAAAATTATTGAGCTGGCATATTCTGGTTCCCTACATTATTAATAGGCTATGCTACCCCTATTTTAAACTCTTCTTAAGAAAAAGTCTACTACCTGCAGTAAAATCAGCCCAGATAGCAAAATGTGTTGCATTTACTAGAATTTGTCACCTAAACAAAGACCAGAGAGCAAACATATATACAGACTGCAGGTATGCTTTTGAAATAGCATATGATTTTGAGATGCTTTGAAAATAGGCATTAGAAGACCAGGCACGGTGGCTCGTACCTGTAATCCCAGCACTTTGGGAGGCTGAGGCGGGTGGATCACCTGAGGTTGGGAGTTCGAGACCAACCTGACCAGCATGGATAAACCCTGTCTCTATTAAACATACAAAATTAGCCGGGCATGGTGGCACATGCCTGTAATCCCAGCCACTCAGGAAGGCTGAGGCAGGAGAATCGCTTGAACCCAGGAGGCAGACGTTGCGGTGAGCCGAGATCGTGCCATTGTACTCCAGCCTGGGCAACAAGAGCAAAAACTCCGTCTCAAAAAGAAAAGAAAAGAAAATAGGCATTAGAAATGGACAGCAAGTTAAGGAACTTTCAGATGCACCCCCACTTCCTAGAGAGGTGGCTATTATATAGGTAGAAGTCCATATAAAAAGAGACAATATGGAAACTAAAGGAAATTCTCTAGCAGATCATTATGCCAAAGAAGCTACTTTAACCAAGCTTATGACTCTATCTATACCTTTAAAGGATAAATCTCTGGGGGATTCAAAGAGGCCATTATAAAATATTGACATTTAGCCCCTGATTTTGAAAAAGAATGGAAAACATGTAGTTGTACTCTTCACTCAGATAATTCCTGGTGCTGCTTGGTGACACCAGATGATCTCAAGTAGATATTTCTAAAGGAGTTCAAAACATACCACCCCAAAATATGCCATTCTGGCATATGGATTATTTTGAATTAAAAGCTCTTGAAAAACAGCAGATGCAAGAAGCGCACTCTGATCTTTCTAAAAGCAGGAGACAATGCTCCCACGTAACAGGGACCCTCCGTGGAAGAAGGAAGACATTCTTATTACCAGAGATGGGGGCAGCTGAGGTTGAGAGAAAACTACAAATAAACCTTGTTAAACTAGCCCTTATCTCCCTAGCCACTTCTCCACGATTAACAGCCCTAGCCCATATCCCTTTGACTTGTTTTCACAATTTACTGTTCTTTGTCTAACTTAGTATATAAACATCCACTCAGACTGGTTCATTTCCAGAAGGCTTCCATGCCATGTAAAACTTACATTAAATAAATGTGTATGCTTTTCACTTTTTAATCTGCCTTCTGTTACAGAGCCCCGCCTTAGAACTTAAGACAAATAAGAAAGATATTTCCTCCCCTACATTATCTGGATTTCTCCATGAAACACCCATTATGGCATAGACAAATTGGTTACTATCTTAAGTAAACATTGGTAGGAAAACTTTGAAAAGACAACTGAGCTTACTTTTGGGTCATGTGTCACCTGTCAAAAATATAACTCTGGAAAAACTGTAAAGTTGGGACACAGCCAGAAACCAAAGCCTCTTTGGACACCTTCGGACTGTTACATGGAATAAAACCTTAGACAAGTGTACATTTTAGCTGAGTTTATTTGAGCAAAGAAAAACAGAACAAAACAGAGCAAATAAAGCAAAAACAAAACAAAAAAAAAGCAGTTCAAAAATCAGGCACGATTTGGAACTAGAGGAAATTCAGAGAACTCTAACCAATGACATAATCTGATAGCATTTATAGGAGACAAAAGAAGCAAGGTACAGAGGCAGCTTCATTGGTTACAGCTTAATTGGTTAATTGGTTACAGAGTCTCCTGCAATTAGTTAAAGCTCAGCTGCAACATATTGTAAGCCTGTAAACAACTAAGCCTAACAGATCAAACAACACACCGTATCTGTTTGATCTGTTAGGCTTAGTGCAGGAGCCCAGTCCAAATCAATGGGCTTGCTTAAATTTTATTTCACAAGACACTTCACCGGCTTTCACTCTCCCTGGGATTTGAATATGTTTTAGATATTGTATGTCTGTTTTCAGGATGAGTTGAAGAATTTGTTTGCCAAAAAGCTACAGCCCTTACAGCCGTGAACAAGCTGCTTGATTTTGTGTTTTCAATCTGGGGCATCCCACCTTTTATATCAAGTGACTGAGGCACACACTTTAAGGCGACCTTTATAAAAGAACTCTTACTCAAAAACTACACCATCCTTACCACCCACAAAAACGACCCATGGCATCCTTACATTAAAATAAGCAACAATTTCAGAAACCCTTGAGCTCCCTTGACCAAGAGTATATCCACTATCCTTTACGGATATACAGGCCACTCTCTTGGAGACACATAGGTTATCCCCCTATGAGTTGATACCAGGAAGGTCCATGCATTTAGAGATTTCACCTCCAATACTAGAGTCTGTCCTACTCCATGCAGACATGACAAGATACTGCAAGGGACTCATGTATTGTACCTGGTCCTATCATCAACAGGTTAAGGTCCCCTTCCTACAAAATCTTCCTAAACAACCTCTCCATGATCCTCAACTAGTGGATTTGTCTACTGGAAGAAAAATCAGAGAATAACTGCTTTTGAACTTCACTCAAAAGGAAGAGACCTTATCAGATACTGTTAACAATAGATACAGCAGTTAAACTCCAAGGAGCCAACCTTTGGGTTCATGTTTCACAACTGAAGAAGAGATTCAAAATTCCACACAGTTGGAAGGCCACTTCGATTTTGTCTGCACCATTGCCAACGCTTCTTGTGATACTTAGGTCAAGGACACAGGCAAGGTTAAAAAAAAAAGACTATATTGCTTCAAAAAAAAACCTATTAATATTTGGATCTCTAAGGTCCTCATGGCCTATGGGATTTGTCTTCTTGGCCTAGGTTAAGCAACTGGAGTTCCTGGTTCTAAAGCATCTCAGAGGGACTATCAATTGTTCTTATTTTTCTGATAGTGGTCATGATGCTAGTGTGTTCCGTTTTATCCAGAGTTTTAAATGCTTCTAGCAGCCACTCTGTCATCAGATGATTGCCATAATGATACAATAGAAAGATCAAGAAGATCTTACAATCCAGGTCACTATGAAGATGACTGAACAATTTATGATTGGTGAAGATGTGAAATTCTAACTTTCTCTGAGTTGGTCAACTTCTCAGAAGTCAGAGAATGACCAAAAGGAGGGACTGAAAGACTGACCATACAAATGAACAATGGCCAGACCATATATAAAGATGGAACTCTGACCTGTAGTCTCCAGCAATAAGTATGAGAAGCCAACCCACTATATACAGCAAACAATCCAGGAAGCCAAACAACTCCTATAGCAATTGGCCCCAAACAGCTAGGACTTGATTACTCCTATTTTATTTTTTAATTTTTTCCTTGCTTGAAAGTCTCTCTTTATGGACTTGATTAATAACTGAAAAGTTCCCTAATATTTATTTCCGCTTCCCCAAATTAGGACCAATCAGAGAAAGCCAATATGCATCCCTAATCCAACACAAAGGATGCCCTGCTTCCAGTAGCCCACTTACAGCTTCTGCATGCCGCAGCCTGCAACCAGAGAATCCCTGAAGCCTTTCCTGTTTTCCATTGTGAAGATTCCCACTCTCCTGCCTGCTGTGAGTGTCTGCCAAATGCAAGTGATGGTGGTTACCTGCCATCTGTGGCCAACTCTGAATAAACAGCCTTTGCTTATTCTCATTTGGGTGGCTGTGTTTATTTCCACAAGCTCTTTAGAAGAATAAGGAAGTGGGTATGTACAGGGTAAGGACATTTTTACAAGAAAAGCTCAGATAATCTGAAGGATGTCCTATCATTAGGCTGGCTACAAAAGCTCAGCACAGCCCCCCAAATACACATGTATGAGCACACACACACCCTGCATGCACATACATACAATATGCACACACACATACAATAGATGGTATTCCAGGATTCCTTTTGAACCCCAGAAAGTGAGAAGGCAAAGGAAAATTAGAACAGGAAAAGACGGAACAGTGGGGGCAGACAAAGGGAGCGGAGTGGTGTTTGAAAGTTGAAGGAAGTGAGGGGAAAGAATGCAAGAACCAGCTAAAAGAGATCCGAAGCCCGTGCTGTCCCATGCCTCTCACCCATTGCCTACAACCCAGATGCCCATGAAGATAAAGTAGGATAACAGCCAAGATGACATCCCTCAACTCATTCCCTTTATTTTTTATTTTTTTATTTTTTATTTTTGAGACAGCTGTTGCCCATCTCAGCTCACTGAAACGTCTGCCTCCCGGGTTCAAGCAATTCTTCTGCCTCAGCCTCCTGAGTAGCTGAGATTACAGGCACCTGCCACCATGCCTGGCTAATTTTTGTGGGGTTTTCTTTTTAGTAGAGATGGGGTTTCGCCATGTTGGCCAAGCTCGTCTTGAACTCCCGACCTCAAGCGATCCGCCCGCCTCGGCCTCCCAAAGTGCTGGGATTACAGGTGTGAGCCATCACACCCAACCAACTCTTCCTCTTTTGTAGGAAGCTCATTTCTGGCCTGCAGAGTCCTCTTCCCTGAATCGTGTGCGCTTAGGCCACTTACTAGCTAATGCTGACCTATGATGGATCAAGGAGCAGAACTGGGCAAGAGGCTACAGTGGAAGTGGCAGAGTCAGAGACCTCCATCTTAAGTTCCCTCCGTCTGGGGACTCTTTCTCTCTTCTGTCTCTCAGTGGCCTCAGACATTAAAGAATTTGGGACAGATACATTTAAGAGTTCATTCTCAGCCGTGTCCGAGGAAGTATGTTTGAGTCTGAGGGCGTTTGAAGGCATGTGAGGGGCAGGAATGCAGCTTCAGAAAAGCTGTGCTTCGTCTTCAGTTCTCAGCCTCTCCTTCCTGAGCTCCTTCCCTGTCTGGCTTCTTCCACACATCTATACAGAAACTGTCTGTCTGTCTGTCTTTTATTCTTAAGAATCCAGAATCATTTAGAACCCAGTCAGGGCCAGGCACGGTGGCTCACGCCTGTAATCCCAGCACTTTGGGAGGCTGAGGTGGGCAGATCATGAGGTCAGGAGTTCAAGACCAGCCTGGCCAACATGGTGAAACCCCCGTCTCTACCAAAAATACAAAAATTAGCCAGGCATAGTGGTGCATGCCTGTAATCCCAGCAACTCAGGAGGCTGAGGCAGGAGAATCGCTTGAACTGGGGAGGCAGAAGTTGCAGTGAGCCGAAATCACACCACTACACTCCAGCCTGGGCGACAGAGCGACACTGTCTCAAAAAAAAAAAAAAATGTAGCTCCTATTTAAAAGGATTTCACTCAGTGAGGGTGGATATACCTGAATCATTTTCTTCGGGAGAGCATCTGCTGGCTCCCCAAAATCTCTTTGCAGAAACTTGTGATAAGCCTGAGTGTGAAGGAATGGTGTGAGGGGGAAACATCCAATTGCAGGAAGGTGAGAAACAAGGAGCTGGAGTCTGGTGGGCTCCAGAAGGTATGAGTGCAACTGGCCTACCTCATGTTCTTGGGAGCCTGAGTCTCCTCCTTAGAAAGTGACTCTGCAGTGAAGACATCAGATTTCTTAGTACTTTTCCCAAAATGCCAACTTCTCTGTCACTGAGCATGGCTGGGCTATCCAGGTCCCAAGTTTGAATTTTTGAAGGGAGGACAAACTTCAGAGTTCAAGGTGGTCTCCCCAGACCACAGTCATGTCAGGAAACTGCACCAGTGACTGGCCTGCTGCCAGGCTTCGGTGAGGATATGAAGGGAGGTACATTTTTGCCCTTTTCACAGAGTGCCTGGAAATGAATCCCTGAAATCCTCCTAAAGCCAAAGGCAGCCCTAGACGGTTAGAGCTACATCACACCCAAGGGCTCAGGGCCCCAAGGAACCTCCTTAGAGACAGGCTGTGGGAAGGCCCACCCCTCCCATGTTCTCTCAGGAAACACATCTGCCCCCGTCCCAATCTACACAGTTTTCCTGACTGGAGCAAAGGTCAATTTGAACTGCAGGAGCTTGGGAGATTTTATGATCCTATGGGCTAAAGAGTCTCTTAGGAGACAGTATAGCCCCTCAAGCCCAATCCAAAACTAAGCATTTACGGGCCTCAACTGAGAAACCCCCTCCCCAGTGAAACATTATGCAAGTTTTTCCTAATTTCTATCTCCTGTCCACATTGCAACGTTTTGCCTCATGTGACAAACCAACTACTGAAGGGGAAAATGCAACCATGGCTGTGCTGGCTATCATTCCTGTGTTTATTCCCCTTTTATAAGACTCTCCACCTCTCTGTCCATTAGGCTCCCACTCCCACCCCCAATCCCACCCCACCCCCACCCCACAGTATGAACTGGGAGAGAAAGAGTTTCTGATGCCTGAGCCCTTGGCTGAGGCCCAGCAGGCACAGGTTCTACTTTCCCAGACAGTGGCTCTGACTGGCCTGTGAGCACACCAGGTGCAGTCAACAGTCTGGTGTCCAGAACACACAGGGGGCCTCCACCTCCTCTGGCGCCACCATCCCAGCCTCCTGACACTATCAGTTTTCCTCACTCTCCATATGTCCCTTCCCACCCCACAGACCAGCCCTGGTCTTTTAAAATGGAAATCAAATGTTGCCAGGGTGTCTATAGAAAGATAGAGACTTCGTTATCTCTGGTTCCTGATTACAGAAGACCTGATTCCCTTTCAGCCTGGGTTGTTCAGTGGTCTCTTGACTTCATCCATTTTCTGAGAACTTTTCCTATCCCTGACTCAACCCAACACCACCATTCACCTCTAGATCAGGCACCAGTGCCTCTCATCCCTTCCCTAAGGGACAGCCCACCTGCCCCAGCCCCTCTAAGAGCTTATTGCTGAGGTCGTCAAAGTATGAACTTTTGACCAGGACTCCCACGTGAAAGAAAATATGGACATTTACCTTTGAACTCAAGGAACAAAAAGACCCAAGCAATGGAAAGTAACTTCCGCCCATTGGAGGAGACTGAGGGCTGGGGCAGACCAAGGTCAGACAGCACCTTGGCAGCAGAGGCGGAAAGCATCCTCGGTCCCTGGCTTCCCCACTCTGTGGCAGCATTCTCATTATACCATGCTGGCAAGTATGCTTCAGGTGGGGAGACTGCCTCCAGGATGTGCACTCAAAGGGCTGGACTTATGGTGAAACTGATCTCTTCTTTTAGGTCTGGATTTCCCCTAGAGTCCCCCCACATCTCTTCCTGCTGGGAATTGTGGTGGGAGAAAACAGATGGCTTTGCTGCTGACCCCTTCTGAGGAGTTGGAGGATTGGGGACTCCTACTGAGGTCTCATTAGGGGCCCTTCACTGGCGCAGCTGGAGTGTGGGTGAGCAGGTCAGGCCTCCCGCTCTTCAGTCCATGGGGGCATTTGTTGATTCCAATGCGACACTGGAGGAAGGGAAGCCTTCTTAGGGGCACGAGGCCTCTAGGAGGACACTTGCTCCAAGCAGTAGCCTCCCTCTCTTTGAAGACGTCTCACACGCTGGCTTCATCAAGGAAGCAAGGTCTGGAGGAAAATCATTGCTTAGAAATGTTTCTGGCTGGGCGCAGTGGTGCATGCCTGTAATCCTAGCACTTTGGGAGGCCCAGGTGGGCAGATCACTTGAGGTCAGGAGTTAGAGACCAGCCTGGCCAACATGGCGAAACCCTGTCTCTACTAAAAATACCAAAATTAGCCGGGCGTGGGAGCACATGTCTGTAATCCCAACCTCTAGGGAGGCCGAGGCAGGAGAATTGCTTGAACCCAGGGGGTGGAGGTTGCAGTGAGCTGAGATCATGCCACTGCACTCCAGCCTAGGTGACAGAGTGAGACTCTATCTCAAAAAAAAAAAAAAAAAAAAAAAGAAAGCAATGTTTCCTTTCACATCTGCCATCTCCTGCCTCCTCCTTCTGTTAATCTTGAGGACTGTCACAATGGCATGACAGTACCTCTTTTCCCATAGAAGGACATATTGCCAAGGGACAAAGCACATGGATGGGGGAGCCTATCAGGTCTATCAAGGTGAAGAGAGGCCAGTGTTATCTCATTTAGAGAACAAGACTCACATTTGCTTAAATGGAGCCTGTTATCTGTCACTAAATTCAGCCTTCTGACCCACTGTCTGACCTGCTTCCCTCACTCCAGTCCAATCTGGCTGAATTCCTGCCCACTGAACATGGTTCTTGTCACACACGTCTGTGTGAAGGGAGTCCACCAACAGGCTTTATGTGAGCAACAAGGCTGTTTATTTCACCTGGGTGCAGGTGGGCTGAGTCTGAAAAAGGAGTAAGCAAAGGGTGATGGGATTATCATCAGTTCTTATAAGTTTTGGGATAGGCGGTAGAGTTAGGAGCGATGTTTTGTGGGCAGGGAGTGGATCCCACAAAGTACATTCTCAAGGGTGGGGAGAATTACAAAGAAACTTCTTAAGGGTGGGGGAGATTACAAAGAACTTTCTTAAGGGTGGGGAGGTTACAAAGTACATTGATCAGTTAGGGTGGGGCAGAGACTAATCACAATGGTGGAATGTTATCAGTTAAGGCTATTTTCACTCCTTTTGTGGATCTTCAGTTGCTTCAGGCCACCTGGATGTATACCTGTAGGTCACGGGGGTATGATGGCTTAGCTTGGGCTCAGAGGCCTGGCATTCCTGTCTTCTTATATTAATAAGAAAAACAAAACAAAATAGTGGTGAAGTGTTGGGGCAGCAAAAATTTTGGGGGGTGGTATGGAGAGATAATGGGCGATGTTTCTCAGGGCTGCTTCGAGCGGAATTAGGGGTGGTGTGGGAACCTACAGCGGGACAGATTTAACTGAAGAAAGATTTTGGGGTAAGGGGTGATATTGTGGGGTTGTTAGAAGGAGCATTTGTTGTATAGAATTATTGGTGATGGCCTGGATGCGGTTTTGTATGAATTGAGAAACCAAACAAAAGACACAAGGTCTGAATAAGAGAAGGAGAAAAACAGGTATTAAAGGACTAAGAATTGGGAGGACCCAGGACATCCAATTAGAGAGTGTCCAAGGAGATTCAGTGTAATTACTTGTTTGGTTGGTGAGTTTTTGGGCTCTATTTTTGACAGAGTCCTTTTTGCTAAGTTGGAGGCTGAGCTTGGCGAGGTGTGTTTTGAAAAGACCATTAGTCCGTTCTACCTTTCCTGAAGATTGAGGATGGTAAGGGTTATGAAGTTTCCACTGAATACCAAGAGCCTGAGAAACTGCTTGGGTGATTTGACTAATAAAGGCTGGTCCATTATCGGACTGTCTAGAGGTGGGAAGGCCAAACCGAGGAATTATGTCTGACAGAAGGGAAGAAATGACTGCGGTGGCCTTCTCAGACCCTGTGGGAAAGGTCTCTACCCATCCAGTGAAAGTGTCTACCCAGACCAAGAGGTTTTTTAGTTTCCTGACTCGGGGCATGTGAGTAAAGTCAATTTGCCAGTCCTGGGCAGGGGCAAATCCCCAAGCCTGATGTGTAGGGAAGGGAGGGGGCCTGAACAATCCCTGAGGAGTAGTAGAATAGCAGATGGAACACTGAGAAGTGATTTCCTTGAGGACAGATTTCCACAATGGAAAGGAAATGAGAGGTTCTAAGAGGCGGGCTAGTGGCTTGTAACCTACATGGAAGGGGTTATGAAACAACGACAGAATAGAATGGACCTGTGAGGCTGGGAGGTATTGAGGGTAGGAGAGTATATGGGTTTGGCACCACGGGGTGGATAGGCAAGACAATTTGGTTGATAAGGTGCAAATCCTGAACTAACCTGTATAAAAGGCCATGCTGTAACAAGCAACTGATAACAGGCTTTAATCCTTTTAAAGCCTGCTGTGGGATGGGATACTGGTGTTGAGCAGGGTAAGGGTGATTAGGTTTTAATGGGATGACAAGGGGTGCATGATCGGTTGCCAAGGAGGGAGTAGAGGTATCCCATACTTGTCGATTAAGGTGGAGAGATACAAGGGGAAGGATGCGAAGGAGGCTTTGAACTGGGAAAAAGGGTGGCAATGAGGTGTGGCTGTAGCCCAGGAATAGTCAGGGAAGCAGATAATTTAGTTAAAATGTCTCAACATAATAAGGGAGGTGGGCAGGTGGGGATAACTTAAAAGGAGTGCATAAAAGAATGTTGTCCAAGTTGGCACCACAGTTGGGGAGTTTTAAGAGGTTTAGCAGCCTGGCTGTCAATATCCACAATGGCTATGGAGGCAAGTGAAACAGGACCTTGAAAAGAATACCTCCTTAAGGGTGGGGGAGATTACAAAGTACATCTATCAGTTAGGGTGGGGCAGAAACCAATCACAATGGTGGAATGTCATCAGTTAAGGCTATTTTCACTTCTTTTGTGGATCTTCAGTTGTTTCAGGCCATCTGGATGTATACGTGCAGGTCACGGGGCATATGATGGTTTAGCTTGGGCTTAGAGGCCTGACAGTTGTCACTTCTCCAGAACAGCCAATCTTTTTTTTTTTTTTTTTTTTTGAGAGAGAGAGAGAAAGAGAGGGAGACACAGAGAGATAGAGACAGAAAGACAGACAGACACACACACACAGAGAAAGAGGTCCAAACAGGAAAGGACAGAGGAGAGTAGCTTCTTGCAAGAGAGAGAGAGAGAGACAGAGAAAGAGAGAGATAGAGAGAGAGAGAGAGAGACAGAAACACACACACACACACACACCTCACAGAGGTCCAAACGGAAGAAAGGAGAGAGGAGAGCAGCTCCTTGCAGGAGAGAGAGAGAAAGAGACAGAGAGAGACAGACAGAGAGATAGCCAGAAAGAGAGACAGAGAGAGACACACAGAGAGACAGAGAGAGAGAGAGAGAAGGAGAGAGAGACGAGATAGAAAGATCCCAAAAAATGGAGAAGGGCCAATCTTCAACCTCTCTCTGCCATTCTGGTTCTGCCCCAAACTCAACCCTACTTCCTCTTTTTCTTTTTGTTTTACCTATTTATATCTCTCATACAGAAGCTAAAAAGCAGACCTCAGCAGAGCTCTGGTTGTTTTATGTGAGCAGAAGCGGGTATCCTACTTAGCACATACACATGTGAGGAAAAGTGTAGGTATCTGTGTTTCTGCACTAAGGTGTGGGATTTGTTTTCTACAAGCCCCACACATAACCCAGCCCCCTCCACAAGCTGGGTCTTGATGCCTTTGCCAGTAGGTCACTTGGTGATTGAGGTCAAGTCTTGTGACCTCCCTGGGTCTTAGTATTATCCCCTAAAGAGTAAAGAACGACAATCTCTAAGATGGCTCCCAGTTAAAACGTTGAGTTTTGTTTGTTTTTTGTTGTTGTTATTGTTTTTCTTTTGAGACGGAGTCTCACTCTGTCGCCCAGGCTGAAGTGCAGTGCCACAATCTCAGCTCACTGCAACCTCTGCCTCCCAGGTTCAAGAGATTCTCCTGCCTCAGCCTCCCAAGTAACTGGGATTACAAGTGCCTGCCATCACGCCCAGCTAATTTTTGTATTTTTGGTAGAGACAGGGTTTCACCATGTTGGCCAGGCTGGTTTTCAACTCCTGACCTCAGGTGATCTGCCTGTCTTGGCCTCGCAAAGTGCTGGGTGGGATTACAGGAGTAAGCCACCACGCCTGGCCCATCTGTTTTTTAATGTTATCTCCTTCTAAAGATCTTCCCCTCAATATCTCTAAGGAAGAAAGGTTGGATCTTAATAGGAAATCTAGTTTCTTAAGACTTTTATGCTTCTCACAGAGCCAGAGTTACTTTTGTGAGTGTATTCACCAATTGCCTTTGGTCTAACTGAAAAAACAAACCCCACACCTTAGTGCAGAAACACAGATACACAGAAAGAGACAAAGTTCTCACCTATACCCCTTCCCCCATACTCCTAATTCCTGTGAAAGACCAGCAAAAAAATGGATTTTTATCCCAGTATGGATTTTGTGTATATTCACACTAAATACAATTCACAAAGTTTTATCTTTCTATGAAGAAACTAAATGCCACAGTGTATTCACACTTACAGGAATTTAAAGCTTTTATTGTAAAGCTAAGGCAGCATGAAGAGTAAGTGCTGTAATTTAATGTATAAATTCATTCTATGTTGATTTCTATAGTAGGAAAAAGCAACTTTGGTCTGTCTGTGGTTCCATCATCAATTCACTGAGTTAAATAGAAAGCTTCAGGAATATAGTATTAACAGAGACCCCAAAATTACAGATAAATCCAGTAATGGAGCTTACAATACAGAATTAGAGGGTGCTAATTAATGAATTTTGGGAACAAGTCAACAGTCAATAAATATTCATTAGGAAGTTGCAGTATATATTTCTCTAAGTTACCAAGTGACCTAGATATGGAATATTGAAAAAGATAATTTTGTATCTTTTTTAATTCCTGCTAAATTAATAGAAATATACTACTTGTATTTTCATCACCTACAACATTATTAACATTTTAGGGTGTAATTCTCCACACTTTTGTCTATGTGTATGATTTTATAAAATATGAAGTACTGTAACACTGCTTCAGATTCTGCTTTTTCTCTTCAAATGCATCTGGGGTCCTAGTAATATGTAATTTCTTAACCTGGATAGTGGTGAACATAGATCTGTTTGCTTTGAGCTAACTTATTGAGCTATGTAATTATGTTTTTTCTGTGTGTATATTTCAATTTTTTAAAGTTTATTTAAAAACATATCCTAGGCTGGGCTTGGTGGCTCACGCCGGTAATCCCAACATTTTGGGAGACGGAAGCAAGTGGATTGCTGGAGCCCAGGAGTTCGAGACCAGCCTAGCCAATAGAGGGAGACCTCGTCCCTACTAAAAATTTAAAAAATTAGCCGGGCATGGTGGCTCACACCTGTGGTCCCAGCTACTCAAGACCTGCCTGCGCAGTATAGTGAGACCTTGTCTCTACTAAAAAAAAAAATAAATAAATTACTGGTCCCAACTACTCAGGAGGCTGAGGTGGGAGGATGGCTGGAACCCAAAAGGGTGAAGCTGCAGTGAGCCATGATCAAACCACTGCATTCCAGCCTGGGCGAGAGAGTAAGACCTTGTCACACACACACACACAAAATTCCATCCTATATATTCCAAGTCAACATATATCTATATTACTCTAAATGGCTCTATAGTATTTCATGTTATGGATATATCATAATTCATTAAACAAATTCTGTATTTGGGGACATTTATAAGATTTACAACTTGTTACATGTACACTGCCTTCAATAAAAACTCTTCTATGTCTGCATTTATACTCGTGTCATAGGGCAGATTCTCTACAAAAATAAACACTGAGATTAAGATGTGCATTTAAGATGTTTACTGCAGGCCGGGCGCGGTGGCTCACGCCTGTGATCCCAGCACTTTGGGAGGCTGAGGCGGGCGGATCACCAGGTCAGGAGATGGAGACCATCCTGGCTAACACGGTGAAACCCCATCTCTACTAAAAATACAAAAAAATTAGCCGGGCGTGGTGGCGGGTGGCTGTAGTCCCAGCTACTCAGGAGGCTGAGACAGGAGGGAGAATGGCGTGAACCCGAGAGGTGGAGCTTGCAGTGAGCCGAGATCGCTCCACTGCACTCCAGCCTAGGCGACAGAGCGAGACTCCGTCTCAAAAAAAAAAAAAAAAGTTTACTGCACAGCAATCTTGGGGCAATACCTGCAGAGGGAGTGAAGGAAGCATTATCGGGCAGAAGAGGTAGGATTTTGATGCAGTCACAACAAAGGCCTTGGCCAATCCCACAGGTATTCTAGCTTTCTTTAGAGCTAGATTGACCTTCAGAGTTGTTCTGAATTAAGGTAAAGGGACCAAGCCTTTATATCCCGTTACCATTTATTAGATGTTGACTGCCCTTGGGGAGGAGGCTTCACTTTTAGCAGGATGGTTCTCTGCCACTGTTACGCTCTTGCCAATGCACCACAATGTAGTAGTCTCTCGCTGCCCAAGGCATCATCCTAAGTTCTTTGTCTCATGACCAAGAAAGTTAAGGATCCTGGACACCAAGGGTGAGGTTGGAGTGAAAGTTTAATAAGCGAAAGAAGAAAGCTCTCCGCTGCAGAGAGGGGACCTGGAAGAGGACTGTTGTTTCTACAGTTGAATGCAAAGGTTTTTATAGGAAACCCTTGAGGGCTGGGAGTCTCCTTTGCATAAGGGGTGAATGTGTCGTAGCCCCACCGTGTCTTCCTAATGTGCATGCGGGCCCCTTATTGCACGTGTGTCAGGGGACGGAATTTTCCATTGCAGGCATGTCTAAGCAAGTCACCTGGGTAGCCCTTCTCATGTTTGTGGGCGTGTCTTAGGCAAGCCCCTGTGCAAATTCCCGTATCTGTGCCTGCAGGCTGTTGTTTTGTTTGAAAGGATTAAACCAAGGACCCACCCTAACTGCCTGCCTGACTGGTTTTTTTCTTTTCTCCTCTGTCAACACAAAGGGCTATTCCCAGAGAGAAAGAGACTCAGCTGAGAGCTAGCTGTTCATCACCATCACTAGTCAGTGGAGGGAATGAGTGCCGTATTCCCGAAGTGGGGGAACTGGGACATGCACCACCGCATCCACTACACCTTGCCCAATTACTTCCTTGGCATATATTCCTAGATGTGTTTAGAGAACATGGACTTTTGATAAGGCTTTAGATAATGTCAATTGTCTTCTATAAAAGTGGTATTTCAGCGAGGTGGCTCACGCCTGTAATCCCAGCACTTTGAGAGGCCGAGGCGGGCAGATCACGAGGTCAGGAGTTTGAGACCAGCCTGGCCAATATGGCAAAACCCCGTCTCTACTAAAAATACAAAAATTAGCCAGGCATGGTGGCGGGAGCCTGTAATCCCAGGTACCAGGGAGGCTGAGGCAGGAGAATCGCTTGAAACAGGGAGGTGGAGGTTGCAGTGAGCCGAGATCGTGCTGTTGCACTCCAGCCTGGGCAACAAGAGCAAGACTCTGTCTCAAAAAAAAAAAAAAAAGGTATTTCACTTCTAATAGGAGAGCAAGAGACCATTTTTTCTTCTGTGTCAAACAACAGCATGCCCTTGCCTGCTCTTTTATCTGTGATTCCACAGCATTTCACACTTTATTATACCATGTCTCACATTCAGTGGGAATTCTTTCTTCTCAGTCTCCCAAGTTACACTGTTTTCAAGAAAAGGAAAGGTGTTTTATTCACACATATCTCCTGATCATGTGCCATGTATACAGTTGGTCTCCAATTAATACATGTTAAGTAAATTAATGTCTCATTGTAGAAGGCTACGGAGTCACAGAAGATTAACTGACTAGAAACAAAGAAAATACTATACAAAAAATATTAGACATGGTGCAGAATCAAAAGGTGGTTGTGGAAGAGATGGAATGTGTTTTTCATGAAGGAGGAATGTAACTACCCAGTGGCTTCACCTTGCCCACAGCCTAGACAGAGCCAGTTTATCAAGACAGGGGAATTGCAATGGAGGAAGAGTAATTCACACAGAGCCGGCTGTGTGGGAGACCGGAGTTTTATTATTACTCAAATCAGTCTCCCCAAGCATTCAGGGAAGCAGAGTTTTTACGGACAACTTGGTGGGTGGGGGGAAGCCAGTGAGCCAGGAGTGCTGACTGGTCAGTTAGGAAACAAGATCATAGGGAACTGAAGCTGTCCTCTTGCACTGAGTCAGTTCCTGGGTGGGGGACACAAGATCAGATGAGCCAGCTTATCAATCTGGGTGGTGCCAGCTGATCCATCAAGTGCAGGGTCAGCAAAATATCTCAAGCACTGATCTTAGGAGGAGTTTAGGGAGGGTCAGAATCTTGTAGCCTCCAGCTGCATGACTCCTAAACCATAATTTCTAATATTGTGGCTAATGTTAGTCCTACAAAGTGAATCTAGTCCCCAGGCAAGAAGGAGGTCTGCTTTAGGAAAGGGTTGTTATTGTCTTTGTTTTAAACTACAAACCATAAAGCAAGTTTCTCCCAAAGTTAGTTCAGCCTACCCCAGGAATGAACAAGGACAGCTTAAAGCTTAAAAGCAAGATAGAGTTAGTTAGGTTAGATCTGTTTCACTGTCTCAGTCATAATTTTGCAAAGGTGGTTTCAGAAAGGTGTCATGATGTGTACAATATCATCTGAAAAAGAATAAATGAGAAGCCTAGCTCTCCAATAAAAAGGCAACAATTAATGACTGCTACTGTAGAAAGGTGAATTATCAAAAACAGAGAAGTGGTGTAATAAATATAGCTCAGGTAATATAAAAGGTCAGGGAAAAAAGTGTGTTTTTTCCCCAGCTCTGCTACTTATAACTTGATGAGACTTTTCGATAAATCTTTTTGGAAGCTCTTAAAAACTACCAATGCCAGCCAGGTACAGTGGCTTACGTGTGTAATCCCGGCACTTTGGGAGGCCAAGGCGGGCAGAACACTTGAGGTCAGGAGTTTGAGACCAGCCTGGCCAACATGGTGAAACCCCTAGTTATAAATAAAGTTTTGGTGCCACAAAAGAAATAGCACTCGAATATAAAATTTTCTTTGTAATTCTCAGCAAGGCAATGTACTTCTATAGAACGGTGCACCCTTACAGATGGAGCAATGGTGAGCACACACTTGGACAAGGGAGGGAAAGGGGTTCTTATCCCTGACACATGTGGCCCCTGCTGCTGTGTCGTTCCTCTATTGGCTAGGGTTAGAACGCACAGGCTAAACTAATTCCGACTGGCTAATTTAAAGAGAGTGACAGGGTGAGTGGTTTGGTGGGGAAAATGGTTATGGCAGAGGAAGTAATCGGAATGAGTCGGGGTGGAGCAGGTAATTGGAATGAGTCAGGGTGGAGCAGGTAATCGAAAAAGGTTGCTTTACGAGGAAGTTAAAAGTAGAAGGCAAAGAATTGAACATACTGACATACTGATTCTTTGAGGAGAAATTTAGAACTCACATCTAACAACCCCTCCTCTTATATTTCCTTACAGTTTTTTCTCTTCAAAGTTCTTTAACATGTCTCGGCTTAGTTGTTTTGCTTGATTTTCCAAAAGAAGAAGCTTCTCTGGATAAGGTGGAGGATAGTTAAGGGAGGTTTTAGTGAGTGCCATTTTTATGAGCCTCTGCACCAACCCATGGATGCATGGTGTGACACAGCACCTGACAAGAATAAGTACACCCATTACGGCTGTGAGGGAAGTAAGAATTGAGGCTATTATTCTTTTCCATTTACTGAACCACTTTCCTAGCCCTCCTATAAAGGGGTCATTTACCCCTGAGTTGTTGGCTAACTCATTGGACACAGCAGTCAGACCTTGCAATGCCTTTGTTGTACTTCCATCAGGGGCAGTGTTGTTTGGGATGAAGGTACAACATTGAGTTTTAATCATGATGCAAATTCCTCTTCATTCTGCTAATATGTCTAAGGCTATCCTATTTTCCCAAGCCATCTGGCTAGTAGCCTCTAATTGCTTAGCTATTCCTTTAACAGCAACTCTAGTGTAGTTAATAAATTGCTGTTGGTTGTAATAGATGTAGTTTATCCAATCTACATTTTTATTAATTGTCCCCCACCAAAATATTGACTCAAATCCTGCAGCTCTTTGATTTCAGGTTTTAAATTGATCTGGTATTCCCCATGGGATTCCAATTGCATTTAAATAGATGTGAGTCGAAAGACCCGTAAGTGGCTTCTTCTTGCTTTACAATGTCTTATTTTTCCTTCCTCCAATTGATGAAATGCCAGGGTGAAAGGGATAGCCAATTGTACTAAAGCACAAGTGCCACTCCAGTTATTTGGCAGAGCTTCCGGTAAAGGTCCACAATACCACCACACATCCGCTAAGGGATGAACAAAGGCTGACTAATTTGTAAGCTCTTGGAAAGTCTTAAACTCACTGCATCCCTTCAGGTCTCCAAGGAATGCTAAGTTTCCTCCCTGTCATGAGACACACTAAGTGAACTTAGTGTTGGGAGATGGAACACTCCCAACATCCCCGAGGGGATGGCCCTCGGGGGCTGACCCACAGGGTGCCAGACTTCAGGATATAGCAGAGAGAGAGAGCATGGCATGACTTGTTACTACAGGCTGTAGAATCCTGGAAAAGAGCTACCATGCAGCCCATGCCTGGTCGACTGAAGGACCACCCTAGTGGAAAGGGGACAATCTGGGCCTCTGGCCTGCCGTGCACACAAGCATAACAATTGCTTTTGTTTAACGTGCAGATGGAATATTTGATCCATTCCAACCAGGCATTTGCATCTTGGTATCCCGTCTTAATTGCCAGTTTGTTTTAAGTCTTTAACTTCTATGATAGCTATCTTGGTCTTGTCATTAGATGGAGGAGGAGCAATTGTTCCATGTGAGAGGGTTTGGAAGAAGGCTTAGAGGAAGGTGCAGGTGGTGGGGGATCAAAGAAACACATTGCAAAGAATCCAATAGAGTCTGTCCCTGAAAGCTCAGCCCCCATACCATAAAACTGACTTAAAGAAGGGAACCAGCTTAGAAAAGTGGAAGAACTTTGAGGGTTTGAGATAATAACCTGTAGAGGATGGCACTGGTTTACCTGACAGTTGGGTGGCAGGGCTGTCCCTCTAGTAAAACGAATGTATGGTTTTAGGAAATTACAAAAACCAGTTGGGACAGTCTATCCTTGCTCTTTAGTGGTCCATAGAACGTTGGACCAACTACGGCATAAAAGCTCTAAATTGGGGGGCAAGACTCCTGGTTGACACGGGGGTCTTTATCAAAATCTCCCCAGATTAAATGGTCCCAATTCACTAATGCCCAGTCTGAGGAGAGTCAGGGGGGACAGGGGTACTTTTCTGAAGTAGAGAGCTGTCTTTGACTTGGCCAATCCCCACAGGGTATAACAAGGCAAGCATCTAATGCAATAGCTTGAGGTGAAATTGACTTGGTTATGTTAATAACTAGATGGTCAGCAATAGAGTGAGGAAAGAAGAAAGAGTAATAGAATAGATGAAAGAGAGTTAAATTTTTCTTAGCTTTAGTTTGGTAGGGTTTTCCTCTGGGACTATGGCCCACGACTCTGGAGGGGGTGGTGCTTTCTTGACTAGGGTGTGATGAGTCCATCCCCTTTCCGCTGTATGAACAGCAGTCTCGGTGGTTAGCAGCACAAGGTAGGGTCCTTCCCAGGCTGGCTCAAGTTTTCCTTCTTTCCACCCTTTGATGAGAACATGATCCTCAGGCTGGCTGGTTTAGCGGAAATTCTAGGGGTGGTACCTGTGCTAAAAGACTTTTAGTTTTGAGGGCAAGGAAAGTGGAAGATAAACCAAGTATAAAATTTCTAGGAAATCGATATTTTGTTTTAAATGTGGGGACATCAGCAGTGGACTTTAGAGTCCTTGGTGCCTTCTTACTGAGAATTTCCTTTAGCACCTATTTTTATTAGTTTTTAGACCAAAGAAAGCCAAATACCATTTTATATTTGACAATGCTTCCTGTATGATTTTTATACCACGTAAGCTAAATTTCACCTTTATATTAGTGTGTTATTAATGTTAAACTTAATTTTAATAAAATCTTGTAGACATATTTATCTAATTCTTAATGTCTGACTGTAATGTAAGATTTTTATACTCTTTTTAACCTTCTATAATTTTGGTTAAAGAGCAGGTTAGTGCTTTAAGAAAAACCTGTTGTGCTTTTATATTAATGTCCAGTTCACAGAAAAACTAGATTATACCCCTTTAACTTTAGCCAATATGCTTACACACAGAATTTCCTTTACAATTAATGTTTCAGAACTTGCTTAAACCTTTATAACCAGATATATTTTTTTAACCTTTTAATATAGGTAAAAATCCACATTCTTATGCCTCCTTATAATACTTTTACCAAAGGTATATCTTACTTTCCTTACACACCTTGCACATAAACTGTTTCTTCAATAGTTTTACATTCAGGAGGCCTAATTACTTTTAAATTATACAACATTTCTTGCATAAATTCCCTTTTACAACTTTTTTTTTCATGACTTTCACAGACAATTCTTCAAAATGCCTCAACTTTTTGACTTGTTGCAAACATCCCTTTCTTTAAACAGTTAATTTATCTTAAGACAAGAATTTACCATATAACATTCCTTTTCATAAATTCTCCCCACCCCCTTTTTTTTTCTCAAAGATGATAACCATTCTTTTCCAAAGCGAACTTCCTTCATGTCTGTGGACTAGGCTGTCTAAGGCCACAAGGTTAGAAGTTAGGATAATACATACACTGCTAACTTTTAGCAGACTTTACTTTTATTGAAAACCTTGTAAGTTTGGGATTTCAAGTATTCCTTGCTGTTAATAAGACCTCATTCAGTCCATATTAACTTAGAATTGTATAGATGGCTCCTTCCTGATTTGTAAGTACTTTAAGGCTTGGCTGAGCGCAAACAGCTTGCACGTTTGAGCAGACCAATTATTAGGCAATTTTCCTAACTCTGCTTCTAGAAGAATTTCCTTGTCACTTACTGAATACCCATTGTGTCTTTTTCCCTCAATCACCCGGGGGCAACCGTCTATGGTCCTGTCCTGAAGGGAGTGTCCTCCTAGGTCTGGTCAGACCTTTGTATGGTAATTAAGATTTAGATCCCCTGTTAGGAAACCTGCTGGGTTAAGGGAATTTTCAGTGGTTAATGTGAAGTCACCTTTTTCTACAGAATAGCCTCACACTTTAAGGTTCTTAGTCAGTAAGCTACCTTTTTGCATTTTTTTTTTTTTTTTTTTTTTGGACTTAGGATAGTTCTGACCTGATGAGGTTTGCTCACAATGAGGTTTCCTCTAGAAGTTATTTTTCTACTTTCTTCTGTTAGCAAAGCAGTTGCCACTACAGATTGAATGCATTTGGGCCATCCACAGGTTACTGGGTTAAGGATTTTTGATTAGGAAGGCTACGGGTTGTCAGTGGCCTTAGTGCTTTCGGGCTATGCCCTTGTTTACACTGACAACAAGGTGGTATTGGAGGGTTATAGGGTCACGGAGAAGACCTTCAATTATTAATTATAGGTTTTACATTTACCCTGGCTTTTAAAGAAATATAATACACTCTTTTCTCTTTACTACTTCTCTCTCTCTTTGACTCTGTCTCTTTCTCTTTGACTCCCTCTTTGTCTTTCTCTTTCTCTCTCTCTTTGACTCTCTGTCTCTTTCTCTCTGACCTCCTCTCCCCGTTTCTCTTTCCTCTTTGCTGGTCTTTCCCTGCCTCTGCCAGCTGCTTATGCTGCTATTCTCCCCTCTCCTTCCCCTTCCCTTTCCCCTAGGGGAGGGACCGGTGGGAGTGGAACTACTCTTTCTTCCCCCAGGGGAAAGGAAAGGGGAGTTCTGAATATTTTTCTTACTACCAGAGGTTTGTATGAGGTTCAACCCCCTGAAATTTGCAGAAGGCTCAACCCCTCAAACCAAGGATGTCTTGCCTTGCTGCTCTGGAAGTTTGACCTGTTTCCTCCCTTTCCCCCTCTGAAGGTCCCTTGCACACTTCCCACTCATGTTGTCCTCTCTGGCTGCTCCCCAAAGGGAGAATTAGGCCCCTCTTAGTGTTGGCTTACGGGTATAAATCCCACAGCAGGATCTGCCCTAAGCCACAGGAGGCTTACAGAACCGCGGAGAGGACCCACTCACTCCATCCAGCAGTAGGACTTGTCGCCATCCACACGAACGACACCGCAAGTAGGGTTGTTTGTGATCATTCACGCACACACACATTTAGCCCTCCAGAATTTGACCACCAAGGAAGTACTTTACCGGCTCCTGCGGCTTCTCCTTCCCTGGTCTACGCACGGTCATCACTGCAGTATGTGAGAATCCTTTAAGTCAGGTTGCTAGCCAGTTTCTTTCTGCGTTGCTGAGAGCGCCGGTTATTCCCCACACTGGGTAGGTCCCACACTGGGTGGGTGTTGATTTCTCACCTCTGAGGCCACCACAAGGGGGCGGGGCATGCCTTCTCATGAGAGAGAACCAGAGCCCGCCTCCCGGAGGGGAATGTAATCCCTGGCGAAACCCCAAATTGTTAATAAAGTTTCGGTGCCGCAAAAGAAATAGCACTCGAATGTAAAATTTTTTTTTTAATTCTCAGCAAGGCAATGTACTTTCTACAGAAGGGTGCACCCTTACAGATGGAGCAATAGTGAGTGCACATTTGGACAAGGGAGGGGAAGGGGTTCTTGACCCAGACACACGTGGCCCCTGCTGCTGTGTCATTCCCCTACTGGCTAGGGTTAGACGGCACAGGCTAAACTAATTCTGAGTGGCTAATTTAAAGAGAGTGACAGGGTGAGTGGTTTGGTGGGAAAAAATGGTTATGGCAGAGCAGGAAATTGGAATGAGTCAGGGTGGAGAATGAGCAGGTAGTCTGAATGAGTCAGGGTGGAGAATGAGCAGGTAATCTGAATGAGTCAGGGTGGAGCAGGTAATTGGAATGAGTCAGGGTGGAGCAGGTAATTGGAATGAGTCAGGGTGGAGCAGTTAATCGAAGAAGGTTGCTTTACGAGGAAGTTAAGTTTAAAAGTAGAAGGCAGTTGAACATACTGACATATTGATTTTTTGAAGATAAATTTAGAACTCATATCTAACACCCTCTCTACTAAAAATACAAAACATTAGCCGGGCATGGTGGCGGGTGCCTGTAATCCCAGCTACCCTGGAGGCTGAGGCAGGAGAATCACTTGAACCCAGGAGGCAGAGGTTTCAGTGAGCCAAGATCGCACCATTGCACTCCAGCCTGGGTGACAAGAGCAAGAAAAAAATTAATTAATTAATTAATTAAATTTAAAAAGTCAAATAAACTACTGATGCCTGGATCCCACCACCAGAGTTTCCTGAGATAGTGTGGGGTAGACCTGCTAATCATGATGTTCAGATCTCTCCTAGTAATCTAGATGTTCAGCCACTGTTGAAATTTACTTTCATAGGCATGGTGGCTTATGCCTGTAATCCCAGCACTTTGGATCACCTGAGGTTAGGAGTTCGAGACCAGCCTGGCCAACATGGTGAAACCCCGTCTGTACTAAAAATACAAAAATTAGCCAGACATGGTGGTGGGCACCTGTAATCCCAGCTACTCAGGAGGCTGAGACAGGAGAATCTCTTGAACCTGGGAGGCAGAGGTTGCATTGAGCCAAAATCTCACCACTGCACTTCAGCCTGGGCAACAGGGCAAGACTCTGTCTCAAAAAAAAAAGAAATTTACTTTCACCAATTTACTTTACCTCATGTGTAAAATAAAAGAGGGAATAAAAAGATTTTAAAATGAGGCTGTTAGTATAGATCTCTAAATTCTCTTAAAATTCATTTGTTCCATAATTCTCTGAACTCAAGTGAAAAAGACAAGCAAATCCCCCAAATCCATAGGGCTGCTTGTGTGCTGTGTTTGGGGAAAAAGATCTGACCAAGGTTCTAGCTACCAAAGAGTTCTCTACTGAGGAAAGGTGAGCTCATTTCTTTCGTGTGTCCTCTCACAGCAGAAGAGGTTCTGAATGTCTTCCCAGAATCATGCAGGACTCTGTAATACTAGAAGTAGAAGCTGCAATGTTTAATGGGAGAAAGACTGAAAATAAGTTTCAGATACACAAAGATCTTACATAATGAATGATTCGTGGCCAGTGAGAACAAGACAATATACATGTATTCTAATGCCTCTTTCTTATCTTGGTGGGGGGCTCTTACTGGGCATAATCTTTGAATTGAAAATAAATTTTTACCCCTACTTGACATATAACTAATTGTATTGCAATGAACACAAGCATTGAGTCTTACACTTACCTATGTACTCCCCCCATGAATCAAATATAGTTCTAGGAACAGAGTGGGTAAACACATTTTTCTTAAATTAAATTGAAGTTTACCGATTAGTACAACAGTATAGATCTGAAGTCCAAGGTAAACGATGAAACAGACAATTAAACATGGCGATAGCTATAGTTAGATCAGCCTAGATTTTCATTGTCTCTCTGTTTGGGGATAATAGCTTAGTAATGGTGTCTGAAATTGTATTCTGGGTCAGACTAGATTGTAGTGATGATACTTCGTGTGAGTTACATTCTCTGGCGTATCTCCTTTGATAAAAATACTACAAGTAACACCAGATTAACAGATTTTATTTACCAATTGCTATTATTTTTTTAAAGAGACAGGGTCTCACAATGTAGCCCCGGCTGGTCTCAAACTCCTGGGCTCAAGTGATACTCCTGCCTCAGCCTCCCAAGTACCTGGGATTCCAGGCACATGCCACCATGCCCAGTGTATTTTCTAGTTCTTTAAAGTGATTAGGGAGTCCCAGGAACACATCATCCTCAGAAAAAGGCTAACTCATCTTAAGGTTCTACATTTGTCCTGATTTGTGTAGAAATCCCTCCTCTCAAAGTGTGCAACAAGAGAAAGGTTTTTAACGTGTCCTTTTCTGGGACTTTATCTTACTATTTATCTTTTATTTCATAGCCATTTTTTACGTAAGGTTCTTGTATCAGTTCAAACCCTGAGAACGTGCCAACAGACAACTTGAAGTGGTGTGGAGCAACATGCTGTTTTAATGAGCGCCTGGGTGCAGGCGGGCTGAGGCCTAAAATGGTGTCAGCACCAAACTGAGGAAGAGGCAGGGGTTTTATGGTCTCCTATAAACAGGAAGTGTCCCAGTTTGATGTGACCGCTACGTAGTACCCGGATGGCCTCTTTCTCGATCTTCAGGGTACGTGTCTTCCAGCCAGCTCTCTTCCTGCTTCTCCTATCTTGCTGGCACACGCTGCTGAAGCAAGTAGCCTTGCGCCTTGGGACTGGGCCTGAGAAGGGAGGAGTTACTCATCCCTTCAAGCTTTCAGGCCTCAGGGAGAATCTCATATTCCTGTCTATTTGGTTATAGAAAAAAGGGAAAAGGGATTACTTTCTCAATAACTACTTCAGGTGTGACACAGTGGGTGGTGAGAGCACCCTGAGAAAAGAAAACTTTAATTTTCGGGGGTATTCTTGAAAGATGGGTTGGTATCTACTGTGTCATTGTAGCAGGAGCACTGTCTGCATTGTCTGGAGACACATCTGTGCCTGCAAGACAGTTATGTTGAGAGGACAAGGAATTGTTGACAGGGAGAGTCATGGCCTTATTTGCTGCTTTACGAATGAAAGACCGTGTCTGGATTAAGGAAGGGAGGTAATTCTTGAGTGGCTCCGAGTCTGGTAAGGATGGAGGCCTTAAGACCAAATTTCAGCCATACATGATTTTGAAGGGACTATAAAAAGAGGATGCTTTTGGTGTTGTGTGGAGTCTCATGAGGGTGAAAGGGAGATTTCTTGTCCATGACTGATGGGTTTCAAGAGCTAGCTTGGTGAGTTGAGCTTTAAGGACAGAGTTGACTTTTTAAACTTTGCCTGAAGATTGAGGCCTGTAGGGTGTGTGGAGAACCCATTTTATTCCTAAGGATGTAGAAACGCCTTGAGTAATTTGGCTGTAAAGGTGGGCCCCTTATCGAACTGGATGGATGTTGGGAATCCAAAATGGGGAATTATATGCATGATGAGAGTTTCTGTGATGACATTTGTACCTTCTGAAGTTGTTGGGAACACTTCTACTTACCCAGAGAAAGTACAGACAAAGACTAGAAGATAGCGGAGCCATTTATCGGGTGGCGATGTGAGTGAAGTCTACTTGCCAATCTTGCCCGAGTACCTGGCCTTGAGCTTGGTGGGTAGGAAAAGGCAGTGGCCAGAGGGAGCCCTGGGGTGACACTGAGTGGCAGATAGAGCAGGACTGGATGATTTTTTTTAACATGGCTGGAAAGGTGAGGACAAGAGAGAATAGGGTGGAGAGGTTGTAAGAGAAGTTTGTAACTGACATGGAAAGGGTTGTGGAGACTTTGGAGGATAGGGATTATTTGAGAGTGAGGAAGAATGAAGCGCCCTTCCTTGACATACCATGGTCCTTGCTTTTGAAGGTTTTGGGCCTGGAAGTCCTCCTTTTCTTTTGAGGAGTAAAGAGGAGAGAACAAGGACAGGGACAGAGCGTGGCTTGGTTTAGATGGGAGCTGGTTAGTACGGTGATGTGGGGAGTTTCTATGAATAGAGCATATAGTTGGAGGAGCTGTGAGGCAGAGATGAGACTTAGTACACTGAGCTAGAATATCTTTGATGTTTTGGGTTGAACAAACTGTTAGGTTGGCATGGAGAGATAGTTTTAGGCTTTTAAGGGTGAGGACAGCAGCTGCCACCAATGCTTGGAGACAGGCAGGCCATCCAAGAACTGTGGCTTCAAGCTGTTTAGAGAGATGGCAACAACCTGGAGGGTGGGTCCTTTAGGCTGGGTTAGAACACCCAGTGCAACTCCATGCCATTCATCGGTGTAGAGGGAAAAAGGTTTGGCGAGGTCTGTGTCTGGGAAAGTGAGGACGGGGGCTGAGGTGAGAGCCTTCTGGAGTAGACAGAAAGGTTGGGTAATAGGCTGTGCAGGGTTTAAAGGCTCATGGAGGGGGCCTTTAGCGGCTTGGTATAACCGTTTGTCAAGTAGAGTGAAGGAGGGAACCTCGAGGCTAAAATATCCTGCTAGTCCTAGAAAAGAGAGAATTTCTTGCTTAGTTTGTGGAGGTGGGAGGGAACGGAGGAGGGATATGCCGTTGGTTGTGAGCCTTCGGGTTTTTGGGGCAAGGGCTGAACTTAGGTAGGTGACTGAAGGGGTGCATATCTGTGCTTTCTTAGGGGAGACTTGATACCTTCGTTCTGCCAGGAAGTTTAAAAGAGAGATAGTATGGGTGTTGCAGTTTTTTTGAGAGGGGCTACCCAGGAGCAGATCATTAGCATATTGAAGGACAGTGGACCGTTTTAGGGATAAGGTACAGAGATTGCGAGCAAGGGCCAGTCTACAAAGGTGGGGGCTGTCTCTGAAACCTTGAGGTAGCACGCACCAGGTGAGCTGAGGTGAAAGGTGGGTGTCGGCGTTTTCCCACATAAAGGCAAAGAGGTTTTGGGAATCAGGGTGTAAAGGAATTGTGAAAAAAAAAGCAACCTTTGGGTTTAGAACAGAAAAATGGGTGGTATTGGAGGGAACTGTGGAAAGTAAAGTGTATGGGTTAGGAACTGCTGGACATACTGGGAGTACAGCTTGGTTAATGAGCCTGAGGTCCTGGACTGAGTGATTAAGTTCCAGCTGGCTTTTTAACAGGTAGAACTGGTGTGTTAAAAGGGGGGTTTGTTGGGCGGAGTAGGTGACAGGCAAGGAGGTGAGAAATGATAGGCTTTAGGCCTATGAGAGTTGTTTGGAGGATGAGATACTGCTTCTGTGATAGGAACTGGGTGGGCTCCTTAAGGGTAACGTGGACGGGGGTGTGGTGTTCTGCGACTGAGGGTGTGGAAGTATCCTAAACAGCAAGGTTAACTACGGTTGGGGGATAAGGAAAAGTTGCATGTTTTAATATGGGAGGTTGGAGGAGTAGAAGAAAGTTAGAAGCTCCGGAGGGGTCTGGGTTGATGCGTTGGGTACCATGGGGAACGTGGAGGTGGAGAGTAGTGTGGAGTTTTGAAAGGATGTCTCTGCCTAGGAGTGGAGTTGGGCAAGAGGACAGGACTAAGAAAGAGTGAGTGAAGGAAAAGGTGTTCAGGGAGCAGAAAAGTGGAGGGGGGCTCGGGGTTTGGAGACTTCTTCATCAATTCCTACAACAGAGACTTGGGAGGACTGGGTGGGTCCTGAAAATTTAGGTAAAGTAGGGTAGGTTGCCCGGTATTAATTGAAAAAAAAAACATACTGTCCTACCTGCCACCATCAGGGTTACCCTTGGCTCAGATGAAGCGATGGTAGTTGCCAGGGCGTCCATTCCAGGGCACCGTCAGTCTTCAGCAGCAAGGCCGATGAGATCCCAGTAGGAGGTTTTGGCCGGCTCAGGAAGGGATGGGGGCAGTCCTTGCGGGGGCTGCTCACAGTCCAACTTCCAGTGGGGTCCTCTGCAGAGGGGGCATGGCCTGGTGGGCTTACCTGGGTTTGGGCATTGTCTGGACCAGTGGCTTTCATTGCCACACTTGAAATAGGCAGCAGGTGGAGGTGGATTGCTAGGAGGCCTCCATGTGGAGCTGCAGCCCCGTGGGCCTGCAGGGCCCCTGATGGCGGAGGCAAGCATTTGAAACTCTGCCTGTTTTTTGCCTTTTACTTTCCTCATTATGATTGTTAAAGATTTTGAAGGCTAAATTAAGAAGGTCTTGTGGGGTTTGAGGGCCGTCATCAAGCTTCTGAAGCTTGCACTGAATATCAGGGTGGACTGGGAGATGAAGCCAAGGTTTAAAATAGTGGTTCCTTCTAGGTTGGCTGGATCTAGGTTGGTATACTTTCTCATGGCTTCAGTTAAACGAGAGAGAAAAAGGGCTGGGTTTTCGTCAGGACCTTAGGTGATTTCTGAAAGTTTTTCATAGTTGACTGCGTCTTGAGTCCTGCAAGGAGACACACAATTATTCGGTCTTGACAGCAGCGTCCAGGGGCCCCATCTTGATAATCCTAGTGGGGGTCCTGGCTGAGGACTGCCTTTGTACCAGTGGGCTGGGCAGCCCAGTCATTAAGTGTATCAGCATGTGCCTGAGCTAGGGCCCAGATATGGTCTTGGTTTTCTGGGGTGAGGGTGGAAGAGAGGGTAATGTAGAGGTCATGCCAAGTTAGTTTATAAGACTGGGTAAGATACTGAAACTTCCTAATATAAGAGGTAGGGTTTTCTGGAAATGAGTCTTTTGTTAATTTGAGAATGATCAGTGAGGGAGAAGGGAACATGAATTTTAACAATACCTTTAGCTCCTGCTACTTCCCGAGGGGGGCACTCTAGCACTGGCGCTGAAGTAAGGGTGGGACATGGGCCAAAGATGATACCCAAGCAAGTATGGGCAGGAGAGAAGGAAGAAGCCAGAAGTGGTTGGTTCCTGCTGAGGGTTTGAAGGGGGAAGCGGGGTTGAGTTGATAGGCAGTGGAGGATAGATAGGGGCTTAAGGTGGTGGGATGGGTTTATAGGCCTCAGGAGAGGGCAGTGAGGAAAGAGAATGGGTACAGGCAATGCTAGAGTTGACCTGAGAAGGGGGCGGGGTGTAGGAAGGGAAGTGGGTACATTTGGAGGTGATGCCAGCTGGGAAGATGGTGGCTGAGAAGACAAAGAAGAGGCTTAGGAGGTTAAAGAAGACGGTTGAGAGGGAAAGGTAGGGGCTGGGAGGGGTGGACAGCAGTCTGCTGGACCCAACGAGGAAAAAGAGGTAGGGTCAGGAGAAGAAAGGCGATCAGGGCGGCAAGAATGGAGGAGAAGGATTTGAACAGGTAAGCAAGAATTGTAGAGTTCGGGTTGTGATCTGAGTGCAAAAACGCCTGGACATAAGGAATTTCTCCCCATTTCTCCAGTCGTTGGCAATAATTGCTTAAATCAGTTAAAATTGTGAAGTCGAGTGCTCCATTTGCAGGCCATTTGGACCCATTATCCAATTCATATTGTGGCCAGACTGAATTACAAAAAAGACAACGTGCTTAGGGCAGATATCTTGGCTGAGGCCTAAGGTTTGCAGGTTTTTTTATGAGGCAGCCTAGAGGGCTATTTTTTGGAATGGACGACTGGGAGTTTTTAATAAAGGAGGGTAGGCTCGGGAAAACAGGGAAAAGGACACTGTCCTGGATGGCCAGAGGGAGACGATAAAAGGAGCGATCGTCACCGCTGCCTTTTTCATTCCTGGAATGGGATCGAATGGCTTAGAGGTGTCCCCCTAAGACCAGATGATCAGCAAGTGCTTGGCACACGCCAGAGCCTTCTTGGACCAATGTTGGATTTTCGGACCAGAGAAACCAAGAGAAACCATGCGGATTTTTCCCTGTTAACCAGGCTCCTGGGGAAACTTACCAGTAGGCGAGATCAGTGACCGGTGTGCACGCACAGAGAGGTGACTGGAGGCTGAGGAGCTTCCTTTGTCCGGCTGCTGTGGCCTGCTCTCCGGGGTGGAGGGGTAGGTCCACAGGGTATGCAGACCTGAGCCTCTCCCGGGTTTTGGCACCAAAATGTAAGGTTCTTGTATCTGTTTGAACCCCGAGAGGGAGCCAACAGACAACACGATGCGGTGTGGAGCAACATGCTGTTTTAATGAGCGCCTGGGTGCAGGCGGGCTGAGGCCTAAAATGGCGTCAGCACCAAAATGAGGACAGAGCAGGGGTTTTATCGTCTCCTGTAAATAGGAAGTGTCCCAGTTTGACGTGACTGCTATGTACTACATACTACAGTACCCAGACGGCCTCTTTTTCGATCTTCAGGGGTATGTGTCTTCCCACCAGGGTAGGGGTCTTCCAGCTGGCTGTCTTCCTGCTTCGGCTACCTTGCTGGTGCACGCTGCTGACACAAATAGCCTTGTGCCTTGGGACTGGGCCTGAGAAGGGAGGAGTTACTCATCCCTTCAAGCTTTCAGGCCTCAGGGAGAATCTTACAGTTTTTATCATGGACAGGTGGAAATCTAGATGTTTCTAATTCAGACCCCAAGTTTTGGAATGAGTTTGGCATCTCACTTTGAAGACCTGGGGATACTTAACTCCCAAATACCAGGAGGCTCCAAGTTTCCACTAGAGGGCCACACATACTTTGAGACAAGAAAGAGGTTGGCAAATATCACAGGAATTCTAAAGCAATAAGCTGCAAAAAGTAGGGGGAGGAGGAATGTTTTTACGCAGAGCCTTGTGAGAATGAGCCGCTGCTGGGAGGTGGGTGGGAGGGTGCACATAGCAGCAGCAGTGACTAAAACCACCACCACCTCCATCTTAGTTGTTTTCCTTTGTTGATGAAAAGAGTCAAAACTCTGTAACGTATTTGAACAGGTTTGTTCTGAGCCAAATGTGAGTGACCAATGGCCCATGACACAGCCCTCAAGAGATCCTGAGAACATGTGCCCAAGGTGGTCAGGCTACAACATGGTTTTATATATTTTAGGGAAACATAAGCCATCAGTCAGTACATGTAAGATGTACACTGGTTCAGTTCAGAAAGGCAGGAAAACTGGAAGCGGTCAGCTTCCAGGTCATAGGCAGTTTCAAACATTTTCTGATTGACAATTGGTTGAAAGAGCCATTATTGGCTGGGCACGGTGGCTCATGCCTGTAATCCCAGCACTTTGGAAGGCCGAGGCAGGTAGGTCACTTGAGGTCAGGAGTTGGAAACCAGCCTGGGAAACATGGTGAAACCCTGTCTCTACCAAAAAATACAAAAATTAGCCAGGCATGATGAGGTGCGCCTGTAATCCCAGCTACTTGGGAGGCTGAGGTGGGAGAATCACTGGAACCCGGGAAGCAGAGGTTGCAGTGAGCCAAGATGACACCACTGCACTCCAGCCTGAGTGACAGAGACTGTGTCTCAAAGAAAAAAAATTATTATCTAAAGACCTTGGCCAGGCATGGTGGCTCATGCCTGTAATCCCAGCACTTTGGGAGGCTGAGGTGGGTGGATTACCTGAGGTCAGGAGTTTGAGACCAGCCTGGCCAGTATAGCAAAACCCCCATCTCTATTAAAAATACAAAAATTATCTGGGTGTGGTGGCACACACCTGTAGTCTCATCTACTTGGGAGGCTAAGGCAGGAGGATCGCTTGAACCTGGGAGGTGGAGGTTGCAGTAAGCCAAGATCACACCACTGCACTCCAGCTTGGGCAATGAGCAATGAGCGAGACTCTGTCTCAAAATAAATAAATAAAATAAAGACCTGGAATCAATACAAAGGAATGTCTGGGTTATGATAAGGAGTTGTAGAGACCAAGGTTTTATGATGCAGATAAAGTGTCCGGTAGCAGACTTCAGAGACAATAGATTGTAAATGTTTCTTATCAGACTTAAAGAGTCTGTTGTATTAGTCTTAAAGTCTGTGTTGATGTTAAGGCTGGTCAGCTAACCCTGAATTCCAAAAGGGAGGAGGGTATAATGAGGTGTGTCCAACTCCCCCTTCCCATGATGGCCTGCACTAGTTTTTCAGGTTAACTTTAGAATGCTTTTGCCTGAGGGGAGGGGTCCATTCAGATTGTTGGGGGGCTTAGAATTTTATTTTTGGTTTATACCTTCTCAAGAAAAGAAATAAAGCAAAACCCAGAAATCCAGACAGTCTTGATAATCAGAAGTACTTGGAAACCACAATCACTTCAAGAGACTTTATTTAAAACAAATGACTTGACAAGATTGAAAAAGTATGTTGTATGTTGATTTTTTTTTGTTTTTTTTTTTTTTTTGAGACAGAGTTTTGCTCTTGTTGCCCAGGCTGGAGTACAGTGGCACAATCTCAGCTCACCGCAACCTCCACCTCCTGAGTTCAAGCTATTCTCCTGCCTCGGCCTTCCAAGTAGCTGGGATTACAGGCATGCACCACCACGCCCGGCTAATTTTGTATTTTTTTTAGTAGAGATGGGGTTTCTTCATGTTGGTCAGGCTGGTCTCGAACTCTCAACCTCAGGTGATCCGCCCGCCTTGGCCTCCCAAAGTGCTGGGATTATAGGCGTGAGCCACCACACCCGGCTATGCATGTTGATCTTTTAAAGGAATAGAAAAAATGTTTCCTTACTATACTAAGGGTATTTAGATCCGCATGACTAGTGGGTTTCATTTGACGAGCCAAATCTAGTCAGTCAGGCAGCTACCCTTAGGGTTTTGTAATCAATTAGCCAAGCTGACCACGAAAAAGTCAGGAAGAGTATCTAGGACTTACCAACATTTATCTACCTAGACGTATCCTCCTAAAATTAGAATCAGCAAATGATACCAGTAATATTTATTATTATTTGATATTGTTTCGGAAGTCCTGGCCAAATCAATAAGATATGAGAGAAAATGGTGGTTAGGGAATTTGAAAAGAAAGAAACTACTGTAGCATTTTCTGTAAGTAATTAAGTAGGAGAAAAAACATAGATCATTTTTAAGCTTCTAGAGTTATAGCAAGAGTATAGAAATGACCAGACACAGAGGTCCATATATGATTATCTTTTTGAAAATAGTTCTATATTTGAAGTAGTTATATATCAATTAGACGATTGTGCTATGAAGAAAAGGAGGATAAAGACACACACACAAAAACTAATGTGACCTATGTTATAAAAATAACATTTTATTTGGAAATTGTTAATGTTTGAAAGCAGACAAAATAAGGATAGCAACACAAAATGCCTTCTGACTTAGTGTGATAATATTCACAATATAGCATTTACCTGGTGAATTATTCATCACGTATCATGGTGCTTAGGTTTGTTGGCTCAAGTTGTGACATTGTTTTCAGAAAAAAAAAGGGGGGGTGCTTAACCAAACTCATAGATTACTCAGATATAACCTAGAATGATATTTTTTAATATGTAAAGGATAACTGTCACACTTCCTGAAATACAGATGTCAGCATGACCAATGCAATCTAAGATTTTAATTAGAAGGTTGCTTGGTAAGCGTAGAATTAAAGGGAAAGGAGATAACTGAATAGTTGAAATGCTTTTTGGCCCCGGGCAATTCAGGTGAAGGTACAGCATTCAACGAACCCACAGCCAATTCTACCTCTTTAGTTCCTTGTTTTCATGTTTTATTTTTTATTTTTATTTTTATTTTTTGAGATGGAGTCTCGCTCTGTCGCCCAGGCTGGAGTGCAGTGGCGCAATCTGGGCTCACTGCAAGCTCCGCCTCCCGGGTTCACGCCATTCTCCTGCCTCAGCCTCCCGAGTAGCTGGGACTATAGGCGCCCGCCACCACGCCTGGCTAATTTTTTGTATTTTTAGTAGAAACGGGGTTTCACCGTGTTAGCCAGGATGGTCTCGATCTCCTGACCTGGTGATCCGCCCGCCTCAGCCTCCCAAAGTGCTGGGATTACAGGCGTGAGCCACCGCGCCGGGCCTTCATGTTTTATTACTGGCTATCCTTGCCATAACTCATCTGATTCACACACATTTTATTTATGTAACAAAGGTTTTTAAAAATTTATAGGTTAAAATTAGGCAGTGTGGTGAAGGGGAAACTTTTTTTTTTTTTTACTGAAATCTTATGAGTTCTTAGTTGGAGAGGAGCCCTGAAACCAAAGACAGATTAACAAGAGAAAAACAAACTTACATTTATTTACTTGTTTATTTCCTATATACATGGGAGATACCCGAGGAATGAGTAATTCTTAAGGAGGTGGCTTTGGTTTTTTGTTTGTTTGTTTTGTGTTGTTGTTGTTGCTGTTTAGACAGTCTTATTCAGTTACCCAGGCTGCAGTGCAGTGGCGCGATCTCGGCTCACTGCAACCTCTGCCTCCCGGGTTCAAGCGATTCTCCTGCCTTAGCTTCCTGAGAGGCTGGGATTACGGGCATGCGCCACCATGCCTGGCTAATTTTGTATTTTTAGTAGAGACAGGGTTTCACCATGTTGGTCAGGCTGGTCTCAAACTCCCGACCTCAGGTGATCCGCCCGCCTTGGCCTCCCAAAGTGCTGAGATTACAGGCGTGAACCACCTCGCCCGGCCCTAAACCCACTTCTTTTGTCTGAATTCTCAATTTCCTTGATGCGAGACGATGAACCTCGGGTATTTACCCCAGACAAATGACGCCACTTCACAAGTATGTTGCAAAATATTCAAAACCAGAGAATGAGGATGAGCACAAGAATGACTGGGACAAAAGGACATGAATGAGATATTCCTGAGAGATCCCCTAAGATAAAGACAGGATTGGATATGATACCTGGGTGCTCTCGCCTGTTAAAGGGCCAGAGGAAGTAGAAACAAATGAGAAGTAGGTGGAACCAGAAAAAACACACTAATTCCAGGAAACATTCCAGGCAAGTGTATTAAAAATAATGATTTACTGCTTGGATTTGTAGTGAACATGATAATAAATAACAGCACAGATTCACATGGAAATCGTGTTAGACTAATCTAATCTCCTGCCTTAGGTAGAATTAGGAAATGTGGGGAATATTTTGCATCTTTACTTCTGCAAAGCACTCGATAAAGTCTCTCAATGCAATGACTACCTTCCTAACTGGTTAAACCAGATCATGTGATGATGTGACACAGACCTGTCTCCACAGGCCTATCTTATTCATCATATTTTCAGGTGACTTGGATGAAGATGCAAAATCTCATCACAATAATAGATGACATGTTACTCAGTCAGGGAGAGCAAATAACATGGATGATGGAATCAAGATCCAAAGTTCTTACCAGTCTGAAGCAGTGGATTATATCCAGTAACAAGAAATTTCACAAGTATAAATTTTGTGCCCTTGAAACAGAAAATCAATTGCATAAGTACAGGACAGGACTTGGATGCTAACTAATAGTTTGTCATAAGTACCTTTACTTACCCAACATTAATTGAGGGCTTCCCCAGTGTTGAGGTTGTGTTAGGAACTGGGGATACAAGAGTGAGTGAGACACAGTTCCTACCTTCACTGATTTTGCAGTCTATTGAGGAATATAAACAAATAAACAGGAAATTATAATGTTACGTGAAAGCCTCCTAGAGCTAGGCCAGGCTCGGTGGCTCACACCTGTAATCCCAGCACTTTGCGGGGCTAAGGCGGGCGGATCACCTGAGGTCGGGAGTTCAAGACCAGCCTGACCAACATGGAAAAACCCTGTCTCTACTAAAAACACAAAATTAGCCGGGTGTGGTGGCACATGCCTGTAATCCCAGTTACTCGGGAGGCTGAGGCAGGAGAATTGCTTGAACCCGGGAGGCAGAGGTTGCAGTGAGCCAAGATCACGCCATTGCACTCCAGCCTGGGCAACAAGAGCAAAACTATGGAAAAAAAAAAAGAAAGAAAAAAGAAAAGGAAAGGAAAGGAAGGAAGGAAGGAAGGAAAGGGAGGGGAGAAGAGAAGAGAAGACTCCTGGTGCTAAAGAGCCCAAAGGAGCACTTTACCCCACTCTAACAGGTTTAGGAAATTTTTCCTATGGCAAGTCACAGCTGAGTGCATACCCAAAGATGAGTAGGAGCTATGTAATGTTGAGGGAAAGAACTTTCCTGACAAATCCAGTAGCACGTCAATGGCCTGTAAATGAGGAGGACCTGGCTCAGTGGGCCCTGAAAGCCCTGGATTGCTTGCATGGCTGAAGTAGAAGTCTACAGGGGCTGGAGAAGGGAGCAAGGAAGGACCAGACCAAGGAGAGGGGTGAACTGGAATTTAATCCTGAGGAATAAAGACATTTAAATAGGGTGTCAGATTTATTATTTAAAAAGACCACTCTGGCAGTAAAGTAGAGAATGGATTAAAGTGGGGACCAGCCTGGGAACAGAGAGATTATCAAAGAGGCAATTACAGTAAACGATCTAGGAGAAATGTGGATGGCCTTAAATAAGCCATGGGAATGAAAAGCAGTGGAAGTTAAAGATATGGAAGACAGAAAAATCTACAGAACTTGGTGATTGCTTGGTTTAGGGCAATGAGAGAAAGGAGGAAGTCAAATAGAACACAGGATTACATTGTCCTGTGTACCAATTTAATTTTTTTGAACACTCCCAATAACACTAAGAGAGAGATGCTAGTATTATGTCTGCTTTACACTTGAGCAAGCTTGGAGAAGTTCACTAACTTGTTTAAGTTCAGGCTAGAAAGGAATATATATTCGCTATTCAAACCTAGACAAACTAAAATATAGACTGAGCTTTTATTTTCATATATCAAGTACAAGACATAAGAAATAATAATTTTTGAAATATCAATTCCTGTTTAACATCAAAAGTTTTATGACTGTATCCTATTCTCTGAGTTTCAAGTCTTTGTCCATAAATGTTCATGGATACCCAAAAGTGTTGACATTTGAATCCCAGGTTATAGCAAAGAGGACAATAAAGCAACTTGCAGGATCTTCCTTTGTTACTAATGGAATGTCCAACAGCAGAAGAAGTGCAGAAGTCCTGGGAAGTGATGACTCTAGGGATTCTGCTTAGGCAACTCATTTATAAAAATGAGGGTCACAACAGGAACATTTACGATAATCAGAAAGATAAACTCCAAGGTTTTTAAGATTACTTTCAATTAAATGACAGGCTTATTTCTGACTTCTCAAGAGACCAGGTAAACCAGAAAACAGTAACTATTATGTTTAAACTACTGGCTGGGTAGAGTGGCTCATGTCTGTAATCCCAGCACTTTGGGAGGCCAAGGCAGGTGGATCACTTGGGGTCAGGAGTTTGAGACCAGCCTGGCCAACATGGTGAAACACTGTCTCTACTAAAAATATGAAAATTAACCGGGTATAGTGGCATGCGCCTGTAATCCCAGCTACTCAGGAGGCTGAGGCAGAAGAATCGCTTGAACCTGGGAGGCAGAGGCTGCGATGAGCCGAGCTTGAGTCACTGCACTCCAGCCTGGGTGACAGAGCAAAACTCTCAAAAAAGAAACAGTTAAGTTTACATTCTGAACTAGTAGGAGTGACAACGATTGAAGTTTTTGACTGGGCAGGAAAGACAGACTGACAGTTCCCTCATTCTATCTTTATATAGAACTGGAGAGCAGCACAGAAGGAGGGGGACATGTCAAGGAACACCAGGCAGGCAGAGCCTGCTTTGAGGCATCTGCCAAAGGTTATGAGTCACTGCAGACACACTGAGAGTCACACTGGGGGAAGGTGCAGCAGACAGGGAGAAGTTCAAAGTGGTGTTTCTGAGAGAGACTTGGGGCACTGTGTACAATTAATCATCTCTCCACCTGGGTGACTGTGGGAGCCACAGCAGTGCCTGAGACTTCCAGGGGAAACACTGAACACGGAAATTTGTGGAAAGGAAACGTAGGAGGCGGATGAAAGCTGGAGGAACAAGTGTTTAAACAATGCAGGTTTTCTTGCCCTGGAAGGTTGTCTTTGGGTACTAACCTTCTGTGTGGTAGACAGAGGGCGGCCGGGGAGAGGAAGGAAACTACCAAGAGAGAGCAGCAGCAGTCTTGCCTGTGCTCCCCTGTGGTGCCCTTTCTTTTGAGCTCTTTCTTGAACCCTTAATCCCTGTCAGGCTCCTGGAGAAGCCTCACTGGGCAGCCTCAAATCTCCCCAGTTTGCCCTGTCCCCAGAAAAGCAGACCATTGAAATTGCTACTTCAGAGCTGGAAGCTGGTCAGCCAGCTCAGATGACCGGAGTTGCAGCTCTTATTTGCCTGAATAATAAAATCCTTATTGACTTAAGTTCTCAGCAAACAGTGGGGTATTTGTTTCACATTTCTGAGCTGCTGCTCAAGTTCCAAAAAATGTCCCCTTCCAAAGAAAAGTATTTAAAATTGGATTGAGAGTGAAGAGTAGGTGGAATAGGCTATTGTGGGGGAGGTCCTGGGTTTGCAGTGAAGTTTCACTGACCTTTCAGCTCCTTAGGGCATGCTCCTTGTCATCTGTCCATCATGCCCAATGGCCAGCCTAAGGGGAGAAAATAGAGTGCTCTCTCCATGATGGCCAAAACTACCTGCCTGGCTGTCTGTCTGTCCGTTATCATCTCAGTCTCTAAACCACTTCTTGCTGCTCCTGATTCTATGCCCACTTAACTTGTCAACTGTGACTTTGTGGAACATAATATAACGAAAAAAGGCATGGGCTTTAGGGAAATTGGCCACAGTTTACGCATGAATTTGAGCCCCAGTGCCACTGCATAACCTAAAGCTAATAACATCATTTTGGTTATCTGTTATTGCATAACACACTTACTAAACAGTACTTTTTATTTTATTTTATTTTATTTTTTTAGATGGAGTCTCCCTCTGTCGCCCAGGCTAGAGTGCAGTGGCATGATCTCAGCTCACTGCAACCTCTGCCTCCTGGGTTCAAGCTATTCTCCTGCCTCAGCCTCCTGAGTAGCTGGGACTACAGGTGCAAGCCATCATGCCCAGCTGATTTTTGTATTTTTAGTAGAGACAGGGTTTTGCTATGTTAGCTAGGCTGGTCTTGAACTCCTGACCTCAAGTGATCCAACTGTCCCAGCTTCCCAAAGTGCTGAGACTACAGGCGTGAGCCACCTCACCTGGCCTTACTAAGCAATACTTTTATTAGTTCTCCTGATTTTATTATTTAGGTATAAACCTGCAGTCTTAACCAGGGTGAGTGGGGTGGGGGTGGAAAAAAAGTTCATATCCTGAACCTTTTTTTAGCAATCTTGTTTATTATAGTGGTATGAGCAAAGCATTCTTAAACTACTTTTGATTTATTATAAGAGTAAGCAAATAAGTACAAGGGTTAATGTTGTTAATCACGCTGTGGAAGAAAGGACATGCAATTATGGAAGGGAGGAAGGCAAGGAAGAACCCTGTGGGGATGGATTGAATTAAAGGTATCTCTGTAAACTAATAATTTTTTAAACATGTATATGTACATATGCATACACATTTATGTATGGGTACGTTCTTTTGTGGATAAATGCAGGCATATATTTCTTAACTCTGTTCACTAAAAAAGCCTTGAAACAAAGACACTCCAGCAGCAAAGAACACACCTACCAAGATCTTGGTCTCTAACACCATCCCCCACTAAAAAATCAGGGCACCTTAGGAAAATGACTGAGGTGGAGCAGGTGCAAGATGAGGCTGGAACATATTGCTATGCCAAAAAAAAATGAAGTCCTGAGAAAGCAGAAAGGATAGCATATCACAGAGACACGGAAGGTAGCTTGAAACGGATCTCAGTGGCCAATACTGGGACTATTTGGGCACCAAAATATTAACTACAATAGTGAATTATAAGCCATTGAAAAAATAAAAATTTGTGAGTCCTACTGGCAATAAATATAAACACAAATAAACCAATGTGAAGAACATAGGGTTTTGCTTACAGTAGAAAGCTGAAAGCTAGCTGTTAAATGTGGCATGCTGAAACTTAAAAATTATCATTTTGTCACTACCATAGCAAAAAGTGGATTAAGCAAGAATTATCAATGCATGCTAAATCTAGGGGAATTTTTTTTTCTTGAGCACTTTGCCCAGGCTGAAGTGCAGTGGCGCAATCTCGGCTCACTGTAACCTCCACCTCCCAGGTTCAAGAGATTCTCCTGCCTCAAGCTTCCCGAGTAGCTGGGACTACAGACATGCGCCACCACACCTGGGTAATTTTTGCATTTTTTAGTAGAGACGGAGTTTCACTATGTTGGCCAGGCTGGTCTCAAACTCCTGACCTCAAGGGATCTGCCCACCTCGGCCTCCCGAAGTGTGGGGATAACAGGCATGAACCACTGCACCCAGCCAATCTAGGGGAAATTTTGAAAAGAAACAGTGTGTTTGCAAAACCTTAATGTATCCCCCCAAAAAACTGTTTATTAGTAGAAATGGAGAAAAAAATAGCAATTATATAATGAAGATAACTGACAGCATCTTCCCTGGGTGATCACAACTGACATCATCATTGCAGGACACATGGATGTTTCAGGCCTCCAGGCTTATTGCCCTGAGGACACAACATCACCTATGCAGTATTCTGAAACAGAATGCATAACCTGAATTTAATCATAAGGAAACATCAGACAAATCCAAAATGAAGAATGTTAAAAAAGGAGATGTCTTATAAAACTAAACACACTCAGGCCAGGTGCGGTGGCTCACATCTGTAATCCCAGTACTTTGGGAGCCTGAGGCAGGTGGATCACCTGAGGTCGGGAGTTCAAGACCAGCCCGATCAACATGGTGAAACCCCGTCTCTACTAAATACAAAAAATTAGCTGGGTGTGGTGGCACATGCCTGTAATCCAAGCTACTTGGGAGGCTGAGGCAGGAGAATCTCTTGAGCCCAGGAGGTAGAGGTTACAGTGAGCCGAGATTGTGCCATTACACCCCAGCCTGGGCAACAAGAGCAAAACTCCATCTCAAAAAAAATTAAAAAAAAATAACTAAACACACTCTTAACACATAATCCAGCTGTCACTCTCCTTGGTATTTACACAAATGAGTTAAAAACTTATGTCCACACAAACACCTGCACATGGATGTTCATAACAGCTTTACGCATAATTGTCAAAGTTTAGAAGCAACCAATGCGTCCCTCAGGAGCTGAATAGATAAATTACTGTGGTACATCCAAGTAATGGAATATTATTCAGCACTAAAACGAAATGAGCTCTCAAGTCATGACAAGACATAGCGGGACCTTAAATGAATATTATTAAGTAAAAGAAGCTATTCTGAAAAGGCTACTACTGTATGTAGCTGCTACTACATACTGTATGTGCTGTATGATTCCAACTATATGACATTCTGGAAAAGGCAAAACTATGAAAATGGTAAATAGATCAGTAGTTGCCAGGGGTTAAGGAGGAAGGGAGAGACAAATAGGCAAACACAGAAAATTTTTGAGCAGTGAAACTATTCTGCATGATATTATAATGGTGGATGCATGTCATTATACATTTGCCAAAACCCACAGAATGTACATGACCAAGAGTGAACCCTAATATAAACTACAGACTTTCAGTGATAATACTGTATCAATGCTGGCTTCTCAGTTGTAACAACTGTATCACTCTGGTGGGGGGATGTCGATAATGGGGGAGGCTGTGCTTGTTGGGGGGCTGTGAACCTGAAACTACTCTAAAAGATAAAATCTCTCAAAAAGGTGGGGTAAAAAGGTCTTCTCTTTTGTGATTTCTTTAAAAATGTTGAAGACCAAAAAGACACAGAAAGGCTGTGGAAATGATTCAGGTTAAAGGTAGCTAAAGAGTTTTGGCAGTTAACTGCATCCTGACGCTAGCCTGGAGCCTGCACTGGGGAGAGAAAGTGTACTACAAAAAAGATTGTGGGTCAACTAACAAATGTGAACACAAACAGTACACTTGATAAAATTATTACATCAATGTTAAATATAAGACTCTAGCCACATTTGTCTGTTTGCCATCGTCTGAATTTTCCTTTTGAATAACATTTGCCATTCCCACTGCCTGGGGTGCCTTTTCCCACCTATGCAAGTCCTACCCACCTCCAAATTTCACCTAACCACTCATGACCACCCAGAAGACTTGCCCAAACATTTCAGTCCTGGGTGATCTAGTCCTTCTCTGAACTCACAGAACCCGTTTCTACACTGCCGACTTTGTGCTTTTACAGCCTTGCACTCTCAGTTGTCTCTCTCTATAAACATATCATATCTCTCCACCTAAACCGAAAGCAAACTGGTAAAGGGAATGTTGCTTTATGCTTCTTTTTACCTTGTAGACCTTCCTACGATAGATGTTCACTGTAATTCATTTATTTGACAATTATTTATTAAGCACCTACAACGCACTGTCAGTATACAAAGATAAATAAGACGTGGTCCCTGTCCTCAAGGGACTTAACAGTTCTATGTGGGGAACCAAACTATAAATAACAAGTTTTAAATGTGCAAGGAACATAAAAGAAAGAATAGGAATTATTCCAAGGTAGGCTCTGGAGTAGTTGATACTTAAATTCAGGCTTGAAATATGAGTAGGCATTCACCAGGTGACAGAGAACTGTTGGCAAGGTCCTAATATGGTACACGACTGAGAGAATGTAGGTGTCAGAAGAAAGACTTCTGCAGGTCTGTCCTTGTCTGTACCTGTGGGCTTTTTGCATGAGAGCCACACACCTCGCCCTATCCCATATTTGTGACTGGAATATACATTAAAGGGAGGTAGTGATGGGTGACCTCAGGAGATTAAAGCCATTGCTGTAGACAAGAGGAGTTAGAGTGGGGTAGGGGCAGTTCCAGGGTTCTCCAAGGGTGGAGAACGGAGAAGGAAGCCTTGCTACTAATTAGGGACATGTGCACAGTCTGTGAGATTGAGAGGGTTCAGTTAACCCATCTGGAGAACAAGCTCTCACATGGTTAGGCAGCCTTCGCACGGTGCCCAATGCACCCCAAGAGGACAGACTGTGTGCTCTTGATGTGAACAGACTGCTCAGGTCATGATCGAGGACAGAAAGACTCAATTCAGACTCTTCCCATTGTTCCAAAACCTCTCTCTCGGAAGAAGCATAGAGACCTTTATCAGAAGAAGAGAAGTAATCAGCTTTCATGCTTATCTGAGTGAAAGAGAACTAAAATAATTTTTCATGTTATTTTTGGCCGGGCGCAGTGGCTCACGCTTATAATCCCAGCACTTAGGGAGGCTGAGGTGGGAGGATTACTTGAGTCTAGGAGTTCAACACCAGCCTGGGCAACATAGGGAAACCCCATCTCCACTAAAAATACAAAAATTAGCGGGTGTGATGGCGCACACCTATAGTCCCAGCTACTTGAGATGCTGAAGTGAAAGGATCCCTAGGGCCCAAGAGGTGGAGGTTGCAGTGAGCCAAGATCATGCCACTGCATCAGTCTGGATGACAGAGTGAGGCCCTGTCTCAAAAAAAAAAAAAAAAAGAAAGAAAGAAAAGAAATTTTCCTGTTATCTTTGTGGATCTTCGTGCTGTGAAAGTAAATGGCACCAGCTTTCAATTGGCATTTGAAAGCTTTCAGGTGTCATGGCTCTCATGAAATACTGGCATCGTGTGTAATGTTCAGGTTCACTACCTAGTGTGACACCAAGATTACACTGGACTGAACAGCAAACATGAGGAGGGAAAGAATTGCAGCCTCCAAAGGGGATCATGAAATATTTCAAGAGCATTTCCCAAAGTTTATCAGGAGTTATAGGGAAAGGTCTTCCAGGGCCTAAACATTTGTAAATAAAGAAAAAAGTTAACATAAATAGAATTTATTACAGAGCTTTTCATGTTCTAAGAGGCACTGTAAATATCTAAGAACCAATTACGGGAAGCAGATTTCCTAAATGTATTTGAATGGGTCCTATGGAAGAATCACTCTTTCTCCTCAACAGAGCATCCAGTAGGATCAGTGTTCCTGTAGTATTGGCCCTCTAGGATACAAGAGGATTAGGGACCCTTAAAAATCACTATCAGGAGAACAAAATGGAAATGAAATGAAGGTCACGGAGGAGACGGCTTTATTTACTTTTACCTCCTCAGAATGGTTTCAGTGACTATTTTGGTTATTCTTTTTAAAGCCTCATAAGGTGGTAACTATTGACTAATGTTAATCAGTAAATTTACTTGACCCCTTTCTCCCCCTTTACAGCACCTTGCGGGATTAGGGGTCCTACAACTTTGTCTTCTAAAGTAAAGAGGAATGAAAGAACTTTGAAATTCACTATTCAGGAGAGGAAAAGAAGCACAAACCAAGTGAGAGAAATGGCTCCATTTTAACTCTCTTAGAAGGTCCTAGTGACTTTTCAGATTGCCCTTTGTAAAGGCATGGTAACTATCGTAGCCATACATTAGTATGAATTAGAATCAAACATTCCATCACACCACCAATTTCCAGAGGATTCATTAGGATACTGAAGATACAAATGCATCTTCCAACGCTCCCTCTGTCATGCTCCCACATGACTCTTGGTCCCATGGAAACCCTTGAGACAGGTCACTGAGTAAAGGAAGAAGCCAGTTCTTGGTAGGATTGACTGAACTGGCTAAAGAGCTCATTCCCAAGGTGGATGGTCAGCAGTCCAAAGTAAAATGCCCAGTAGATTGAGGCTAATATCAGAATTCTAGAAGAACCAACCCAGTGGGGGAGTAGGTTTCAAGCACTGGCTAACGCTATAAGTCATGTGGGAGCCAGGGTAATGTTTCAGTGAGCAGTCCATTGACAGAAGCTCTGAAGGGTGTGGGAAACAGGACCCAGCCCTCAGCAGGAGAGCGCTGGTGAGAGATTTGAATCGCTAGGGTCTGGTCATGGTGTCAGTCCCAGAGGACATCTAGTGTTCAAAGCGGGAAATTCAGACAGACGATCACTGAGATATAGAACAGAGGGTAGTATAACATATAATTGGTAGAACATTCTAATTTACACATTTAATGACTTTTTGCAAACTCAGCATGCTAATGTACTACCTGTCTCTCCATTCATCAATGAAACACTTTCTGAGCATAGACTCTGTGCCAGGCAGACCGCTAGGTACTGGAGATGCAAAACACATAACCTAGTCCCAGGGAGCTTCTAGTCCGGTGGACTCACTAGACAGAGCCTTTCATCTTTCTCCACGCACAGCCAGATTCCAGGCATTAGGGAAGGAAGAGAGTATCTGCCACACTGGAAACTTCATCTTCTCATGGGCTTATTGTTTGTATCCCCTTGTATTCTTCTTTCCTCCTTTCCTTTTCTTGGCTCCTTTTCTTCCTTTCAGATATTTCATATCCCCTAATCTATTTTTTTTTTTTTTTTTGAGATGGAGTCTCACTCTGTCACCCAGACTAGAGTGCAGTGGCGCAATCTTGGCTCACTGCAACCTTCGCCTCCCAGGTTTAAGCGATTCTCCTGCCTCAGCCTCCTGAGTAGCTGGGATTACAGACATGCGCCACCACACCCGGCTAATTTTTTGTATTTTTAGTAGAGATGGGGTTTCGCTATGTTGGCCAGGCTGGCCCCTAATCTATTGTATTACATGGCTCACATTTTATTGTAGCACAAGTGTGTTTCTGTCTTCAACAATGTGTACTGACTTGGACATCCCAGGGTCAATAATCTGGAGATACTCTGACTTGTATTATTAGTAGTAGGCCTCACATATTTTTGTGTTTTTACCTAACAAACTTCCAGCTTATTAGAGAATGCTAATCCAGGAGATCCTGGTTTATGTTAGAGTTTGTAGACCACTACTTCAGAAAAATCAGGAGTGTTTGTGAATTCATGATCACACATAGTAGTGAGAGCAAAAAGACACAGTCTAAGGGCATTTGTTTTTTAAATGATTCTAATAGAAATATTCCACATTTTTATAGAATTATCTTGTTTCCCAACTAACAAAAATCTGTACAACAGTAACTTCTAACTTTTGGCAATGAGTAGAAAGGGTGGTTCTCAGGAATGCTACCACACAGTGGAAACTTCCCCATCCCCATTGAGATTGAGGAAGAGATAATCATCAAAAAAATCAGCCCCTTTCCCAGTTAAGGTTCTCTCTCTCTCTCTCTCTCTCACACACACACACACACACACACACACGCCACACACACTTCAAAGCCCTTCTTTAAGTTAGGCCAGGAAAGAGCAACTGAGGCGCCCAACATACAGACCCCTTTACCTTTTCAGAGATTGTCTTTGCAAGTCAGGATCTAATACTGGGGTTCAAGGTAAATTTGATATTACACCCACATGGATATAATTTCGTATTCTCCCTATTCTGGACCCTGAGATGGAAAGAGCATAGAGACATGGCCCAGAGATTTTCCAGCAAGAAAATTAAAGAACATATGTGAGGCAGAATAGTTTGCTGAGATACTACTTTTTCTTTCTTCTCTTTGTATTTTCCTCATGCCTCTAGTTCCAAGCAGGGAGCCAGACCCTTTTGCAATTCCTTGGGATATCTGCAGAATGGAAAGGAGGAAGTGTATGAAGCCAAACTTAATCTTACTGTCTTTTGAGAACCCTGAAATTTGGTGAAAATAAATTGCCTCTTGAAAAGTGTGGCAAAGTTGAGATTGGAGAGAGACTGAGGGCGAAGTTGGAGGGGAGGAAAAATGCAGAGGAGAGGCAGCATGGTGAACCTAGGCTGACTCCAGGCACAGAAGATCCGGACTGCCATGAAAACCCCCACGCCCTCAAGAATGAAACAGAAGCAGCTCAGCTAAGGTTTCTGTGCACCTTCTAAACCCAGGAAGGGGAGCCAGGTCAATCAGGCTCAGAGGTAGAGAGGCCTAGCTCACTGCTTGCCAGCAGGGGGCGCTCTCCTATTATTGTATTTTCTTTTTTGAGGACATCAAGACTCAGTGTGCAAAAATTCTCATCAAAGATACAGATTCAAATGTGGTTGCTTTTGTAAAAATACCCATCTTCACAACCCCAGACTACTCCTCAACTCGTGCTTGCTGGAGGCTCCACCCTCTGCATTCTCTTCATTACTTCGGGTCTCTTTGACTTGTCTCTTGTAAGGACGAAGGCTTCGCCAGCATCGGCACACATCTGCTGCCTGATCTGGCCATGTGAACCACTGTCCATCCCTCAGAAGCAAATTCCTCCCACAACACCTGACTTACACCAGCCTTTTCTATCCAGAGACCTTGGCACCAGGATTAAAAAGCAAGTATCTCCTTTATTTGCCTCTATTTAGTGGCCAGATGCTAACACAGTACGATTTTCACCTTTTCTCCCTTCTCTTAACTCTCCCATTTAGCTACAAAGGTTTGAGGTTAAGCCTAGGATATAGTTGTACACGTTAATTATTATTTAACTTGACTTCAAGTAGACTTCTCAGGATATCATTTTGGACTGCTTTCTTGGGATGTTTACTGTGACTCAGAGATGAAAAGTCTTCAGTGACACAGTCCACCTTCCCCCTCCAAGGGATACAAAGAATCAGAAGAGTAAAGAGAGAGGTGTTTTTTGCCCCTTTGTCAAGTTGAGAGACAGCAGATTCCCTGGAAACTTCTTAGGTTTGTCTAAGCCTCCTTAGTTTACATTCATCTCTTCTCCTTTAGTCTATAGTGAAGATGGAGATCTCTTGACCTAAATAACATGTTCAAGCACTATCTGTCCCTGTCTTAAAGATTTATTCTTGTTCATTATATTATATCCTACAATCACCCTTGTAAGCATGGTAAGTATGATTTAAAGTCTTCACTTTCTGAGCTTCAGACTAAATAATTCTATTTCTTTCCTCATTTTTCCATAAGCATGGACTTACAAATAATTCAATTCACTTTCTCCATTTTCTCCATCATCATGAACTTACTTAAATCCAGGTGTCCAGTGTGCTGGGTAAGGATGACTGACCAATAAGTATCTTTCCTGTGGGCACTCAGTTCATAGTGTGTGTGTGTGTGTGTGTGTGTGTGTGTACATGTGGTTTGGGAGTGATAGATCTTGTTTTACACACAGAGGTAAGACCCACTTTCCAGCTGGATAGGAAGATGGGGAATAATAAACACAGAAGCCCACCTCATGTCAAATGCAGATCCAGGTGCTAGGGAGACATGGATGAATACGTGTGTCTTTCTCCTGGTGATCTCTTAATTAAATTAAGCTAAGACTCTGGACACAGCAAACCTAAAGAGGAAATATTCTCCATAGAATAATGGGCATACTCTGTAGTTACCTCTCTCTATCCTCTAATCCTGTAGAAAAGAAAGTTCATATGCATCAAAAGATGAAAATGCATCAGGTCTGACAATAAGCTTAGCCTTGTTACCTAAAAAAGCTAATGTCATGCTAGCTTTTTCACAGCTATATACACCATGTGATTTTGTATATGTGGCTTTATTTCCCATATAGTCATGGAGCTAGTCGGGCAGAGCACCCTGGGTTGGGTTTCTGTTCTGTCATTTGCTTGCAGTGGCAGCTTAACAAATTCCTTTGCCTTTTCTAGTACTGACTGCCTAATTTTTAAGGGCCTTTCTGCAGCTAATACAGGCCATGGTATTGCTTCTTAGTGGCTCAGATGGGACAGGCACTTTGCTTAGGTCCCACAAGACTTTTAATGATATCTGTATGTGTTTTCAGACAACGCCCAAGCTTTCCTCCTAAAACCTAGCTTTGCCTTCTTAAGAATGACAGAAGACAAAGGGAAGAGTCAATAATAATAATTCTTGGAGAAAAATATTGTTTCAAAAGTAGTGGTTTCCTGACTAGTATGTGTTACCAAGCAGCCTTCTGAAAGACAACAAAGAGGAAATTCTAGTTATCCAGCAGGTGAAGGATTTTTCTTGAGGAGGATGCACTGGGACAAAGAAGTAGATTCACCCCATAAAAATTAGCAAAGAGTTCTCTGAGCAAATCCTGGAATTCCAAATATTCTTCTGTTAGTATCACCTACTATTCAGAAGAGGAGCCCAAAATTCAAGGTGAATGTGGCACCTCCACTGTAGTAAGAAGAGGGGATTTGCAGGGCTGGAGAGGACCTCAGAATGTCTGATTTAAGGAGTCAGTATTTTAAATAACACGTTAATTTTTTTTTTCTGATTAGAGAAGTAACACATTTCAAATACAGAAATGTTAGGAAATTTGGAAGGGAGGTTCCAAGATGGCCGAATAGGAACAGCTCCAGTCTGCAGCTCCCAGTGTGAGCAACGCAGAAGATGGGTGATTTCTGCATTTCCAGCTGAGGTACCAGGTTCATCTCACTGGTGCTTGTCAGACAGTGGGTGCAAGACAGTGGGTGCAGCCTATGGACTGTGAGCTGAAGCATGGCCTTGCCTCACCTGGGAAGCACAAGGGGTCAGGGAATTCCCTTTCCTAGCCAAGGGAAGCCTTCAAAGATGGCACCTGGAAAATCGGGAGACTCCCACCCTAATACTGTGCTTTTCCAACGGTCTTAGCAAATGGCACACCAGGAGGTTAATATCCCGTGCCTGGCTTGGAGGGTCCCACGCCCACAGAGGCTCGCTCATTGCTAGCACAGCAGTCTGAGATCGAACTGCAAGGCAGCAGCGAGGTTGAGGGTGGGGCGCCCGCCATTGCCGAGGCTTGAGTAGGTAAACAAAGCGGCTTGGAAGCTTGAACTGGGTGGAGCCCACGGCAGCTCAAGGAGGCCTCCCTTCATCTGTAGACTCCACCTCTGGGGGCAGGGCATAGCCGAACAAAAGGCAGTAGAAACTTCTGCAGACTTAAACGTCCCTGTCTGACAGCTTTGAAGAGAGTAGTGGTTCTCCCAGCACGGAGTTTGAGATCTGAGAACGGACAGAGTGCCTCCTCAAGTGGGTCCCTGACCCCCGAGTAGCCTAACTGGGAGGCACCTCCCAGTAGGGCCCAACTGACACCTCATACAGCCAGGTGCCCCTCTGAGATGAAGCTTCCAGAGGAATGATCAGGCAGCTACATTTGCCATTCTGCAATATTTGTAGTTCTGCAGCTTCCGCTGGTGATACCCAGGCAAAGAGGGTCTGGAGTGGACCTCCAGCAAACTCCAACAGACCTGCAGCTGAGAGTTCTGACTGTTAGAAGGAAAACTAACAAACAGAAAGGACATCCACACCAAGACCCCATCTGTACGTCACCATTATCAAAGACCAAAGGTAGATAAAACCACAAAGATGGGGAGAAACCAGAGCAGAAAAGCTGAAAATTCTAAAAATCAGAGTGCCTCTTCTCCTCCAGAGGAGCACAGCTCCTCGCCAGTAACAGAACAAAGCTGGACAGAGAATCACTCTGACGAGTTGAGAGAAGAAGGCTTCGGACAATTGGTAATAACAAACTTCTCCGAGCCAAAGGAGGATGTTCGAACCCATCGCAAAGAAGCTAAAAACCTTGAAAAAAGATTAGACAAATGGCTAACTAGAATAAACAGCATAGAGAAGACCTTAAATGACCTGATGGAGCTGAAAACCATGGCACGAGAATGACGTGACACATGCACAAGCTTCAGTAGCCAATTCGATCAAGTGGAAGAAAGGGTATCAGTGATGGAAGATCAAATGAATGAAATGAAGTGAGAAGAGAAGTTTAGAGAAAAAAGAGTAAAAAGAAATGAACAAAGCCTCCAAGAAATATGGGACTATGTGAAAAGACCAAATCTACGTCTGATTGGTGTATCTGAAAGTGACGGGGAGAATGCAACCAAGTTGGAAAACACTCTGCAGGATATTATACAGGAGAACTTCCCCAACCTAGCAAGGCAGGCCAACATTCAAATTCAGGAAATACAGAGAACGCCACAAAGATACTCCTTGAGAAGAGCAACTCCAAGACACATAATTGTCGGATTCACCAAAGTTGAAATGAAGGAAAAAATGTTAAGGGCAGCCAGAGAGAAAGGTCGGGTTACCCACAAAGGGAAGCCCATCAGACTAACAGCTGATCTCTCAGCAGAAACTCTACAAGCCAGAAGAGAGTAGGGGCCAATATTCAACATTCTTAAAGAAAAGAATTTTCAACCCAGAATTTCATACCCAGCCAAACCAAGCTTCATAAGTGAAAGAGAAATAAAATCCTTTACAGACAAGCAAATGCTGAGAGATTTTGTGACCACCAGGCCTGCTTCACAAGAGCTCCTGAAGGAAGCACTAAACATGGAAAGGAACAACCGGTACCAGCCACTGCAAAAACATGCCAAATTGTAAAGACCATCAATGCTAGGAATAAACTGCATCAACTAACAAGCAAAATAACCAGCTAACATCACAATGACAGGATCAAATTCACACATAACAATATTAACTTTAAATGTAAATGGGCTAAATGCTCCAATTAAAAGACACAGACTGGCAAATTGGATAAAGAGTCAAGACCCATCAGTGTGCTGTATTCAGGAGACCCATCTCATGTGCAGAGACACAGAGACACAAATAGGCTCAAAATAAAGGGATGGAGGAAGATCTACCAAGCAAATGGAAAACAAAAAAAAAGCAGGGGTTGCAATCCTAGTCTCTGATAAAACAGACTTTAAACCAACAAAGATCAGAAAAGACAAAGAAGGCCATTACATAATGGTAAAGGGATCAATTCAACAAGAAGAGCTAACTATCCTAAAAATATATATGCACCCAGATTCATAAAGCAAGTCCTTAGAGACCTACAAAGAGACTTAGACTCCCACACAATAATAATGGGAGACTTTAACACCCCACTGTCAACATTAGACAGATCAACGAGACAGAAAGTTAACAATGATATCCAGGAATTGAACTCAGCTCTACACCAAGCAGACCTAATAGACATCTACAGAACTCTCCACCCCAAATCAACAGAATATACATTCTTCTCAGCACCACACCACACCTATTCCAAAACTGACCACATAGTTGGAAGTAAAGCACTCCTCAGCAACTGTAAAAGAACAGAAATTATAACAAACTCTCTCAGACCACAGTGCAATCAAACTAGAACTCAGGATTAAGAAACTCACTCAAAACCACTCAACTACATAGAAACTGAACAATCTGCTCCTGAATGACTACTGGGTACATAATGAAATGAAGGCAGAAATAAAGATGTTCTTTAAAACCAACGAGAACAAAGACACAACATACCAGAATCTCTAGGGCACATTCAAAGCAGTATATAGAGGGAAATTTATAGCACTAAATGCCCACAAGAGAAAGCAGGAAAGATCTAAAATTGACACCCTAACATCACAATTAAAAGAACTAGAGAAGCAAGAGCAAACACATTCAAAAGCTAGCAGAAGGCAAGAAGTAACTAAGATCAGAGCAGAACTGAAGGAGATAGAGACAAAAAACCCTTCAAAAAATCAATGAATCCAGGAGCAGGTTTTTTGAAAGATCAACACAATTGATAGACCGCTAGCAAGACTAATAAAGAAAAAAAGAGAGAAGAATCAAATAAAGGCAATAAAAAAGGATAAAGGGGATATCACCTCCGATCCCACAGAGATACAAACTACCATCACAGAATACTATAAACACCTCTACGCAAATAAACTAGAAAATCTAGAAGAAATGGATAAATTCCTTGCCATATACACCCTTCCAAGACTAAACCAGGAAGAAGTTGAATCCCTGAATAGACCAATAACAGGCTCTCAAATTGAGGCAATAATTAAGAGCCTACCAACCAAAGAAGTCCAGGACCAGATGGATTCACAGCCAAATTCTACCAGAGGTACAAAGAGGAGCTGGTACCATTCCTTCTGAAACTATTCCAATCAATAGAAAAAGAGGGAATCCTCCCTAACTCATTTTATAAGGCTAGTATCATCCTGATACCAGAGCCTGGCAGAGACACAACAACAAAAAAGAGAATTTTAGATCAATATCCCTGATGAACATCGATGCAAAAATCCTCAATAAAATACTGGCAAACTGAATCCAGCAGCACATTAAAAAGCTTATCCACCATGATCAAGTGGGCTTCATCCCTGGGATGCAAGGCTGGTTCAACATATGCAAATCAATAAACGTAATCCAGCATATAAACAGAACCAATGACAAAAACCACATGATTATCTCAATAGATGCAGAAAAGGCCTTCGACAAATTCAACAGCCCTTCATGCTAAAAATTCTCAATAAATTAGGTATTGATGGGAAATATCTCAAAATAATAAGAGCTATTTATGACAAAATCACAGCCAATATCATACTGAATGGGCAAAAACTGGAAGCATTCCCTTTGAAAACTGGCACAAGACAGGGATGCCCTCTCTCACCACTCCTATTCAACATAGTGTTGGAAGTTCTGGCCAGGGCAATCAGGCAGGAGAAAGAAATAAAGGGTATTCAATTAGGAAAAGAGGAAGTCAAATTGTCCCTGTTTGCAGATGACATGATTGTATATGTAGAAAACCCCATTGTCTCAGCCCAAAATCTCCTGAAGCTGATAAGCAACTTCAGCAAAGTCTCAGGATACAAAATCAATCTGCAAAAATCACAAGCATTCCTATACACCAATAACAGACAAACAGAGAGCCAAATCATGAGTGAACTCCCATTCACAATTGCTTCAAAGAGAATAAAATACCTAGGAATCCAACTTACAAGGGATGTGAAGGACCTCTTCAAGGAGAATTACAAACCACTGCTCAATGAAATAAAAGAGGACACAAACAAATGGAAGAACATTCCATGCTCATGGATAGGAAGAATCAATATCGTGAAAATGGCCATACTGCCCAAGGTAATTTATAGATTCAATGCCATCCCCATCAAGCTGCCAATGACTTTCTTCACAGAATTGGAAAAAAATACTTTAAAGTTCATATGGAACCAAAAAAGAGCCCGCATCGCCAAGTCAATCCTAAGCCAAAAGAACAAAGCTGGAGGCATCATGCTACCTGACTTGAAACTATACTACAAGGCTACAGTAACCAAAACAGCATGGTACTGGTACCAAAACAGAGATATAGATCAATGGAACAGAACAGAGCCCTCAGAAATAATACCACACATCTACAGCCATCTGATCTTTGACAAACCTGAGAAAAACAAGCAATGGGGAAAGGATTCCCTATTTAATAAATGGTGCTGTGAAAACTGGCTAGCCATAGGTAGAAAGCTGAAACTGGATCCCTTCCTTACACCTTATACAAAAATTAATTCAAGATGGATTAAAGACTTAAATGTCAGACCTAAAACCATAAAATCCCTAGAAGAAAGCCTAGGCAATACCATTCAGGACACAGGCATGGGCAAGGACTTCATGTCTAAAACACCAAAAGCAATGGCAACAAAAGACAAAATTGACAAATGGGATCTAATTAAACTAAAGAGCTTCTGCACATCAAAAGAAACTACCATCAGAGTGAACAGGCAACCTACAGAATGGGAGAAAATTTTTGCAATCTACTCATCTGACAAAGGGCTAATATCCAGAATCTACAAAGAACTTAAACAAATTTACAAGAAAAAATCAAACAACCCCATCAACAAGTGGGTGAAGGATATGAACAGACACTTCTCAAAAGAAGACATTTATGCAGCCAACAGACACATGAAAAAATGCTCATCATCACTGGCCATCAGAGAAATGCAAATTAAAACCACAATGAGATACCATCTCACACCAGTTAGAATGGCAATCATTAAAAAGTCAGGAAACAACAGATGCTGGAGAGGATGCGGAGAAGTAGGAACACTTTTACACTGTTGGTGGGAGTGTAAACTAGTTAAACCATTGTGGAAGTCAGTGTGGTGATTCCTCAGGGATCTAGAACTAGAAATACCATTTGACCTAGCCATCCCATTACTGGGTATATACCCAAAGGATTATAAATCATGCTGCTATAAAGACACATGCACATGTATGTTTATTGCGGCACTATTCACATTAGCAAAGACTTGGAACAAACCAAAATGTCCATCAATGATAGACTGGATTAAGAAAATGTGGCACATATATACCATGGACTACTATGCAGCCATAAAAAAGGAGCACTCGTGTCCTTTGTAGGGATATGGATGAAGCTGGAAACCATCATTCTGAGCAAACTATCACAAGGACAGAAAACCAAACACCACATGTTCTCACTCATGGGTGGGAATTGAACAATGAGAACACTTGGACACAGGATGGGGAACATCACACAGTGGGGCCTGTCGTGGGGTGGGGGAAGGGGGGAAGGATAGCATTAGGAGAAATACCTAATGTAAATGACGAGTTAATGGGTGCAGCACACCAACATGGCACACGTATACATATGTAACAAACCTGCACGTTGTGCACATGTACCCTAAAACTTAAAGTATAATAATAATAAATTAAAAAGGAGAAAGAAAAAAAATTAGGAAATTTGGAAAAGTCATAAATCTAAAAACAAAATTAAAAAAAAAAACTAGTCAGCTATAATCTCACCAACCAAAGATAAACACTCTTCAAATTTACAAGTTTCCAGCCAGGTTTTTTGCTGATTATATTAAAAACTAAAATGTGGGTACTATTTTATGGCTGCTCTCTGTCTCTCTCTCTTTTTTTTTTATTGCTTAACAACATAAAGGGAATGCTTTCCCATTTCCATACATATTCTCCTCGAGTGCATTTATAATGGCAGCATAGTTTTGCATCCTACAGATGTGCCATCACCTGTTTGGCTTTTCTCTTATTGCTGAGTATTTCAATTCTTTTTCCTACTCAAGAAAACAGCCTGGGAGCTGATTAACTGTTTGAAATTTTGCCCTCGGTGGTAGTGGCCTCTTCCAAAGAGCTGTTTTGAGTGCATGTGACTACCAGGGTGGGAACTTGTTCTTGTTGAAGTTCTTGTTCCTTGTTTCAGTTTAGAGTGTTAAAAACATATGTCACTGCTGGCAAAAGGACACTACATGCAATATGAACCAAAGACCCTTATTTATTAACCCACTAGAAGATATCTACATCAGCCTACAGGGCTATTGACATTCTATAGATGAAGTCAAAGTGCAGGAGGGAGCAAGAACAACCTCAGACCCATGGTGTGCTTGCTTGACTTCAGATACTTATAATTTTGTTCTCCTACAAATCTCCAGGTGAGCATAAAAAAAAATGGATGTACTCTTCCAGAATTTTCCTTTACCTACCTTATGAAAATAGTCATTTTTCACCTTCCTCCAGATTTCAAAAACGCCAGCAAAGCTTGATTTGGGAAGTGGTGCCCCCTGCTGCAGAAATGTTGCAGGCCCTCTTGGAAGAGAAAATTCCTTGTGCTCTTCTGTCAGTGAGGCACTGCTCCAAGTCATTCACACTCCTTCACCTCGGTTTCTAGTAGGCTGATGACAGGGAGTGAGAGATGGAAACTCAGTTCCCTCAAAGGAATCTGGCCAGCTCAGGCTGTGGGCCTCAGTTGTGGGGAAGATTGAGTTATGATGGGAGATTCCTTATAGTTCTAAGACATGTGGAGATGACTTAGAAGGAAGCTATCCAATATTGCACAGATATTGTGCTGTGTATGATTCATTTATGTATTTATAAAGGATGCCTCGTTCCCCACTAAAGTGCATTTGTTTTGATAGAGGGTTTTCACTCCACTTGGTCAAATTACAAATATGTTGTTATTAAGAAGTTTCATAACTATGTTTATGTAAAATGTGGTTTTAAATTTAATTTTTGAGAGAATTTATTTAAAAGTGAAAAACATGCTTATATGTGAAAAGTGGGTAATATAAACATGTTGCTTGTTTTTGAGAGAAAGTCTGTGGAAGAACTAATGAGATTCTAGGCTAAGGCTCCTATAAACTTCAATCTCTAGTGAGAGTTTTATCATAAAGTCCAGGCAGCTGTGCTGTCATTGAACATTGAGCATCAGTATCCCCATATCTCTAAAGGGGAATGCTAAGCTGAGTTTTCTGCAGACCACGACCACCAGCTTTTGAGGTAACTTTAGCCTCCTTATGCAGAAATGAGGAAGAAAATCTTGTAGGTGAGGATCAATGATGCACTAGCTGGGCATCAGTGGCAGCCTGACAGTAAGACACTGATTGCTCCTCTTAAGTTGGTGTATGTCTGTCACTATTACCCTACACATTAGCTTGCTCCCTGCTAGCTTATTGACAGAAACAAATGTAAATGTTGCATCAATCAAGTGTATATGTGTCATAAATATTTTCTCTTAATATGGCCTATACTTTGAAATCCTGAACCTAAGCGTTTTGGGTTTAACCTTGGGTTATCACTCAAAATGAAACACATATGTTTTCTTATAGATCTTGTCCAGAATGGCCTGCTATATCCTTGAAAGCCATAAGAGAGACGTATAGCAACCTATTCTAAATCAACTTGTTCAATCTAGCAATTCTGTCACTCTAAGAGAATCTTCTCAGCCTCGTACTCCTTTCTTGGACAACCACTACTTTAAAACCAGGATCATGTTCAATGGCATTCTGGCAATACAGATGTCCATTAAGTAGAAATGCACAATGTCTACTTGTTGAATATCTAATTGTTCTCCAAATTTATTAACAGGATCTTCTATCTTGATAGGTACAAAAATTCATATTTTGAAATCTATCTATCTAGATAGATAGATAGATATATTTTCTTTCTGAGAATATATATATTTTTTCTTTTTGAGATGGAGTTTTGCTCTTGTTGCCCAGGCTGGAGTGCAATGGCACAGTCTCAGGTCACTGCAACATCCACCTCCTGGGTTCAAGTGATTCTCCTGCCTCAGCCTCCCGAGTAGCTGGGATTACAGGCACCTGCCACCATGCCTGGCTTATTTTTGTATTTTTAGTACAGACGGGGTTTCACCATGTTGGCCAGGCTGGTCTCAAACCCTTGACCTCAAATGATCCACCCGCCTCGGCCTCCCAAAGTGCTGGGATTAGGGCGTGAGCCACTGCACCTGGCTATATATATATTTTTAGAACTCCTTCTTTCCACAGTGTAGAAAGTACACATTACAAAGCTCAGTCAAATGCCAGGAACTTAAACATCCACACATTAGAATAAATTGTTAATTAATTTCTCAAAAAAAGAAAAAAATGCATCTCACTTGAATTCCAGGGAATCAACCTAAAATATACTGAGATTCCTAAACTGAACCTTAAAACACAAGACACAGAATCAAAAGTCAAAGAACAAAAGGAACATTCTCCAGCAGGAGATAGGGAGCTGGTTTTAGAAACAGGTGGAATCACCAAGTCTCAGCATAAGCAAAAGCAACACAAAACCTAGGCTTTTGAAAAATGTCTAAAATACAGCAAAAGAGAAGGCATTCGAATGTTTTTGTGTAGTAATAGCAGGCTACCAATACAGGAATACAGACTATATTAATCCATGACATTTCAGTAAAACAATAAAAACAACTCTTTGGACATCCAGAAACAAAGGATGTTTTATCTAGTTAACTTTTTTTTTTTTTTTTTTTTTTGAGACAGGGTCTGGCTCTGTCTCCCAGGCTGGAGTGCAGCAGCCCAACCTTGGCTCACTGCGACCTCCACCTCCTAGGCTCAAGCGATCCTCCCACCTCAGCCTCCTGAGTAGTCGGGACTACAGGCGTGTGCCACCACGCCCAGCTAATTTTTGTATTTTTTTGTAGAGATGGGGTTTCACCATGTTGCCCAGACTGGTCCCAAATTCCCGGACTTAAGTGATCCACTCACCTCACCCTCTCAAAGTGCTGGGATTACAGGCATGAACCACTGCCCCTGGCCAACTTTTTATTCATATGTGAAGACAATAGAAAGACATTCTTCCATCACTAATATTTATTTAATTAACATTTCTGAGTGCCTTTGATATGACAAGCACTATGCTAAGTGCCATATAGGGAGAGGTGAACAAAACAGACAGGTGCTTGTATCCTAGAAAACTTTGCCTCTGCACACCTTGCTTGTGATAATAATTATAGGGCATATGCCAAACACTGAGCTATAAATCTATGAAGGAAGGATGTTGCTTACTTATCACAAGTGATAACCAGTGATACCAGTATCTATGAGCCATAGAAAAAAAAGATTGCCTATTTCCCTGACTAGCTCAGAGGGATACAGCTTAATTCAGAAGATAAAACCTTTTCTTTTTTTTTTCTTTGAGATGGAGTCTTGCTCTGTCGCCAGGCTGGAGTGCAGTGGCGCAGTCTCGGCTCACTGCAACCTCCGCTTCCCGGGTTCAAGCAATTCTCCTGTCTCAGCCTCCCGAGTAGCTGGGACAACAGGTGCACGCCACCACGCCCAGCTAATTTTTATATTTTTAGTAGAGACAGGATTTCACCATGTTGGCCAGGTTGGTCTTGATCTCTTGACCTCGTGATCTGCCTACCTCGGCCTCCCAAAGTGTTGGGATTACAGGCGTGAGCCACTGCACCAAGCCAAGAAAACTCTTTCTTTATTGCAGCATTAGGCACCCCCAATAAGAGCCCACTCACATCATCATGACAGACAGAAACACTGCAGGGGGAAAAATGATCTTGCCTTTGGGCACCAGGACATTGGGACCTCCCAAGTAGTCTGCATCAGTGGATCATGAGGACCAACCATTTATCAAATCTGGGAAAGACAAAAGGCAGGCATAAGATTAAAAAGTAATGCAGGTCTTCATCAGATGGCTCTGCTGCGTAATAAGTAAAATCACAATCACAGAAGGTGATAACCAAGGATAATTAGGTAAACGACCACACTCCATTTAATCACAGTTCAGAAGATCTTCCCTAATTTCTGCTGAAGTCTCTTCAATAATTTCACCTACCTCTGGAAGAAACTAGAGGACTAATGGGAAGAGTCCATTGGTGTTTATGTGGGAAAAGGAAGGTACAAGCCATTTCAGCTCAAGGAAAGAAAGGAAGGGAGGGAGGAAGGAAGAAAGAGAAAGAGAAATGAGGAAAGGAAGGAATGGAAAAGAGAGAGAAGAAGAAAGGAGGATAGAAGAAAGAAAGGAGGGAGGGAGGAAAGAAGAGAAACTGACTTTCCAAAGACACAGCTGAAGCAGCAGCTAAGAGGTAACATTATGAAAGTATGGGGTATCATTCTTCAGGATGCAGTGTATTTATTAAATCAGAGGCCTGTAAAGGGTACTGTGTTCCCAATAGGAAGAATACACGGATCCAGGAACCAAGAAGTAGAAGCAGGAGTAGCTCCACTTACCATCTCTCTGATTGACCCACTCAGATATGTTGTGCTTTCATTTCTGTAACTCTGGGCTCTGCAGGGTCAAAGGTCCAGGTCCCCAAAGAAGATGCACCCTTGCCAACTTACACAGAAAGGTCTCATTGAACTGCAAGCTACAGCTTTTCCCAGGACACTTTGGATTTCTTGTGTCTAGGGACCAGCAGACGTGAAGAGGAGTTGCCATACTGTCGAGGCTAAGTAACCCTGATTAGCAGGAGGGAGGTAGGGCTGCTTTTATCCAATAGAGGCAGAAAAGAATTTATGTAGAACCCAAGTAATCTACTTGGGCGCTTTCTGGTACTCCCATGCTCCATTTTAACTGTGAATGTAAGTGTGTAGCCACCTCAGCCTGAGAAAAATATGATTACCAAGGGCTTAACCTCTCAGAATTGGTGAGAGGGTAAATAAGAATAAGCAACTAAGACCTAAGGGTAAAGGGAGATTAGAATACATGGTAAAGGAAGGAGTGGATGGGTGCTAGTTACAGCCCCAAGATCTACGGCATTGACAGTGACCACAGTTTGTCCACAGTAAACTTCCTCTTAAGTTTCCCTTCAGGAACAGAGACTGGTAGGAAGCCTGGAGGAGTTGTCTCTCGAACCTGTCTGGGGAAGCAGATCTGTGTGACTCAAGAGGTGGACCTGGCCAGGCGCGGTGCCTCACACCTGTAATCCCAGCACTTTGGGAGGCTGAGGAGGGCAGATCACCTGAGGCAAGGAATTCAAGACCAGCCTGGCCAACATGGTGAAACCCTGTCTCTACTAAAAATACAAAAATTAGCTGGGTGTGGTGGCGCATGCCTGTAATCCCAGCTACTCAGGAGGCTGAGGAAGGAGAATTGCTCGAACCCAGGAACCGAAGGTTGCAGTGAGCCGAGATTGTGCCACTGCACTCCAGCCTGGGTGACTGAGCGAGACTCAATCTCAAAAAAAAAAAAAAAAGACGGACCCATTCTAAAAAAGTTTCTACATGAGTTTATAAGTACTTGCTTCTGCATGTCTGAAAAAATCTCTGTCTAATAAGAGACACACCTCAAAAGTTTTATCAATAAAAAAGGTACAAAAAAGTCAGAATAAAAATAGGACATAAAATCAATGCTATAAATATTAAACAGATTATGAATAACTTTGTGCTAATATATTTGGGAACTTTAGATGAAATGGATAAATTCCTACATGGGAAAAAAACAAATCTACCAAAGCTTTCTCAAGAAGAAATGGAAAAGTTAGCATCTCTTTAACCATTAAGGAAATTGAAACAGAAGTTTAAATAGTTTGAGGCTAAGCCTGGTGGTGTGCACCGGTAGACCCAGCTACTCTGGAGGCTGAGGCAGCAGGATTATTCAAGATCAGGAGTTCAAGCCCAGGAGTTTGAGGCACCTGAGACCAAATGTTCAAGGATCAGTTGAGACCAGTAATTCGAGGTATGTTCTGTTATTGCACCTGTGAATAGCCACTGCACACTAGCCTGGGCAACATAGGAAGACCCATCTCCAAAAAAAAAAAGGAAAAGAAAAAAGAAAAAGCAGTCTCAAAGAAACTAAGAAAATATCAGGACCAAATAGCCTTACATGTGAGTTCTACCAAGTATTAAAATAACATATAATTCCAGTTACAAAATAAAGAAGGACTACTCCCCAATTCATTTCTGGAGGCTAACATATTACCTAGATACCAAAATTAAACAAGGCAATACAAAAAAATTACAGACCAATCTCATTCGTGAACATAAATGCAAAAAAAATTTAACAAAATATTAGCAAATTAAATTTAGTCATATATAAAAAGGATTATATCACATAACCAAAATGGGTTTATCCCAGGAATACAAGGTTGGTTTAGTATTCTAAAATCAACTAATCTAATTCACCTCATTAACTGATTAAAGAAATACGCTGTATAATCCCATCATTCAATGAAATTCCCAATCCATTCAAGAGACATAACCAGGAGCAGAAGGGAAGAAACTTTTCTAGTCTGAAAATGGGCATCTACAAAAGATCCACAGCAACAACCAGATCTACCAAAATGGCCCCTTAAAGATTTCTTGAAGGCACTTTTATAGCGAGCATTAGGCTAAGTGCTGAATGTCAAGAGCAAAGGCAAAACAGCTATACCTCCTGGCATCGGGGGAAGGAATGAAAGTAATAGTATCCAGTTTTGTCACTGGATTATTCCAAAAGGGTAAAATCCTCACGCAACTCTGTTCCACAGGCACCGGGCTAGTCAGTTAATGGACGGCTGCCCTAGAGTCAAGTGCCCTCCTTTGCTTCAAAACCTTGTCACCATTTTGCTGGAGTCACAGGGTAGAGAATATGAACACCTTTGGATGCTTCCTCTTGTGGATAAAATAACCTCCTTCAGAAGGGGATCGGTGATGTAATGGATTCCATGAAAGAAATAAACTCTTCTCCAGCGCAGCTAAACTGTAAAGCTCATAACACAAGCAGGTCCTCTGTGCATATTCACTTCCTTTCCTTCTTACCTGAGGTGCTGCAGTGTGAATCTGAAGGTGGCAGGTTCAACATTAAAGTGCTGCAGTGTATGAAAGTTATGGTAGACTCAGAAATCTGTTCTTCGACAGTTAGACTCTATTTATGCTGGCTGGATTTTGTTTATTCACCTATTATCGTCTACCCGTGTCAGCAACCAAGAAACTTGCAGCCTATCTCAAAGGAAACCAAGAAAGAAGTTTTGGACTCTTGTGCGGGAAGCTTGTGGCGCGGCGCCCCCTGCCGACCAATACGACGGCCACGGGAACTGGGAGACCACGAAGGCTCTGGGCAGACGGAGTTGCCCACGCTCCTCCGGCTTCTCCGGAAACGGCTTTTTCCGGTGACACCCCTGGAGCCACAGTGATTTGTTTCCCTAATGGAAGCGGTTTCCCGCCAGTGTATAGTCCCTAATACCCTCCGAAGGAGCCCATTGAGGAGAAAGGCATAGAATGTCCCGCAGAAGGCAGAAGGACCCTGTGATCCAGGAAACCTAGGGCCAGCCATCAGGAGGTTTTATGAGAGCAGCTGGTGGGAAGATCAGCCCCAGGAGAAGGGGATTGTCTAGCAGCTTGGTTGGAGCAAGTCTTTTCCCGAGTATTATTTCCGTAATTCAGGCTCCCTCCCACCAACCCTCCACTGCCGCCTTATCCTCCACCAAAAGCCCTGACACTGTGGCAGGGATAGGGCACATGGGGTTGGTGGGGAACAGGCTGTAAGAAAGACGCAGGAGCCTGCGTGCAAAGGACGAAGCATTTACAAAGAAGACCTTGACAGTGCTGCAAAGATTTGAAGGCGTAGGGTGCAAGTCATTCAGGTGCCGGTGTCAGGAGGAACCTAGCCATCCAGGTGAACAGATGCCCCCTTCTTGCAGCCCACTCGCATGGGCCTGGTGGACTCCTTCTTATTTTTGGTAGTGGCAGCGAAGAGGTCGGGTCCCTGTGCTGGCAAAGCAGTCAGTGACATTGACATCATGAGTACTGTTGTGGCAGCTGCACATGGAGGGGGCTGTTGGTACAGGGCAGTGGTGGAGTTCTGCAGAAATCTGCTATGGTGGTCAGATTCTATGAATGAATGTGTGGATCGGCTTGCATTTACCCCTATGGATACAGCCAACAGCACCTCATCATCACATCACAGTATCAGTGGTGTCCTCTAGGGACCCAAGACCTGGGGTTGTCTATATGTCGTGTTGAGAAGGGCAGGGCTGGAGTGAAGACAGTTAGGTCCAAAAGGAGGAAAAGGAGGAGGGTCCACATCAGATTCATGTTTCTTGTGAAAGCATTTCAAAGAAGAGCAGAGTCAAAAGAACAAGCCACAGTCCCTTGTCCTGTTCCTAAGAAGTCTTGGCCCTATACTTAATGTTCCCAGTTCTCCCCTCCTGCCTTTTCTACACTTATTCTTTATGTACTCATGGCAACAAGTGTTCTCACATCCTTTTTCCACCTCCTTGTCAAGAACGGAGATGACTACCGCCCTCTCAACCCTTTATGGGATTGTCCTATGTACAAGGTTATTTCCAAACCCCAAAGTGATTCTTGCTCCTTACCTAAGCAGACCAGTTAAACTAAAAACTTTCATCTCTGAGGTGTTTGCATCTATCAGTCCATCTGCTGCTCACCCATAGCCTGTGAGGTGAGGCAGGTATCATTGCCAACCCCTTTTTAGAGTGACCTAACTCAGAAGGGAATTGACAGATCCATATGACCTGCATCTTAGAAAATATTTTCACTTCCTTAAATACAAATGTCTGTTTAAACGCTGTTTTTAAAAATGTGAGCATTTCAATTCTAAGGGAGTAGAGTTTATGTTTCCCCCACATATTTCTCTGCCTCAAAATAAAGATTCCCAACTCTTCCATGTATAGAGCCCATCTTCCAGAAATGTTCTAATTCTTGGTGATCAGGGATTCTGGGTGACTGGGTGTGAGCCTTCTGTCTCTAGGTCTAATATCTGACTCTTTTTTTACATACCTGGGAGTTCCAAGAAAAGGTTTTCTGCAGAGCAGATGACATCCACAGAGATGGATATATCCCTCTCAGAGGTTGATACTCCTAGTAGAAATGGAATCCCCGTTGCCTCTCTTCTTCCTCTAATCTTGTAGAAATTACGTTGTGGATATTTTCTTCCCAGAGGTTAGGGTGCAGGCCATATGGAAAACTCTCAGGCCTGTCAATGATCTTAAACAGATTGCCAGGTATTACTAATTTTACACACCTAAAATGTTCACCAGCATCACACAGAGTGCCTGTGACATCACTGCAAATATGCAGAAACTTGGGGTTTAGTGTCTATCATAAGCTTGCTACTGGAGCTTGGCAAATCACCTTATCCTTCTACTCCTCATCACTAAAGTGAAGATGATAGACAAAAGATCTCTTTCAGCTCTCACATTCTGTATTTTTTTTTATACATTACTGTGTGGGTTCATGTGTGATTTTGTATATGTGCATATTGGTATACACATGTTCAAGTAAGGAGAAATAATTAGTTTGCAAATTGAGTTTCCATTTGAGAATTGTTAATCTAATTAAGTGCAATTTTTCCAATTTTAAAACTCTTTGATGGCTGGGCATGGTGGCTAACGCCTGTAATCCCAGCACTTTGGGAGGCCGAGGCGGGTGGATTGCCTGAGGTCAGGAGTTTGAGACCAGCCTGGCCAACATGGTGAAATCCTGTCTCTACCAAAAATACAAAAATTAACTGGGCGTGATGGTAGGCACCAGTAATCCCATCTACTCAGGAGGCTGAGACAGGAGAATCACTTGAACCCGGGATGCAGAGGTTACAGTGATCCGAGATTGCATCATTGAACTCCAGCCTAGGTGACAAGAGCGAGACTTCATCTCAAAAACAAAAAAAAAATTTATGGGTATGTAGTAGGTGTATATATTTAAGGGGTATGTGAGATATTTTGATACAGGCATCCAATGCCTAATAATCACATCAGGGTAAATGGGGTATCCATCCCTTCAAGCATTTTTTCTTTATGTTACAAACAAGCCAATTTAAGTCTTTTAGTTATTTTTAAATGTACAATAAAATTATTATTGATGATAGTCACCCTATATTTGTGCTATCAAAACTAGATCTTATTCATTCTTTTTTCTTTTTGAGACCGAGTCTTGTTCTGTCGCCCAGACTGGAGTGTAGTGGCGTGATCTTGGCTCAATACAACTTCTGCCTCCTGGGTTCAAGTGAGTCTCCTGCCTCAGCCTCCCAAGTAGCTGGGATTACAGGCATATGCCACCATGCCCAGCTAATTTTTGTATTTTTAGTAGGAACGGTGTTTAGCCATGTTGGCCGGGCTGGTCTTCAACCCCTGACCTCAGGTGATCTGCCCGCCTCAGCCTCCCAAAGTGCTGGGATTACAGGTGTGAGCCACCACGCCCGGCCTAATCATTCTATTTTTTTACTCATTAACCATTCACTTCCCTCTCACCCTCCAATGCTAAGGTCTTTGAACTAAAGAAAATGAAAGGGTGTTAGAATCAACCTCAGAACCACGGACTTTCTTAACTTCTCCTGTTTTGCCCCCAAGTGCAGGATGAAACTCTTCCTCTCTGAAGTTACCTTATCCGAAGCTCCTCCAGAAAGAACCCAGTGGTCTTTGGTCACCTCCCTGAGACTTTCCTAACCAGGGAAGATTAAACTCATGGCAGAAGGTAAGACTGAGGGATGTCACCACACCTAGGCAGACTTTGTCAGAAGCTGTTGTCTATCCTTTGTCATACTCCAAAGAGTTTCCAAAGAGAATAATTCACAAACTATGGTCAATTCTTTGGGCCCATTCAACTCTCCTAAAAACAATTTCCTACTCCTCAAAATTGCCTACATTCCCCCATCTCTCTCTCTCCTGTGAAGAAGGGTATATAGATTCTGAACCTCGCTGGGTTACTGGGTAGTCACTCTATCGTCATTCCCCCATGAATACAATAAACTTGCCTTTTTCTCCAGTGAATCTACCGTCGGTTAATTTCAGCAAACTCAAACCTTAAAGGGAAAGGGAAATTCCCCTTTGCCCCTAACATGCAAATTAATTATTTAGATTAATAATTGCTAGATATAAAATTGACATATGGTTTATTTATTTTTATATTTCAGCACAGGGGAGGGAAAAATGACTTCCTTCCACCGTTTTAGGCTTTTTGTGGCTGGGCTACAAGTTAAATTACATCAGACAGATTAACACAAGAAAAACTGTATTAAATTATGTGTGTATACATAGGAGTCCCACAAAAATATAAGACTCAAAGAAAGGCCAGATGAATAAAGCTTATATAGCATCTTAAGCTACAGAAAGAAACAGAGGCTTGGGGCTTCTGGAGGGTGGTGGTGCAAGTTATGGGAGCGTGAGAGGAGGAAACATATAGTAAATACATGGTAAATAAAGGTTGCCTTGTTATGCAGATAAGAGTCTCTCAGGGGATAAAAATTGCCTTGGAGCAGCTCTCTTCCTGATCAAAAACACCTTTACCAGTGAAAATTTGTTGTATACATCTGAATTTCTTTTACAAAAGGGCAGCTTTTCAGAGCTAACTCCTGTGCAGGCAGTTTTTCTAAATAGTTAATAATCAATATGCTAGAGAGGAATATTTTGGAGTGGTGCATTCTGAGCCCTAACCCCAGCAACAGGCAGAAACTGAAATGTTAAAATGATACAATTTGCAATACTATTAAAAATATTAAGTTCATAAGGAGAAAAATTGGGAAAAGATAAAGGACTTTATGGACAAAAGTACAAAACTTTATTGTGAGACATTAAGGTAAATAGAAAGGTATGGCATGTTTATAGATTGTAAGACTCACTAATTTAGATACATCAATTTTTCTGCAAATCGACCTATAGATTGGTAATTGCCTGATGGGTTGTTCCTGCCTGCTGCACAGACAAAATCAGTTCACTGAGACCACGGAGACAGAGTTTTTACTCAAATCACTCTCCCAGCAGTCTTGGAGACTAGGGGTTTTTTGGTATTTTCCTTTTTCGTTTTTTGTTTGTTTGTTTTTTTTTGAGAGAAAGTCTCACTCTCTCGCCAGGCTGGAGTGTAGTGGCATGATCTCGGCTCCCTGCAACCTCCCCCTCCCAGGTTCAAGTGATTCCCCTGCCTCAGCCTCTGAAGTAGCTGGGACTACAGGCACGCACCAACACACCTGGCTATTTTTAGGTATTTTAGTAGAGACGGGGTTTCATCATGTTGACCAGGCTGATCTAAAACTCCTGACCTTGTGATCCACCCGCCTCGGCCTCCCACAGTGCTGGAATTATAGGTGTGAGCCACCACGCCCGGCCAGGAAGTTAGGGTTTTTCAAGGATAGTTTGGTGAGCAGGTGGCTAGAGAATGGGTGCTGCTGACTGGCTGGGGATGAATTCATAGGGATGTGAAAAACAATCCTCGTGGGCTGAGTCTGCCTCTGGGTGGAACCACAGGACTGGTTGAGTTATGAGCCCTGGTTCCATAGGTTGCCGGAATGCAAAAGTCTGAAAAAAAATCTCAAAAGGCCAACCTCAGGTTCCACAGTAGTGATGTTACCTATAGGAGCAATTGGAGAAGTGACAAATCTTGTGACCTCTGGCCATGTGACCCTTGAGCAGTAAGGGATTATAGAAAATACATTTTATCAGAATTCAGGCACATCTCATAATCCTAACTTTGCAGACTTTCGTTAGTTTTACAAAGTTTTGGGAAGCGCTACTATCATCCTCACTTTAAATTTGTACTATAACTTCCACCCAAAGTAGCTTGGCCTATGCCCAGGAATGACCAAGGACAGCTTGGAGGTTAGAAGCAAGATAAAGTCAACTGTGTCAGATTTCTCTTACTGTCATAATCTTTGCAAGGGCAGTTTCAGATTTAGAACAATTCCAATCAAATTCTCATCCAAGTCTTTGTTTGCTTATTTTGGGAACTTACTGATTCTAGAGGATATATAGATGTATAAGAATAGCAAAGACACCTTCAAAAAACAAACTAAAAAACAAGCTGAGAGAGTTTGTTCTACCGGAATATATATAAAATGTAAAACAATATCTTGTTACATAAAAGCCTAGTATTGCTCATTGACAGGCAGCCTTGTTCCATGTGTTATTCAGAGACACAGATTACTTCCATCTTCTGATTCTGTCATCTCCTCATCCACTTCATATAGCTGGCAAACAGAATAGAAGGTGGAGAAGCACACTTTCTTAACTGCCTTGGCCATTTTTTACTGGCATCGCCTTCAGGTAGGGAACTATAGTTCCTACCTGAGCTGTCGCTTCTCAGCATCAACCCTACACCATGCAAGGGTGAGCATAAGCCTGAGGGCAGCTAGTTACTACAGCCACAGCAATGTAAATGGTGTTGCCAGTTTCATCTTTGTCACAGATAGGACAAGAACAGATGCAATACAGTTGAAATATGAAAGTAGAGAGAAATCTAACACAGAGTTTCCCAAAAATGAGTTAGATGAGACCTAGGAACTTGTACAAACTGTCATCTGTGATTGACACCAGTGTCAACAAACTTGCAAGGAGAAAAAATGGTCAGTCCCAAAACTGGACCTAAAACACTTTATCTTCTTATTAGAAAACAGCAGCAGCATTAATAATACTATGGGCCAGAGAAGTGGGATGTGGAAATTAGCAATGAGTCCTAGAAGGACTATGATAATTGGATATTGGCTGCTCAAGAGATGCTGAGTAACCAAAAGAAGAGCTAACATGTGGGACAGCCTAAAAATATCATGTGAGCACACATTTAAGGAAGCCTACCCTGTGCCAGAACGGGGCTGGGAGATGGACACAAAGATAACCAAGACATAGCCCCTTTCTCTCAGGAACTGTCAGTCCAGTGGTTCTGGTTCCAGAGGGGAAGGACCTCCTCTTAGCAGGTGCAAAGGTGGGTAAAGTGATGATGGAGCTGTGGCCCACTAGAGGACGATGCAAGTACAGACATCGGGATGGGGAATACTGGTTGTGTGGAGATGAGCTAGTCTTTTTGAAAATCGTATTCCTGTTTTATTTGAAAAACCAATCCTCCACCTTGCTCCATTCTGTGGCTTGGATGGACTGGCTCCACCCCAGCTCCAGTAATGAGTTACTCAGTGTGTGTGTCTCATTAGATGAGATGGGCACTTGTCCCAGTCAGAGACATTTGCTGGGAATATTGGGAGATGAAGGCAGGACTTCATCTTGAGAGAATGGAAGATGTGGAGTTGCTGCTGTCATCTTACAGATATACAAGGAACATCTGCCTGATAGTGGAACTATGATAGAGGAGAAAGAAACAGGAAAATACAGAGAAACCATGTATTGTTTTCATCATCTAAGTTCTGATAAACTGCTCATTAAGCCATAACAGTGTGTTATTGCTTAGGATAGTTTAACTGTACATTCAGGTTCTTAGGCCATCAGAAGAGATCAAGTTCTCGGGGGTAAGGGGTTTCAGTTGTGCTAAGTGGCCAAAAGAAGATTACAGTGAATTTTGGATTCGAAATCCATGAGTGTCATTTATTCATTTTCATATAGGTCGCCTTTAATTTTATTTAATTTTTTTAAATTTATTATTATTTTCTTTTCTTTTTTTTTTTTCTTGGTAGAGACAAGGTCTTGCTATATTGCCCAGGCTGGTCTTGAACTCCCGGGCTCAAGTGATCCTCTCACCTTGGTCTCCCAAAGTGCTGGGGTTCCAGACATGAGCCACCACATCTAGCCATGGGTAGCATTTTAAAATAAAGTTGTCAAAATAGATCTCCTTGAGAAAATTATTATTATTATTATCATTATTATTATTGGAGACAGAGTCTAGCTCTGTCACCAGGCTGGTGTGTAATGGTGCAATCTCGGCTCACTGCAACCTCCGCCTCCCAGGTTCAAGTGATTCTCCTGCCTCAGCCTCCCGTGTAGCTAGGATTACAGGCAAGTGCCGCCATGCCCAGCTAATTTTTGTATTTTTAGTAGAGACGACGTTTCACCATGTTGGCCAGGATGATCTCAATCTCCTGCCCTCGTGATCCGCCCACCTCGGTCTACAAAGTACTAGGATTACAGGTGTTAGCCACCACGCCTGGCTGAGAAAACTATTTTTAAGCAAAGACTTAGAGAGAGAGAGGAAGTTAGCGATGCACATTGCGGGTGCGGTGTGACTAGGGTGGCCCTGAGGCAGGGATATGCTTCGTGTCTTTAAGGTACAGCTAAGAGGCCAGAGAACTAGAGCAAATTGATTGGGAAGGAGAAGAGTAGGAGACTAGTTTTGAAAAGCAAATGGTTTGGGAATATGGATCATGTAAGAGCACATGAGATTTTATAAGGATTTCACTTTTACTCAAGGTGAAATAAAAAAGCACTAAAAGATTTTGAGTAGAGTTTCATGATCTGACTTATGTTTTAAAAGGACCCTCTAGCTGCTTGGGCTATCAGTGGTGGAAGCAGGAAGGCCAGTGAGAATGCTTTTCCAGTCATTCTAGTGAAAGGTGATGGTGGCTCAGAATGGTGGTAGCAGTGAAGGCCATGAGAAGTGGCCAGATTCTGTGTGTGATTTGAAGGCAGAAACAGACTTACCTGACGGGCTGGATGTGGGATATAAGAGAAAAGAAGATTATTCAAGAATTAGAGACAATGGACTTACCTTCTCCTGAGATGAGGAATACCGAGGGAGGAACAATTTCAGGGGAAGAGTAGGAAAGATGATCAATGTTTCCTGGGGACATACTAGGTTTGATATAGTTATTAGACATTTAAGAATAAATATCACATAGAAAGTTGCTGTACAAGTATAAGGTTCAGGAGAGAGAGGTGTACTGAAGATTTGGGCATTATTAGAAAATTGATGATGTTAAAAGTGTAGAGGTAGAAGAAGTATGATATCTCTCCTCCCTCCTCATAAGGGTCTGACACTTCTACAGCAAAAGATAGGATAAATAGAGAAAAGCATAACAAATTTACTTAAAGTTTTATGTGACTCAGAAACCTTCAGAAATGAAGACCCAAAGACCCAGGGAATACTGTCCAGATTTATGCTCAGGTTCAGTGAAGGATGGACAGCCATGTAGCAATGTAATTGGACAAAAAGGGTATGATTTGATAGTAATAGGCTGAAGGAGGAGCCCAGCACGGCCTGTCTGTTTAGATTTTTCTTGGCCTCGCTGTATAGCAATTCTCTCTCCCAGCTATACAGTAAGACCCCCTCTGGAATCAGTCTTATGACCTACTATCAGACAAGGTAGGTCAGGTAATTTCTTTATGGCCAGCTCCCACACAGAATGGCAGAGGGAAGACTAGATTTTTTGGGTGATTTGGGGAGAGGGGAGCAAGAGACTGGAAGGCAGGAGAAGGTCAGAGAGACCTTGGTTCTGGAGCCTGCTTCTGAGGCCTTCCAATCTCCTTTATTTCAAAGAGTTCAGCATGCGAAAGTGCCATACTTTGGAGTATAGTGTGCTGAGCCCCAACAAAAGCCATGAGATTAGATATGATCATGAAGAGAGTGCATGTGTCCACAGAAAAGAAAGAATAGCTAACCCCTAGGAATCTCCACCATCGAGAGGCTGGAGAGAAAGGGGAAGAACTAATGAAGAAGACTGAGAACATGAGTCCAGGGACGTAGGAAAAATAATCAGGAAAGGGTGGGTTGCTGTAACTCAGCACACATCCTTGACAAGACTGTCTGCCTTGAAGGCACCAGGCCTGAGCTCACCAGACTTTTCATCCTGTTTCTGTCACAAGAAGATCATTCTCAGGTCAGCTTCATCAAGGAGCAGGGAGCAATCAACTCTGTCAAATGCTGCTGAGCATGGAAAGTTAAACCTGTCAGGGGAGAAATGTCTTACTCCAAGTGCAAAGGCTTCCCTCATGACCACTGTTGACAGGGTGGAAGAGTCTGGGCAATTCATTGAAGAGATATCCAAATTTCTGGGTCTAGAGAAAAACAGTCTTGTCCAGGAAGTGAACAGGAAAAGGGTCCACATCCGAGTCACGTTTTCATCTCAGTGGAGGGAATAAAGAGAAAGAGAGTAGGGCATCTGTGTCTCATTGCCTGGAGATACTGTTCTCTTTTTTTAAATTTTAATTATTATTATTATATTTTTATTATACTTTAAGTTCTAGGGTACATGTGCACAATGTGCAGGTTTGTTGCATATGTATACATGTGCCGTGTTGGTTTGCTGCACCCATTAACTCATCATTTACATTAGGTATTTCTCCTAATGCTATCCCTCCCCCACACTCCCACCCCACGACAGGCCCCGGTGTGTGGTGTTCCCGACCTGTGTCCAAGTGTTCTCGTTGTTCAATTCCCACCTATGAGTGAGAACATGCAGTGTTTGGTTTTCTGTCCTTGCAATAGTTAGCTCAGAATTATGGTTTCCAGCTTCATCCATGTCCCTACAAAGGACATGAACTCATCCTTTTTTATGGCTGCATAGTATTCCATGGTGTGTGTGTGCTACATTTTCTTAATCCATCTATCACTGATGGACATTTGGGTTGGTTCCAAGTCTTTGCTATTGTGAATAGTGCTGCAATAAACATACGTGTGCATGTGTGTTTATAGCAGCATAATTTATAATCCTTTGGGTATATACCCAGTAATGGGATCACTGAGTCAAATGGTATTTCTAGTTCTAGATCCTTGAGGAATCGCCACACTGTCTTCCACAATGGTTGAACTAGTTTACACTCCCACCAACAGTGTAAAAGCGTTCCTATTTCTCCACATCCTCTCCAGCACCTGTTGTTTCCTGACTTTTTAATGATTGCCATTCTAACTGGTGTGAGATGGTATCTCACTGTGGTTTTGATTTGCATTTCTCTGATGGCCAGTGATGATGGTGTTCCCCTCTTAATCATATCCCAGACTTCAGTACTTCTCACATTTGTCTCCATCTCTCTTTGCTCCTGTAAGGACCCATCTGAGCAACTCACGTCATCACATCCTCCTTCCCTCTTATACATTCATCTCCATATCACTCTCTCTTTTTTTTTTCTTTTCTTCTCAATATATTATTTTATTTTTTTGTCTTAAAAAAAGCATTTGATGATGAAGGAAAGCCCATTGGATGATTTTGACAAAATATAGAAATATAGAAAGATAGATAGAAGAACCATACATTATATGTAATACATGAGAACTTAAGCCCTTGATGACATTTTATCTTCACTTGTGAGAAGAGATTTAATAAAGTAATTTATTAGGTCTCTTCTCACTCATAAAAAGAAATGTCATAAAAGACCTATTCCTTCATATATTCTCCATATATTGAGTATTAATCCTTATATTCCTTTTTTTATTCTTTTTTTTGTTTGTTTGTTTGTTTTTTAATTATACTTTAAGTTTTAGGGTACATGTGCACATTGTGCAGGTTAGTTACATATGCATACATGTGCCATGCTGGTGCGCTGCACCCACTAACTCGTCATCTAGCATTAGGTATATCTCCCAATGCTATCCCTCCCCCCTCCCCCCTCCCCACCACAGTCCCCAGAGTGTGATATTCCCCTTCCTGTGTCCATGTGATCTCATTGTTCAATTCCCACCTATGAGTGAGAATATGCGGTGTTTGGTTTTTTGTTCTTGCGATAGTTTACTGAGAATGATGGTTTCCAATTTCATCCATGTCCCTACAAAGGATATGAACTCATCATTTTTTATGGCTGCATAGTATTCCATGGTGTATATGTGCCACATTTTCTTAATTCAGTCTATCATTGTTGGACATTTGGGTTGGTTCCAAGTCTTTGCTATTGTGAATAATGCCGCAATAAACATACGTGTGCATGTGTCTTTATAGCAGCATGATTTATAGTCATTTGGGTATATACCCAGTAATGGGATGGCTGGGTCAAATGGTATTTCTAGTTCTAGATCCCTGAGGAATCGCCACACTGACTTCCACAATGGTTGAACTAGTTTACAGTCCCACCAACAGTGTAAAAGTGTTCCTATTTCTCCACATCCTCTCCAGCACCTGTTGTTTCCTGACTTTTTAATGATTGCCATTCTAACTGGTGTGAGATGATATCTCATAGTGGTTTTGATTTGCATTTCTCTGATGGCCAGTGATGATGAGCATTTTTTCATGTGTTTTTTGGCTGCATAAATGTCTTCTTTTGAAGAGACTTAGACTCCCACACATTAATAATGGGAGACTTTAACACCCCACTGTCAACATTAGACAGATCAACGAGACAGAAAGTCAACAAGGATACCCAGGAATTGAACTCAGCTCTGCACCAAGCGGACCTAATAGACATCTACAGAACTCTCCACCCCAAATCAACAGAATATACATTTTTTTCAGCACCACACCACACCTATTCCAAAATTGACCACATTGTTGGAAGTAAAGCTCTCCTCAGCAAATGTAAAAGAACAGAAATTATAACAAACTATCTCTCAGACCACAGTGCAATCAAACTAGAACTCAGGATTAAGAATCACACTCAAAGCCGCTCAACTACATGGAAACTGAACAACCTGCTCCTGAATGACTACTGGGTACATAATGAAATGAAGGCAGAAATAAAGATGTTCTTTGAAACCAACGAGAACAAAGACACAACATACCAGAATCTCTGGGACGCATTCAAAGCAGTGTGTAGAGGGAAATTTACAGCACTAAATGCCCACAAGAGAAAGCAGGAAAGATCCAAAATTGCCACCCTAACATCACAATTAAAAGAACTAGAAAAGCAAGAGCAAACACATTCAAAAGCTAGCAGAAGGCAAGAAATAACTAAAATCCGAGCAGAACTGAAGGAAATAGGACACAAAAAACCCTTCAAAAAATCAATGAATCCAGGAGCTGGTTTTTTGAAAGGATCAACAAAATTGATAGACCGCTAGCAAGACTAATAAAGAAAAAAAGAGAGAAGAATCAAATAGATGCAATAAAAAATGATAAAGGGGATATCACCACCGATCCCACAGAAATACAAACTACCATCAGAGAATACTACAAACACCTCTACGCAAATAAACTAGAAAATCTAGAAGAAATGGATACATTCCTCGACACATACACTCTCCCAAGACTAAACCAGGAAGAAGTTGAATCTCTGAATAGACCAATAACAGGAGCTGAAATTGTGGCAATAATCAATAGTTTACCAACCAAAAAGAGTCCAGGACCAGATGGATTCACAGCCGAATTCTACCAGAGGTACAAGGAGGAACTGGTACCATTCCTTCTGAAACTATTCCAATCAATAGAAAAAGAGGGAATCCTCCCTAACTCATTTTATGAGGCCAGCATCATTCTGATACCAAAGCCTGGCAGAGACACAACCAAAAAAGAGAATTTTAGACCAATATCCTTGATGAACATTGATGCAAAAATCCTCAATAAAATACTGGCAAACCGAATCCAGCAGCACATCAAAAAGCTTATCCACCATGATCAAGTGGGCTTCATCCCTGGGATGCAAGGCTGGTTCAATATACACAAATCAATAAATGTAATCCAGCATATAAACAGAGCCAAAGACAAAAACCACATGATTATCTCAATAGATGCAGAAAAAGCCTTTGACAAAATTCAACAACCCTTCATGCTAAAAACTCTCAATAAATTAGGTATTGATGGGACGTATTTCAAAATAATAAGAGCTATCTATGACAAACCCACAGCCCATATCATACTGAATGGGCAAAGACTGGAAGCATTCCCTTTGAAAACTGGCACAAGACAGGGATGCCCTCTCTCACCGCTCCTATTCAACATAGTGTTGGAAGTTCTGGCCAGGGCAATCAGGCAGGAGAAGGAAATAAAGGGTATTCAATTAGGAAAAGAGGAAGTCAAATTGTCCCTGTTTGCAGACGACATGATTGTTTATCTAGAAAACCCCATTGTCTCAGCCCAAAATCTCCTTAAGCTGATAAGCAACTTCAGCAAAGTCTCAGGATACAAAATCAATGTACAAAAATCACAAGCATTCTTTGTTTTTTTTTTTTTTTTTTTTTTTTTTGAGACGGAGTCTTGCTCTTTCGCCCAGGCTGGAGTGCAGTGGCCCGATCTCAGCTCACTGCAAGCTCCGCCTCCTGGGTACACGCCATTCTCCTGCCTCAGCCTCCCGAGTAGCTGGGACTATAGGCGCCCGCCACCACGCCCGGCTAATTTTTTCTATTTTTAGTAGAGACGGGGTTTCACTGTGTTAGCTAGGATGGTCTCGATCTCCTGACCTCGTGATCCGCCCGCCTCGGCCTCCCAAAGTGCTGGGATTACAGGCGTGAGCCACCGCGCCCGGCCACAAGCATTCTTATACACCAATAACAGACAAACAGAGAGCCAAATCATGAGTGAACTCCCATTCACAATTGCTTCAAAGAGAATAAAATACCTAGGAATCCAACTTACAAGGGATGTGAAGCACCTCTTCAAGGAGAACTACAAACCACTGCTCAAGGAAATAAAAGAGGATACAAACAAATGGAAGAACATTCCATGCTCATGGGTAGGAAGAATCAATATCGTGAAAATGGCCATACTGCCCAAGGTAATTTACAGATTCAATGCCATCCCCATCAAGCTACCAATGACTTTCTTCACAGAATTGGAAAAAACTACTTGAAACTTCATATGGAACCAAAAGAGAGCCCGCATCGCCAAGTCAATCCTAAGCCAAAAGAACAAAGCTGGAGGCATCACACTACCTGACTTCAAACTATACTACAAGGCTACAGTAACCAAAACAGCATGGTACTGGTACCAAAACAGAAATATAGATCAATGGAACAGAACAGAGCCCTCAAAAATAATGCCGTTTACCTACAACTATCTGATCTTTGACAAACCTGAGAAAAACAAGCAATGGGGAAAGGATTCCCTATTTAATAAATGGTGCTGGGAAAACTGTCTAGCCATATGTAGAAAGCTGAAACTGGATCCCTTCCTTACACCTAATACAAAAATCAATTCAAGATGGATTAAAGATTTAAACGTTAGACCTAAAACCATAAAAACCCTAGAAGAAAACCTAGGCATTACCATTCAGGACATAGGCGTGGGCAAGGACTTCATGTCCAAAACACCAAAAGCAATGGCAACAAAAGCCAAAATTGACAAATGGGATCTAATTAAGCTAAAGAGCTTCTGCACAGCAAAAGAAACTACCATCAGAGTGAATAGGCAACCTACAACATGGGAGAAAATTTTCGCAACCTACTCATCTGACAAAGGGCTAATATCCAGAATCTACAGTGAACTCAAACAAATTTACAAGAAAAAAACAAACAACCCCATCAAAAAGTGGGCGAAGGACATGAACAGTCACTCTCTCTTTTATTTTCTTTTTCTTTTTTTGAGACAGAGTCTCGCCCTCTCACCCAGGCTAGAGTGCACTGGCGCAATCTTGGCTCACTGCAACCTCCACCTCCCGGGTTCAAGCGATTCTCCTGCCTCAGTCTCCCGAGTAGCTGGGATTACAGGCACCTGCCACCACTCCCAGATAATTTTTGTATTTTTAGTAGAGATGGAGTTTTAGCATGCTGGCCAGGCAAGTCTCAAACTCCTGACCTGAAATGATCTGCCTACCTCGGCCTCCCAAAGTGCTGGGATTACAGGGGTGAGCCACCATGCCTGGCCCCTCTCTCTTTTCTTTCTTCCCATTTCACTACTCTGGCCCAGCAGGTTTTCTTGGAAGTTTATACTGATTACAGATACACTCTTCTCATTTTTTACAGTTTTAATTGAGGTATAATAGATAAATAAAATTTGTATATATTTAAGGTGTACAAGTTGATGTTTTGCTATACAAAAGCATTGTGAGATAATCATAACAATGAAGCTAATTGACATATCTATCATCTCACATAGTTACCATTTTCTTTTCTTTTTGTGTGTGGAGAACACATGTGGTCTACACTTTTAGTAAATTTCAAGTATGCAATACAATATTGCTAACTATAGTCATCTTGCTAAACACTACATCTCCACACCCATCTCAGTTTTGAATTGTACTAATAGAATACACATAATACTAACATAATTCTCAAAAAGATATTTTCTTTTCTTTAATTTTTTTTTCTTGAGACGGGGTCTCTCTCTATCGCCCAGGCTGGAGTGCAGTGGCATGATCTCGGCTCACTGCAACGTCCGCCTCCCGGGTTTAAGCAATTCTCATGCCTCAGTCTCCCAAGTAGCTGGGATTACAGGCGCCCACCACCACGCCCAGCTAATTTTTGTATTTTTAGTAGAGACAGGGTTTCACCATTTTGGTCAGGCTGGTCTCGAACTCCTGACCTCAAGTGATCTACCTACCTTGGCCTCCCGAAGTGCTGAGATTACAGGTGTGAGCCACCATCCCTGGCTGCAAAAAGATATTTTCTAATACTCAGTTCTATCATTAATTTTTTTAGTGTGCTTAACAAATCACTCTACCATTACTCTTCCTCAGTTGGAAACTGAGGGGTTTGGTATAAATGTCTTCAGAAGTTCCTTCCAGCTCAGACTATTTAGAAATCCAATACTCTGGAGCGTGTGTGTGTGTGTGTGTGTGTGTGTGTGTGTGTCTGCAGGAAAAGATGTAAAGAAAATTTGGTTGACATTTGTGCACTGTTTGTCTGTGTAAATCTGATTTTCCTAAATCATTATGAATTTAGGCAGAAAAAAGCATAATTATCTGAAATAAAATTACTACATTCAGATTACATCATTTTTAAACTCTGCAAAAAAAAACTACACACTTGTAACCGATTTCATTGTAGAGAAGAACTGTTATTTAATGGAGCAAGAGAAAACATTAGTGCAAATACTATGGGATGAGCTCAAGCCCCTGAGATCTAGATTAGAGGACTGGTTAATAGCCTGGGAGATATCTCTCAGTCAACAAACAATAATGTAGTAGTTCCTCTTCTTGGTTATCTCCCTTCCCTTCACCTACCTCCAGTCTAATAGGTGATCAGGGGGCCCAAAACTCATTACATCCAAGAGGAAGCTTTGTTTGGCAGGTGCCATCTAGCCAAGAAAATCTCAGCATCATTGAACATTTACATACATTGTAATTTTTCACTAAGCATTGGAAAAAAGAAAGAACCCAACACCACATGGGGGTAGCCATTTCATTCAAGGCATTTTTATTAAGGCTCAAAACAGTACTGTCTTGTAGGTAACCCTTGCTTCTACTATTTTAGAGACACCGTAGACTTTCACCTGTGCTCAGGATGCAGGGTGTCCCACCACCAGGCTTACTAGGTTTGTGTATTTGTGATATAAGAAACAAAGAATGTTAACATTTCCCTGGTAGAAAAGAGAAGATAAGTGCCTTGTTTGAGGTCCCGTGTTGGTGAATAGCAGAGTTTGTGAAGTGAAACTCTAATCTTTTTTTAAGTCCATTACTTTAGATGGACAACCAAGCTTGTTCCTCTTAAGGGAAGGATGTGAGCCAAATAGGAGATTCAAAGAGATGGAGTAAGGGATGATGCTCCATGAAGGAAAATATCTGGTTTCAAAGGAAGAAGAGCATGTCTTGACAGGGTAAGAGGCCAAGAATCCCTTTGAAGAAAAGGTACCATTTACTAAAAAATATCAGTCATAGTGACAATAGTTGAGAAATAAATGAACGCTCACAAATTGAGAAATGTAGGCAAGTAGGCTATTGACTTCGGCAAGCCCAACTCTCTATCTCAGGGTTTCCCAGACATCAGGCATCCCTGGACCATGCCCCCATTCCATTTGTACTATTGACTAATATTATCTGTTTTATTCACTCTTGCATTTATACAACATGGTCCTAAGCAATAATATGCATAACATTATGGACTAATGTGTTAATTATTCACTCCCATTAAAAGAAATGCATAACAGTGAACAATTTTTACTATTTACATGTACTTTCTAACATCAGTAACTTCACTTTCCACCTGTTGTACATATTTCATAATTTTGTGTTCAGTTTCATCTATGGCTGTAAATTAAACAATTCTACCTTGGAAAATATTTTCACAGAAGAATAAAGGATCCAAGGACAGTAGAAGAAATGAAGCTCAAGGTCAATGATTTGGCCAAATTCATCAAATTCTGTATAAAAGAGACTAAATCGTGCAAGTACTGCATTTTTATCATGAAAAGGTGCTCTAACTATTTGCTAAGGCAGTTCCTCAAATTTACCACCAAATTGATGGAAAACCTAGTTTTCATGATGATCTAGTTCCCTTTGTTCTGACTTCACAACTACATGCAAGATGTTAAAAGGTGATTTCTTCTATCTCAGATTGGGAAGGGTCCCTGAGAAACAGCAGCCCTGTCAAAATGACTTGCTGTCCACCTAAGCAGCACTTGGTCAAAAGGAGACAAAAACCTGAGCTCTAGTTCTAATGCCTTCACTATGGGAAATAAGGAAAGGAAACAAGCATACCGTCTCATCGTAAATACCACAGAGAAGATAGCGCAGTAATGGAAACTACGCTAACACCTTGATGTATAAGACTGATCGTCCTCATCAAGACTTTTTTTTCCTTTTGCAATGTTTTATGCTACATATTTCATTATTTCATACGTACACACACACACAAATTACCACATTAAACTTCCCCTACAAACCAATGTATGTGTTGTTGTATTTTACAGGTTATAAAACAGAGGCATAGCAAGGATGAATAACCGTCCAACTCTTTTTTTTTTTTTTTCTTTTTAAAGAGACAGGATCTTGCTCTGTCTCCCAGACTGGAGGGCAGTGGCGCAGTATCGGCTAACTGCAGCCTCTGACTCCCGGGTTCAAGTGATCCTCCTACCTCAGCCTCCTGAGTAGTTGGGATTACAGGTGCACTCCACCATGCCTGGTTGATTTGTGTGTGTGTGTGTGTGTGTGTGTGTGTGTGTGTGTGTGTGTGTGTTTTGTTTGTTTGTTTGTTTTGAGATGGAGTCTCACTCTGTCACCCAGGCTGGAGTGCAGGTGATCTCGGCTCACTGCAACCTCCGCCGCCTGAGTTCAAGCGATTCTCCTGCCTCAGCCACCCAAGTAGCTGGGACTATAGGCCCGTGCCACCACGCCTGGCTAATTTTGTGTATTTTTAGTAGAGACAGGGTTTCAACATGTTAGCCAGGATGGTCTCGATCTCCTGACCTCATGATCCGCCCACCTCAGCCTTCCAAAGTGCTGAGATTACAGGCATGAGCCACCGCGCCCGACCTAATTTTTGTGGTTTTGGTAGAGGCAGGATTTCTCCATGTTGGCCAGGCAGGTCTCAAACTCCTCGCCTGAAGTGACCCCTCTACCTTGGCCTCCGAAAGTGCTGGGATTACAAGCATGAGTCACAGCACCTGGCCCTGTACAACTCTCATAGTAAGAGCCTCAAATAGAAAATGTCAGAGCTGGTATCTGGACAAGACTATACAAAATCTATACCCGACATCGCTGTAACACAAAACTTATATAACAACTTCATTTAAAGAGACACTAACCTATATAATAATTCATTTTGTGTGAGCTCTGAAATCTTAGCAAATGCATCTGTGTGCTCAAAATGCAATGGGGATGAACAGAGGATGTTTAATGGGTACAAATATAAGAAATGATATAAGAAATAAGGCCTAGTATTTGATAGATCAGGAGGATGACTATAGTTAATGATAATCTACTGTATGCTTCAAAATAGCTAGAAGAGAATAATTTGAATGTTTCTAACATAAAGAAGAGGCAAATATTTAAGGTATTTGATATCCCAATTTCCCCGATGTGATCTTTACACATTATGTGAATATATTAAATTATCACATGTACCCTGAAAGTATGTACCTCTATTATGTATCAATAAAAAGAAATAAGGCCAGGCGCCGTGGCTCACGCCTGTAATCCTAGCACTTTGGGAGGCTGAGGTGTGCGAATCACCTGAGGTCAGGAGTTCAAGACCAGCTTGGCCAACACGGTGAAACCCTATCTCTACAAACATAGAAAAATTAGCTGGAGGTGGTGGTGCACGCCTGTAATCCCAGCTACCTGGGAGGCTGAGAAAGGAGAATCATTTGAACCCGGTAGGCAGAGGTTGCAGTGGGCTGAGATCTTGCCACTGCACTACAGCGTGGGTGACAGAGTGAGACTCCATCTGAAAGAGAAAGAAAGAAAGAAGGAAGGAAAGAAAGGAAGGAAGGAAGGAAGGAAGGAAGGAAGGAAGGAAGAAAGAAAGAAAGAAAGAAAGAAAGAAAGAAAGAAAGAAAGAAAGAGATTTAAAAAATATGCAATGGGACACGAATGCAATTTTCCAGTTTCTTAGGAAACACACTTTATTTCATCCCTCCTAAGACACACCTCTCCATAATTCCATCTGAGCTCTATTCCCATTTCTTCCCTTTCCAGAGAAGTAAAGGACTTGTTATAGTTGAGGAAAAAGGAGAAGGCTTACTTCTTTCCTCTTTCATGCCAGAAACTTAATCGAAGGGGTCAGATCTACTTATTCAATGGCTTTCAGAGGAGACATGCAGGAGGCCCCACACAAGAGGGAAGGCCTAGGGCCACCTTTCTGAGGTTTAAGAGACCAGGAAGAGCTCAGTACACCAAATATCTTTAGAACTTAGGTAAGTAAAATATTACTCAATTTGGTGCAATTTAACCTGCACCATATTATTATGACAATCTTGTATTACTTTTAATGGCAAAAATTGCAATTACTTTGGCACCAACCTAATAAATAGTGTGCATTGTCTTTCCCATAGATAGCCACTGCTGCATTAGGGAAATCTGTGTGCAGGAAGGTATCGATGGTTTGGTACCTCCCTGTCAGCAGGTTAAGAGCAAATATTGCAAGGGTACCCTGGGGCTGAAGAAATTGCAAGTGTTAAACATTATATTTTTGCACATAAATGCTATGCAAAAAGTCATTGATCAATGCAGTGTACTCAATAGTGGTTTTTACCATAAATGGAGAAGTCTTTGTCCGGGACAATATTTTACAATGTTCATCGGTTTCCAAAAAATGACTTAATACTGGGGCATAATTCTGACTATTCCTCTGAGTGGAAGTGTGCATTGGGTCTGAAAATGTGTCATTAAATTAGGCTGCAAGACAAGTTATGCTAATAAAGAACCCGGGAGAAGTGGCTTGTGTCTGTTCAAGACAAAATCATGCTGAAGTCACAGAGAATTTTGTTTACCGTTGGCTTATACTTTATTATTCCTGCTTCATATAAAACAGTCTTCTCCCAAAGCTCGTAAATATCAAAGTAGATCTTTTCTAAAGTTCTACAGGCAAATGAAAGTAGTTGGAAATGTACACAGGAAATCTACACAAGGGAGAATCAGAAAAATCTTATGAGCATGTTCTGAATACAATTTTAGTGATCAGGAGTGGTGGCTCATGCCTATAATCCCAGCACTTTGGGAAGTCCAGGGGGGCGGATCACTTGAGGTCAGGAGTTTGAGACCAGCCTGGCCAACATGGTGAAACCCTGTCTCTACCAAAAATACAAAATTTAGCCGGGCATTGTGAAGGGTGCCTGTAATCCCAGCTACTCGAGATGCTGAGGCAGGAGAATCACTTGAACTCAGGAGGCAGAGGTTGCAATGACCCAAGATCGCGCCACTGCACTCCAGCCTGGGCGACAACAGCAAGACTCCATCTCAAAAAAAAAAAAAAAAAAAAAAAAAAACCACAATTTTAAAGGATGAATATGGTTGCAAATTGGGCAGGTTATGGTCTGAGTTATTTCTTAAGACACTGCAACAAGTCTGATGCGTCATAAGCACAGATGTCTCCAGAAGCCAGGCAGGTGTCATTACTGAACAGACAGGATGAAAGTCAGGAGGCAGAGATGGAGTCAGAGAACAGCCCCGAGCTAGAGCCCCTTCCACAGAGGCAGCTTTACTCAGCTCTAATTGATACAACACAGCAACGGGGACACGGTGCACCAACCAACATCATGTGATTTTTAAAGATAAGACAGTAATGAAAACTTTTAGTGAACTATTCCAATGTCAAACTTTACCTTCCCAACCAAACATTATAAATAGCACTGTATATGCTGAAAAGAGGCACTGTTTAGCCAAGTACACGCCCTGGGGCTGCAGTCTATGTCTTTTACCTCATACTGTCGACACATGAGTGCAAGTCTTTCTACCCAGTGTGGCTGTCAGCATCACAGAGGGGATACTCTACGTATCATTCACCTTTACATTCTCATCACCTGCAAAAATGATCTCCACACAATATACATGAAAAAAGAATTTGCTTCATGATAAAGCTGCTAATGAATGTCAGCCAGAACAGGACTTCAAGGCAGAGCAATATTAGCTGCGCATTGAGTCCTCACCGGGTCACCATTGTGTCCACATTTACCTAAGGACTCCAGTGATAAAATTATTGCATTTCTAAATGACAGGAAAATTGGATGGTAGTAAAAATTATGTAGATTAACTGTTGGAAGGTATATTATATCATTTAAGGGTCTAATATCAATTTTCTAATCTGAAAGCTAGACCAGATTTAACATCTTAGTACTCAGGTCGTACCACTGCAATTCACTTCCCACCTCGGTACAATTTCCCCACATCATCCCCTGTGCCCAGAATGCTCATCTCTTCCCTAAAGTCCCTGAAAACTCCCTGCTTATCTTTTAGGGCCCTGCTGAAATGAAACTTTTTTTTTTTAAGTCTTCCTTGTCCCTCAAGCCAAGTGATTTCCTTCACCCTCGGCGTCCCCATGAAACCATGTTCACACAAGTGTAATACAATTATGTGTCTACAATTACTTTCCTGTATGTCTCTGAGGGCCAAGAATAAATGTATGCTTTGTGTATCAAACTGTACACTTGACCTCTATACTTTCAGGAATACAGTGCTCTGTCCTTAAACGTTCATTTGTAAATACAGAACCATTTTCTTGTTAATATCACAAAATGAAACCTACCAGGAAGATGAATGACAACCCCACAACACACTGTTTTGTAGAAAATACCATAGGCTGAAAAGATCACAGGAATACCGAGTGCTAGGTTGGAATCTTTCATGACACCAAATGTTCATTCATTCTCTGCCGATTTTACAACTGACCTCAGTGTGTTTTCAGGTTGTGTAACTTTACACAAAGTGGAAGCAATAATCAGGGAAAGACTTAAGAGAAAGTGGATCCAATGCAAGAGGAGTAAAGGAAAAAAATCCCTCAAGTATGTGGAGCAGATTGTTTTAATTGTCTACAGAATCTTGTGCCCCAAGAAATTAATAGCTCAAGTTTCCAGCAAGAGTGGTGGATGAGATGGAGAGCATTTGTGTGAGAGAGAACCAAGGATATTACTAAAAATGAAAGGGAAGCTGGGTTTCTCCTGGGCAAACAGCCCTCAGTGGCTCTATTTGTTCTAACTACTATGCCTGCCTTCATGTACTTTGGTCATTTAGTGGCCTGCCAGAGGACAGTTATAAAATCTGTGGTCATTCTGCCGGCAGCATATAGTTTTCATCCAGAGTTTGGATCTAACCAGCAAAACTCTGTCTTACACAGGATGACTTGGAATTAGAGTCCTTATAGCAGAAAGAGCAGCAGGGCTGTCCTTGGGTATCCGTTGCTCAGCCAAGTCATCAAATAAAAAGGATGATTGCACAAGTGGACTATGTACCAATCTGTGGGTTTCTGCATGGCCAAGAGCCAGACCCTCCCTCCGGGCTCTGCTGGCCCAACCCACCAAGGGATGCTTTATTTAAACAGTTCCAAGTAGGGGAGACCAGCTGCCCCTGAACCCCAGAACAACCAGCTGGATCAGTTCTCACAGGAGCTACAGCGCGGAGACTGGGTAAGTCAACGATCCCCAGAGCTGGGACAGAAGGGGCAGCAATGGGGCAGCAACTGAGGGAGAAGAGAGCTGACGTTAGTGCTTAGGAGACGTTGCACACTTTGGGGACAGGAAGTAAAGGAAATGGGACCCCAGAGTGGCCGCAGAGGGGCCTGTGGGGTAAGACACTACAGTTTGTGTCATAACCAAGACCCGATCAGGGAGTAGTTACTTCTCTTCTTTTCTTACAGGAAACATGGTTCCAAAACTGTTCACTTCCCAAATTTGTCTGCTTCTTCTGTTGGGGCTTCTGGCTGTGGAGGGCTCACTCCATGTCAAACCTCCACAGTTTACCTGGGCTCAATGGTTTGAAACCCAGCACATCAATATGACATCCCAGCAATGCACCAATGCAATGCAGGTCATTAACAATTATCAACGGCGATGCAAAAACCAAAATACTTTCCTTCTTACAACTTTTGCTAACGTAGTTAATGTTTGTGGTAACCCAAATATGACCTGTCCTAGTAACAAAACTCGCAAAAATTGTCATCAAAGTGGAAGCCAGGTGCCTTTAATCCACTGTAACCTCACAACTCCAAGTCCACAGAATATTTCAAACTGCAGGTATGCGCAGACACCAGCAAACATGTTCTATATAGTTGCATGTGACACAGAGATCAACGACGGGACCCTCCACAGTATCCGGTGGTTCCAGTTCACCTGGATAGAATCATCTAAGCTCCTGTATCAGCACTCCTCATCATCACTCATCTGCCAAGCTCCTCAATCATAGCCAAGATCCCATCTCTCCATATACTTTGGGTATCAGCATCTGTCCTCATCAGTCTCCATACCCCTTCAGCTTTCCTGAGCTGAAGTGCCTTGTGAACCCTGCAATAAACTGCTTTGCAAATTCATCTGAAAGTGTCTGTGTGTCTTCATTAGCCGCTCTGCTGTCATTTAGTGACAATCTACTCTAGAGATTTTTCTTCCTCTAACCTGAGACTTCCGGGAAACAGAGAGATTTGAAGATAAGAGACGCTTTCTGTCATGAAACAGCACAGTCTTATCCCTCTCCCTGCTTTAGGCTGAGAAGCTGAGGTCTCAACCGATATCTAGCAACTGTCGAAGACTCTTGCTTTGATCAAGCTTTAGTCATCTCCTCTAAACCCTCTTCACAACTAGGTTATCCTGTTGGGCTTCCTAGTCCTTCCTTGTAGAGTCATTTATATTTATTTTTTATTTTATTTTATTTTATTTTATTTTATTTATTTTTTGAGACAGAGTCCCGCTCTGTCGCCCAGACTGGAGTGTGTGGCGAGATCTCAGCTCACTGCAAACTCCACCTCCCAGGTTCAAGCTATTCTTCTTCCTCCGCCTCCCGAGTAGCTGGGATTACAGTTATGCACCATCACACCCAGCCAATTTCTGTAATTTTTAGAGAGGGGGTTTCAAGATGTTGGCCAGGCTGGTCTCCAACTCCTGACCTCAGGCAATCCGCCCTCCTCAGCCTCCCAAAGTGCTGGGATTAGAGGCATGAGCCACCAGTGCCAGACCCAAAGTCAGGTTTAACAGAAGTCCTCCCAACTTGGTTTATCATGAGTCTCTCACCCTCAATATTTGACCAAATTCCTTAATTCCCCCATCATTCTCCATGTGATAACTGATTCCTGACCTACCTTCAAAAAACAAAAATCCAATTACATCAACTTAGCATTGGTCTCCCTAGCCTTGATATCTCCTCTAGGTAATTTTCCATCCACTGACCCCTCCCCCACACCAACCTATAATGAGTATAGATCTCCACTTGTTTTAGTTGTATTTCACAATTGAGCCCAATTTGATACTGAGGTCCTATTTGATGCTCTATGGTTGAAGTCTGGTTTTTATTGACATGATTTCTATCCCAAGAGATATAGGGGCTGCAGTGAAAAAGCTGAAAATGCACATGTTTCATTATGATTTATGAATGATAAATTTTGATAGGATTGAATGTTACGATAGAAAACACAAAAACAGAAAGTAGAAAAAGTGAAGAATGCTATAAACATGGTGAAACCAAGATAAAAATAAGTTTAGCCTCAGAGATATTCCTTTTAAATGAGCACATCAAATCTCCAGCTATTAGCAATTGTACTAGAGGTGCAACCAGGGTTTGAGTCAAATGTGCAATTAGATAAATTGTTCAGACAGCAATATGGACAGATTGTAATGCTGCCTGGAGGAGAGGTGGACATCTTTCCCAAAACTTCCATATCCTGGAGATGGGGAGCCGCTGGTCACGTGGGAAGGGGAAATGGAAGGAGGAGGATGGGGAAGTGGTAGCACTCACGAAGGTGAGTTGGCTCCTGCCCATTCTGCCCTCCATAGATGTTCCCAATGGTGAGTCAAAGGTTCATTCAACACCTGGCAGGAAGGGCACAGCCTCGAAAATCAGGGATTTGTAGACCCAGAGAGAGAAGAAATGGATAATGAGAGCCCTTGCCCTGGACTCCATTACAGGGCTTCACTCAGGAATCCATGAGAAATAGGAAGGGGAAGTCCTTTCTTGCAAGCTGTGGACAGGTGCAGCATTCAAGTGATTGTTCTAGGAACAGAGTGGGTCTTTTTGAACGGCCCGACTCAGAATACAACAGAGATACGATGCCATCAGATCTGCACCTTGGTCCTTCAGTCAGAGATTTCTGATTTCCATACTCTGCTCCTCTTCCAGACCCTCAGAAATAGCAATTTCCATTCCTCGGATGACTCCATGTCAGTAATGGTGCTTCCACTGGCATCAGACAGCAGATGTATTAAAGTGTCTCCTCTGAAGAAGCTATTGAGATCTTGCTTCTCCAAGGGGGGGCTGTGAACTTAAAAGTTTGCACAGAGACACTGAGTTTGGGAAATCTCAGTGCTCAACAGAATCCACCGACTCCAGGTAAAATAGGGCATATCAGGAAATGAGTGCAGTCTTCCCATAACCTCAAAGTAGCAGAAGGAGAGGGTGGGACACTTAAAGCTGGAGCCACATTTCCTGTGAAGAAAGATGGAGTGGACCTTCTCGCTTCAGGTACCAGATCACAGGTGTCTTCCCAGTCAGGGATGCCTCATCTCTAAAACCATAGGATAGAGGGATCAGTCCCCGCTGGACCCTCTCCACCTTGTGTCTTCATCCCCTCTCCTGTCATTCATTCCTTCACTCATTCATTCATACAGTAGACATCTACTGAGTAGACACCTTGCTCCAGGCACAGTTTGAGGGAGTGTTGATGCAACACAGGCCAAGACAGGTCACTGCTCTTTTGGGGCCACATTATACTAGGATAAAAATAAACATACAAAATTGTTCTAAGCATACAAAATTTCCGAACTGTCAGAAGGAAAAATACATAGCATGGTACACAGATAATTACACAGAGCAGTACATATGTGTATGTGTATGTGCCACAGAAGTGACAGAGCAGAGTGTCACCTGGAAAGACCCATCTCAGAGAATGAAATCTGAACAGGAGGAAAAGCAGCCAGTCATGCAGACAGCAGGTGGAGAATCATCCCAGCAAAGAGAAAGAGTTCAAAAGTCCTGACCAATACTAAAGCTGTAAGTAGACTTCAGTTCTGTGTTTACAATAAGTTGATTAAAACATCTGAAAGAAAATGACTACAACTATTTGCATTTTTGTATGTGTTTATTCCTTGATGTATTCAAACATTTTCATTTTTTAAAAATGGTCCTGAATAGATAGAGGTTTGGCGTGTTAGAACCACAGAAGTTGGTTGGTCAGGACAAGATCATCATAGCTATGAGTATTAATGATAGGAGTTAATGAGGTTCAGACCCTTCATGCCTGTGAAGATGGAAGAATAAAATAAGTTCCTCATGGGGCACAAATCGAGCATGTTACATGCAAGAATAATGCTGCCTAAAGATCAGTCCAGCTGCTGTGCAGAACTCAACTTTTTGGGAGACAAGAGTGGAAGCAAGGCCCCAATGAAGGACCACAGGTTGAGGGAGAGGGAAACAAGAGTCTTCCAATCTCAGTGAATTGCACCATCATCCTCTCATGCTGCAGCCCCATGCTATTCCCCTCCCTGTTGCCATGGCCTCTCACCAGCCCCTCCATGCCTTCCACATCATCTTCCTGCCATCCCCACGATGAGGATTGGGCTGAGGTCAGAGGCAGCTCCCCTCTCCCAGGGGGTGAGACGATTCAAACAAGACCAAGGAGGTTTCTGTGATTGACCATCAGGAAACCCTGGCTGGACTCACTGCCCCTTCTGCAGTAGACATCCAAGATTTTCTGATTGCCCTGGACCCAAGGCCAGCACCACAGAGACTACCATTAGAGAAGTTAAGTAGTCACGTCAGCGTGTTCCAAAGACGTGATCCTTGGAGTCCACTTCTCTTCCTTGAACCTCCCAGGTCTGATTTTATAAAATTCTCTTAATATTAAATCTTCAGGAAGTCTCGCAGGAGTAAATGCAGTTAATTGTTCTATAAGCAGGCAGGGAAAGTCTCCAGGGATTATAAGAATTTAATCAACTTCAGCAATCAGCCTGTTTTACAAGCTTGCAGGTCGGAACCAGCTCCTGGCATAACCCAGCAACTTACAGACAAACTGGCATGAACTTTCCTCCTCACCATGCTAAAGTCTCCACTCTAGCAGGAGCCTCATTACCATAACATATGAACTATGTGCTGACAGAATCACTCACTGTGTCTGGGCAACTGGGACTCCTCTTCTACAAGTGATGATACACCCTCTGCCCTCCCTATCACCCCATAGATCATTCTTGTCACTTTCCCTCAGAAAGACGCTGCTTTGGAGAATACTCCCAGTGGCCTTCTTAATTGAACCAAGTAACAAAACTTTTATTTATCAAAACGTACATTCTTATAGAGAGTCTTTGTTACTTGCCGGAGAAACAAACCGTAGTTTTTTCAACTACCAGCTCTAACACATTCTGTAAAGTCCAGCACAGAAGGAAGGTTAATTCACAATGCTACTGTTTTCGCTTTGTTTTACTTTTTAATAATTGGGAACATATCAGAGCAGATGTCTTTATGTAGGGTTTAATGGAAGGTCAACGAGGCAAATTTTCAACCTTGGGGAGATACATTTGCAGAGATTATGACTACACTTTGGACTCATGAATATGAGATCCCACCAGCAGAGTAGCCTGCAATGTTCAAGGATATCCAAGTAGATCAAGCATTTTAATGAAAAAATAACAGGCTTTGTCTTTCAAGATGTACGTGAATTGATTTTCCAAAAGGAAAGGAAGACCTCATTTTCAGGGCAGAAGAGAGAGGGATCTAGGCTAAACATTGTAATCAATTTTGCCTGATATTGACTTTTTGTTTGTTTCTTAGTTCATTTTTATTTTATTTTATTTTATTTTATTTTTTGGCCCAGGATGGAGGGCAGTGGCGCAATTTTGGCTCACTGCAGCCTCCACCTCCCAGGTTCAAGCGATTCCCCCACCTCAGCCTCCTGAGCTGCACGGGCTACAGGCGCTTACCACCATGCCCAGCTAATTTTTGTATTATTAGTAGAGACGGGATTTCACCATATTGTCTAGGCTGGTCTCAAACTCCTGACCTCAAGTGATCCGCCCCCCTTGGCCTCCCAAAGTGCTGGGATTGCAGACCTAAGCCATCACACCCAGCCTCTTAGTTCATTTTTAGAGAGGAGATCTCCCTATGTGGCCCGGGATGGACTTGAAGTTCTGGGTTTAAGTGATATTCTCATCCTAACCGTCCCAGTAGTTGGGACTACAAATACACACCACCGAGCCCAGCTGATACTCACATTTTATAAGCTGTGTTTCCACTCTAATTACATAAGGAAGTGAGGGAATTAGTAGGGATAGAAGCATAGAAATTCTGTCTACATCCCTATTTTAAATTACCTATGAAAAACAACCTTGTTTCTAAACTAAATCTTGATTTTGGTTAATAAATGTTTTTCTTAAAATGCATGTAGAATTATGACAGAGTTGTCACTTTTGTCTCATGTCTTACCTACAGTGTTTTCAAAAGAAAATCAATTGACTACTTCAAAATTCTCATTATTTCAAAGCTGTTTTGGATGTAAAATTGGGTGATGTTAGAGAATTTAGAATATAGGGTCAGCCAGGTTACCCAAATGAATACCTGGGAAACTGAGCACATTACGTGCTTATCACACATCCCCACTGATTTAGAAAATATGACTGTATTAGTCAGGATTATCAAGAGAAACATAACACATCTAGGTAGACAGAGATAAATAAAAATATAGATAAGATGGATTTATCATGAGAAATTGTCTCAGGCAATTATGGAGTCTGTGAAGTCCCACAATCTGCCCTCTGCAAGCTGGCAGACCTAGGAAAGCCAGTGGTATAATTCAGTTTGAGTCTTAATGCCTGAAAACCATAGAAGCCGATGATGTAAATGTCAACCCAAGTGCGGGAACGATGACACAAGATATCCTAGCTTAAGAAGTGAGGCAAGAAAAAAGTGGTGAATTTCTCCTTTCTCCACTTTTCATGCTATTCTGGCCCTCAACAGATTGGATGAGCCCCATCCACACTGGAAATGCAACCCACTTTACTTAATCAACCAATTCAACTGCTAGTCTTATGGAAATACCCTCAGAGACACAGCCAGAAATAATGTTAATCTGGGTACCCACAGGCCCAGGCAACTTGAAATACAAAATTCACCATCATGATGACCTATGGTTTCCCAGGTGCACCAGAAGATGTTACCACAATGGCACCATCAGCCAGAACCCACATACATTCACCAGGTCAGTGCACTTCTCAATTCACCAGATATTCATTTTCTTCCAGGGCATCACGTTCACCTGGAGTTGAGCCAAGAACCAGGCGACAGCTAATGATGAGAAAGAAAGGATTCTTCATTTGTTTTACAAATGATAGAAAAATTTGCCAAAATCCTTTGGTAATAAGTAGTTACGTCAAAGACAAAGAGACTCAAAATGAAAATGAAAAAAGTCAGTTACCCTTCGCACTGTCCATGTTTTTCCTCCACATATAAAAATAGGTATTAAGTTCACCCTTTCTGGTATTAACGATTAGAGTCTAACCAATACCTGTGAATCTGAGTGCACAGATGTTACCAGATTTTTCATTACACAGAAAATGACAGAGACATTCTCCCACTACAGTTGCTATTTTGTGGTGACAACTTTTACTTTCCCAGGATTCCTCGGTTAAGTGACACACACGGGCAACTGGAAGGATTTACTGTTTTCACCCACAGCTCCCACACTTCACAGCTATGCAGGAGCTTCAGTATAGCAGTTCCTAGGAACATGGATAGGACATGCGTGACTTGTTAACCGCAATGCAATAGCAAATATATGGGGTTCGGTGTTGGTCTTTCATTCAGAATATACAGTTCAGAATTGTTTAAAATAGTACATTTAGAAACAAATAATATATCCTGCTGAACTGGTTAAAATAGGATTGTATATCTTTGCAATGGAATTTTATGCGGCATTTTTTAATGCAAAAAAATAAAGTTAATCTCTTTCTACTGGCATGGAATGTTACCAAAATATATTGTTAATGAGAAAGAAGAATGGTGTAGGCCACTGTAAGAATCTACTCAGGCTCCTATAACAAAATACCACAAATGAGTAGCTGAAGAAACAGAAATTTCTTTCTTCCAGTCGAGGAAACATCAGCTCTTCTCCTCCATACTCACACTCACACTCCTGGCCACCAAATGTGGGAGGGTGCTTTCTCACAGCAACCGATTCCAGCTGCGTATCCTACAATTCAATTCAATTGTGACACTAACTGGAGTGAATGCAGACCCCACAGGTTTAGGGCTCAGTCCCACAAGACTGTCAGTCTCAAGAAGCAGATCATTATCTGTGCTTTTGACCAATAAGCTATACTTTGGAGGATCCCATGACTTCCTCTTCAGTTTGATCATTTGCTACAATGGCTCACAGACCCCAGGGAAACACTTCAGTTTACACATCAATCTTAAAGGATATATTAAAGGTACAGATAAGGAGATAATGGGGCAAATCTTCCACTTGGAAGATTTTCCTAAGTGGAAAATCTTCTGTCCCTGTGGAGTTGGGGTGTGCCACTCTCCCAGCACAGGGATGTGTTCTTGTGTACTGTATTAATCTGTTCTTACGCTGCTATAAGGAACTACCTGAGGCTGAGCATGGTGCTCATGCCTGTAATCCCAGCACATTGGGAGGCCGGCGCCGCCATATCATAAGGTCAGGAGTTCAAGCCCATCCTTGCCAACATGGTGAAACCCTGTTACTACTAAAAATACAAAATTAGCTGGGTGTGGTGGCACACACCTCTAATCCCAGTTACTTGGGAGGCTGAGGCAGGAGAATCACTTGAACCCAGGAGGTGGAGGTTGCAGTGAGCCAAGATCGTGTCATTGCACTCCAGCCTGGGCAAAAAGAGCGTAACTCCATCTCAAAAAAAAAAAAAAAAGAAGAAGAAAGAAAGAACTACCTGAGACTGGAAAATTTATGAAGAAAAGAAGTTTAATTGACTTGCAGTTCTGCAGGCTGCACAGGAAGCATGGCTGGGTTGGGGGGCCTCAGGAAACTTACAATCATGGCAGAGGGTGAAGGGAAAGCAAGCACATCTTCATACAGCAGCAGGAAAGAGTGAAGGGGGAAGTGCTATACACTTTTAAACAACCGGATCTCATGAGAACTCACTCACTATCACAAGAACAGCAAGGGAGAAATCCGCCCCCATGATCCAATTACTTCCCACCAGGTCCCTCCCCCAACATTAGTAATTACAATTTGACATAAGATTTGCATGGGGACACAGAGCAAACCATATCATTCACCAAATCCAGAAACTTACCAAAGTCTCTATCTCTCCTTTTGGGATTTATGGAGGTGTCGTTACATTGGCATAACTGATGAAATTATTGGCCACTGCTGATTAACTCAACTTTAAATCCGCCTCCCAAGGTGTTAGCTGGGATGGGAATGGATGTTCTAAACCTCTAATCACTTCCTTGGTTCTGCTGGCAACCAGCCCCCATCCTGAGTCTACACAGGTGCCACTCATCTCATTAACATAGTTCATTAGACACTTCTTCAGAAATTAGACACTTATTCAGAAATTTTAAGAGTTTTAGGAGCTCTGAGTCAGGAAACAGGGAGGAAGACTAAATATATGCTATATATTTTTTTAGAGATGGGGCTTCACTCGGTCACCCAGGCCGGCGTGCAGTGGCGCCATCATAGCTCACTGCAGTCCCCACCTCCTGGGTTCAAGCCATCCTTCTGCCTCAGTCTCCCAAGTAGCTGAGATTATAGGCTGCAGCCACCATGCCCAGCAGTTGCATTTCTCATTATAAATCACAATATCACAATCGCAGCTCTGGACACTGGGAAGTTCAAGATGAAGGTTCTGGCAGGTTCAGTTTGCAGTGAGGTCTCCCTTCCTGGCTTGCTGACAGTTGTCCCCCCAACACTGTGTCCTCAGATAGCGGAGGAAGAAGTAAGCTCTCTGATGTGTCTCTCTCTCTTTTTTTTTTTTGGAGATGAGATCTTGCTACATTGCTGTATTAGGCTGTTCTTTCATTGCTATGAAAAATTCCTGAGATTGGGTAATTTATAAAGAAAAGAAGTTTAATTGGCTCATGGTTCTGTACGATGCTCAGGAAGTATAGCCCTGGTATCAGCTTCTAGGAAGGCCTCAGGAAGCTTACAATCGTGGCGGAAGATGAAGTGGGAACAGGCACTTCATATGGGGAAAGCAAGAGCAAGAGAGAGAGCTGGGGGGCATGGAGGGAAGTGCCGCAACTTTTAAATGACCAGTCTCAGAAGAACTCACTCATTATCTCCAGGACAGCACCAAGGATATGGTGCTAAACCATTCATGAGAAGTTTGCCCCTGTATTAGTTCTTTCTCACATTGCTACCAAGAAACACCTGAAACTGGGTAATTTATAAAGAAAAGAGGTTAACTTGGCTCTCAGTTCTTCAGGCTTTACAAAAAGCCTAGCAGTTTCTGTGTCTCGGGGAGGCCTCAGGAAGCTTCCAATGATGGTGGAAGGCACAGGGGGAACAGGGGTCTGACATGACAGGAACAGGAGCAAGAGAGCAAAGGGGGATGTACCGCAATGTTTTGTTTGTTTGTTTTGTTTCGTTTTGTTCGAGATGGAGTTTCGCTCTTGTTGCCCAGGCTGGAGTGCAATCGCACGAACTCGGCTCACCGCACCCTCCACCTCGCAGGTTCAAGCGATTCTCCTGCTTCAGCCTCCCGCGTAGCTGGGATTACAGGCATGCGCCACCACGCCCGGCTAATTTTGTATTTTTAGTAGAGATGGAGTTTCTCCATGGGGTCAGACTGGTCTCAAACTCCCGACCTTAGGTGATGCGCCCGCCTCAGCCTCCCAAAGTGCTGGGATTACAGGCGTGAGCCACCGTGCCGGCCCACAACTTTTAAACAAGCAGATCTCAAGAGAACTCAGTCACTATCAGGGGAACAGCACCAAGGGAATGGCGCTAAACCATTCACAAGAAATCCAGCCCCACGATCCACTCACTTCCCACCAAGCCTGCCTCCAACACTGGGGATTATATTCCAATATCACATATGGATGGGGCAAATATCCAAACTGTCTCAGTTGCCCACAATGATCTTGAACTCCTGGTCTCAAGCGATTTCCTGCTTCAGCTGCCCAAAGCGCTGGGATAACAAGTGAGAGTCACCAACCCAGCTAGTGGTGTCTCTTTTTATAAGAATACTAATCCTCTTGAATCAAGGCTCCACTCTTATGACGTCATTTAACATTAAGTTTATCCTTATAGGCCCTCCCTCCAAATACAGTGACACTGGGGGTTAGGACTTCAATATATGAATTTTTAAGGGACATAATTCAGTCCACAGCAAACACTATATACAGCATATTACTGTCTGAGGATGGGGGAAAGGAGGAATTACATGCAGAAATCTATGAAAATGAGAAAAAGCCAGTATGCTTATATGTACTACTGCATATATGCTTAGATTCAGTATATATATTATAGAAAGGGTACTAAAAAACTGAATAATTATTCTTCCTGGAATACAAACCTAGCCGCAATAAAGAAAGGCAAATGAAGACATCCTTTTCACTAGATACCCTTTTTTAATGATTGCATTTATATTTTCACCATATGAATGTATATGCATTCTATATATGCACCTACATGCATATATCTATATATGTAGAGATGCGTATGTTTGTTAACCACAGACTCCCTACTACTACAACATTCAAACAAAGGAGAAGTAATCAAGTAAAACTAAAAGAACCATAGTAAGGCAGCACTGGGATGATCTGGAAGGTTGAGGGTCGGTGAGCCTGCCACCCCTCAACCCCCAGCTGGGAATCAGAGAGTGATGGAGCTATCCCTCACTCCACCTCCTGCTCTCTTCCTTCTCCAGTCCAGCCACCTGGTCAGTGTGAGGCTCTAAACTGGCACTTATGACATGTGTCTGTCCCTCCTCTTCTCACTTTGGAGGAAGAGTGTGACTATCCCAAGTCAGCAGGTAGAGTGAGACCCAGCTTGGAACCTGTTAGCTGAGGAGCTCTAAGAACCTTGTGCTTTGAAAGCAGATCTGCTTTGTGGTATTGAAATCCTCTGAGTCCATTCCCTCATTATTACAGGAAAGGTGTGTGAAAGATCCAGGTCATGTCACTACAGGACAAAAGCTCTGGATGTTCAGCCACAATCAAAGCTCCTGAGATCCAGCAATTTCCTTGAACAATTTTTCTACCACACACACTTCTCAAAATATAGTGCATACCCATATTTAGGATTGTGGTAGAAGGCCATTACATGATCTTGACTGTATCAATAAAAGTCTCAGGGCAAAACTCTGGGGGATTCAGTGCAGATGGCCTGCCAGTTGGAAGTGGAATCTGAGCAAATCATCCTAACATTCTGCTACCCATCTCCAAATAACAGGCTTGCATCAAACGGCTATCTCAGACACTTTGCAATCTATGAGTCTGCAATGAGGAATGAATGTGTGTGTGTGCGTGTGTGTTTGTGTGCGTGTGTGTGTTTTAAAGAGGCATATATGTGTTTTACTTGGTTTATGTATATGAGTTACTTGATTGCTTCTATGTGAATATTCTGAATAACGGGCAAATTAAATAAATAAAATATAATTACATCATGTACAAAACTTTACATAGTTTCATCTGCTTGATCATTATTCCTGTAAGTCTCCATAGCAATATCTAATTGTATTTTTAGTGAGGAAGCTATTTTGGCCTGACCTTCAAAACTGTCTTTGCATTTGGGTAGGACAAAAGACTAGCAAAAAAAGCCTGAGGGGTTATTTTAAGTATTCTTAGGATTTAGTGTTCCTCAGACTGTCTGGGTTAGCTGACTTGTGAAAAAACTAAAGGGACAGGATACTCAGTAAGTATGAATGTAACAGTTCACTCTTCAGTATTTCTGAAATGGGAAGGATTTTTCCTCATGCCCCCAACTGCCTCTAGCCAAACAGAAAAGCAAGAGGACAAAATTCTTTAAATCTTAAAAGGAAGCTATGGGTAAGCAGTGACATATAGAGACTAGCACGTAGTTCATCAATTTTGTCTCCCTGGGATATTCATAATCAATCCCTAATGACTAATGACCAATTTTCGATAATAATAAACTATATAATCAAATATCATACACAAATTCATTGATAGTGTTTTCTGCCACCATGTAAGTGCCACACCTAAAAAACTTCAAACTTTAGTGTAGTTCCCATTCAGATCACCTGGGGGAATTTTTGCACTATGGATTCGTGGGCTCCATTCCGGATATACTCACACAGAACGTCTGCACATGGAGCTCAGGATTCTGCATTTTCAAGCATTTCCTCAAGTGATTCTGAAACAACCTGTCTCCAGCCCAACTTTGAGATCCATTTTTTACCAAACTCTGGCTTCAGAAGCCTTCATGTACATCAGAAGTAATCTCGGTGTGGGGAAATTCCAAAGCACAGGAAGCGATGATACCATTTGCATTATTACCCAGACAATTTTAGCCACATACACCTATTATCCAGCATTTATGTCTTGATTTGAGGCTTCTATTCAGTTGACCCTATTGATATCCAAGTGTACACAACTGACCTGTCAGGCTATAGCAACACTCTTCACTTATATGTAGGGAGAATTTGTGCAGGGCTTAGCCGAAGTTCATCATGGGGTATGAATTGACTTGGTCTCATTGCTGTAACCCTTGGGTTCAGAAGACACTGAACAAACGCTTAAGAAACTGTTTTAGGTTAATGCATGAGGAGATATTTAACTCCTCAGATAGTCAAAGAATCATGGAGAAGGGGTTGAGCTGGATGGCCCAATAGAAGTGTCCATTGATTGCACCCCCACACATACCAGCAGAAACACCACATTTAACAACTATCTACACACAAAAAAGCACCTACATAGGAAATGAAAATCAAGTCAACAATCATAGTACCTATTTTAACTTCATATCACTGAAAGAGGCACTGAAGAGGTTAGGAAAGACAATTTTGAATCACTGAGGCCACCACTCCCCCATCTCCCACCAGCCGCCACATGGAGCTGAGACAGAATCTGAGAGCGTAGGGGAGGGACAGTGCAGCAATTGTGGAAATCTGCATTGAACTCAGTGCTGCCCTGTCACAGCCCACCCACAGAAGGAGCATTTAGACCACCTTAGCCGAAGGGGAATCGCCTATCCCAGCGGTCAGACCCTGAGTTTGGGAAAGCCTTGCCACAGTAGGCTAAAGTGCTCTGGGGTCCTAAATATATTTGAAACTCAATCTAGGCCACAAGAACTACAACTACAAGGCAAGTCCCAGTGCTGTGCTGGGCTCAGAGCCAGTGGACCTAGACACCACTAGTGTGACACTTGTCAGGGCAGCTAAGGGAGTGCTTGCACAACCGCTCCCCCAACCCCAGGCAGCACAGCTCACAGCAATGAAAGTAACTCCTTCCTTCTGCTTGAGGAAAGGAGAGGAAAGAGTAACTAGGACTTTGTCTTACATCATAAAGATCAGCTCAGCCACAGTAGGATACAGCACCAGTCAGAGTCATGAAGCTGCCATTCCAGGCACTAGACACAGCCTGCACCAGAAGAAAACCCACTGCCTAGAAGGAAAGGACCCAGTCCTGCCAGGATTCATCACCTGCTGACTGAAGAACCCTCAGGCCCTAAATAACCAGCAGCAATACCCAGTAGTACACTCCATGGGCCTTGGGTGAGACTCTGAGATATGCTGACTTCAGATGAGACCCACCATATTCACAGCTGGGGCAGTCATGAAGGGACAATTCTTCCGCTCGAGAAAAGCAGAGGGAAAAGTAAAGGGGACTCTGTCTTGCGGCTTAGGTAGCAGCTCAGCTACAGCAGGGTAGAGCACCAAGCAGGCTCTTGGAGTCCCCAATTCCAGATCTTGGCTCGTGGTTGGCATTTCTGGACCTGCCGTGGGTCAGAGGGGAACCCACTGTCCTGAAGCATGAGTCCCAGGCCAGGCAGCATTCACCACAAGCTGACTGCAGAGCTCTGGGGCCTTAAGGGAACATTGGCGGTAGCCTGGCAATACTCCCCTTGAGCCTGTGGTGGAGGTAGCCACAGGGAGAGGCTCCTCTGCCCGTGGAAAGGTAAGAGAAGAGTGAAAGGACTCCATCTCATGGCTTGAGTGCAAGCTCAGCCACAGTACAACAGAACAGCACGTAAACTTCTCAGGTTTTTTACTTTGGTCCCTGGCTCTCAGACAGTACCTCTGGACATGCCTAGGCCTAGAGGAACTCATCATCCTGAAGGGAAGGACACAAGACCGACTGGTATTGTCACCTGCTAATTGTAGACCTCTAGGGCCTTCAGTGACCATAGGCAATAGCCAGGTAGAAGTTACAGAGGGCCTTGGGTGAGCCAGAGCTATGCTGGATTCAGGTCTGACCCAGCACAGTCCCAGTGGTGGTGACCACAGGGGTGTTTGTGTCACCCCACCACCAGCTCCAGGCAGCTGAACACACAGAGAGAAACATCATTTGTTTGAGTGAAAGTAAGGAAAGAAAACAACAGTCTCTGCTTTGTAATGCAGAGAATTCTGAAAAAATTCTGGAGTGTAAAATGCAATCGACACACTGAAGAATTTCATGAGAATATCTTAATAGTAGAATTGATCAAGCAGAAGAAAAACTTCGTGAGCTTGAAGATAGATGAGTTGAAAAATACATTATCAAAGGACACAAAAGAAAAAATAATGAAGCACAGCTACAAGATCTGGAACATAGCCTTCAAAAGGGCAAATTTAAGAATTATTTATCTTAAAGAGGCGGTAAAGAAAGAGATAGGGGTAGAAAGTTTATTCAAAGGGAAAATAACAGTGAACTTCCCAAAGCTACCAATATTTGAGAAAGATACCAATGTTTGAGTGCAAAAAGATTAGAGAGCACCAAGCAGATTTAACCCAAAGAAGACTACATCAATGCGTTTAATAATCAAATTCAAGAAGTCAAGGATAAAGAAAAGATCCTAAAAGCAGCAAGAGAAAAGAAACAAATAATACACAATGGAGCTCCAATATGTCTGGTGGCGGACTTTTCAGCGGAAGCCCTACAGGCCAGGAGAGAGTAGCATGACATATTTAAAGTGCTGAGAAAAAAAAATTACCCTAGAATAAAATATCCAGTGAAAATATCCTTCAAACATGAAGGAAAAGTAAAGGCTTTCCCAGACAAACAAAAGCTGAGAAATTTTATCAACATTAAACCTTTCCTATAAGAAATGATAGAGGGAATACTTCAATCAGAAAGAAAAAGACATTAATGAGCAATAAACAATCACCTGAAAGTATAAAACTCACTGGTAACAGCAAGTACATAGAAAACACAGACTATTATAACACTGTAATTGTGATGTATAAATCACTATTAAGTGGAAAGAAAAACACGAACTGATCAAAAGTAACTACAACAACTTTTCAAGACATAGTACAATAAGACATAAATAGAAAAACAAAATGGTAAAAAGTGAGGGAATGAAGTATAGGGCTTTTTTTTTTTTTTTTTCTGAGACGGAGTCTCGCTCTGTCGCCCAGGCTGGAGTGCAGTAGCGCGATCTCGGCTCACTGCAAGCTCCGCCTCCCGGGTTCGCGCCATTCGCCTGGCTCAGCCTCCCGAGTACCTGGGACTACAGGCGCTCTCTACCGCGCCCGACTAATTTTTTTGTATTTTCAGTAGAGACATGGTTTCACCGTGTTAACCAGGATGGTTTCCATCTCCTGACCTCGTGATCCGCCCGCCTCGGCCTCCCAGAAGTATAGGGTTTTTATTAATTTTCTTTTTGCTTGTTTATTGATCTGTTTGTTTAAGCAATCAGTGCTAAATTGTCATCAGTTTAAAATAATGGGTTATAAGATATTGTTTGGGGGCCTCATAATAACTTCAAATCAAAAAACATAAAACAGATACTAAAAAATTAAAAGCAAGAAATTAAATCATACACCAGAGAAACTCACTTTCACGAAAAGAAAGACAGGAATCAAAGAAAGAAGGAGAAGACCACAAAACAACCATAAAACAAATAACAAAATGGGAGGAGTTAGTCCTTACCTATTAATAGCAACATTGAATGCTAATGGACTATCCTCTCCAATCAAAAGATATAGAATGGCTGAATGGTTTTAAAAAAAGACTCAATGATCTATTGCCTACAAGAAACACACTTCACCTGTAAAGACACACAGAGACTGAAAATAAAGTGATGGAAAAAGATATTCCATGCCAATGGAAACCAAAAAAGAGCAGGAGTAGTTATATCAGACAAAATAGATTTCAAGACAAAACCTATTAGAATAGACAAAGAAGGTCATTATATAATGATAAAGGGGTCATTCAGCAAGACGATATAACAATTGCAAATATATATGCATCCAACCCTGGAACACCCAGATATATAAAGCAAATATTATTAGAGCTAAAAAGGGAGATTGGCCCCAAATACTGGATAGCTGCAACACCCCAATTTCACCATTGGACAGATCTTCCAGACAGAAAATCAACAAAGAAACGTTGGGCTAAATCTTCACTATAGACCAACTGAACCTAGTAGATATTTATAGAACATTTCATTCAATGGCTGCAGAATACACATTCTTCTCAGCCACATGGATCATTGTCAAGGATAGACCATATGTTAGGTCACAAACAAAATCTTAAAACTTTCGAAAGCATTCAAATAATAACAAATATCTTCTCTGACCACAATGGAATAAAACTGGAAATCAATAACAAGAGGAGTTTTAGAAACTATACAACTATACAAACACATGGAAATTAAACAATATGCTCCTGAGGCTGAGGCTGCAGTGAACTATGATCACGCCACTGCACTCCAGCCTGGGTAAGAGTGAGACTCTGTCTCCCCAGAAAATAAACTAATAATAAAATAAATAAACAAATAATGGGCAAAATATCTGAATAGACATTTCTCAAAATAAGACATATAAGTGGCAAACAGCCATATGAAAAGGTGCTCAACATCACTGATCATCAGAGAAACACAAACCAATACTACAATGAGATATCATCTCACCTCAGTTAAAACAGCTTTTATCCAAAAGACATGCAAAAAAGAATGCTGGCCAGGATGTGGAGAAAAGGGAACTCTCGTACACTGTTGGTAGAAATGTAAATTAGTACAACCACTATGGAGAACAGTTTGGAAGTCCCCGAAAAAACTAAAAATAGAGCTACCACAAAATCCAGCAATCCGACTGCTAGGTATATACCCAAAAGAAAGAAAATCAGTAGATCACACTATTCAGCCATAAAAAAAGAATGAGATCCTGTCATTTGCAACAACATGGATAGAACGGGAGGCCATTATGTTAAGTGAAATAAGTCAGGCACAGGAAGACAAACTTTGCATGTTCTTACTTCTTTGTGGGAGCTAAAAACAAAAACAACTGAATTCATGGAGATAGAGTAGAAGAATGGTTACCAGAGGCTGGGAAGGGTAGTGGGGTGATGCGGGGGAAGCGAGGATGGTTAATGGGTACAAAAAAAATAGAAAAAAAGAATAAGACCTAGTATTTGTTAGCGCAACAGAGTGAGTATAGTCAATAATAATTTTATTGTACATTTAAAAATAAGAGTATAATTGGATTGTTTGTAACACAAAGGATAAATGCTTGAGGGGATGAGTACCCCATTTAACCTGATACGATTATTACACATTGCATGCCTGTATCAAAATATCTAATGTACTCCATAAGCACATATTCTTACTAGGTACACACAAAACTTAAAATTTTTTTAAAAAAAGAATCAAAGGAACTGGTTCGAACAGTCAAAAGACAGTTGTTGCCGGCTTCTGTAGTCTAAGCCACTGAGGAGGCAGAGGCAGGATGATCACTTGAGCCCAGGAGATGTGGGCTATAAGTGCGCTTAAGCCGATGGGGGTGTTCATATTAAGTTAAGCATCAATATGGTGACCTCCTAGCAGGAAGGGACAACCAGGTGGCCTAAGAAGAGTTGAACCAGCCCAAATCAGAAACAGAGCAGGTCAAATCTTCTGTGCTAATCAGTAGTGGGATCATGCCTATGAATAGCCACTGCACTCTGGCCTGGACAAGATAGTGAGACTCCATCTCTAAAGATCAAAACAAAACAAAAACCACAGCTACTGCCAAACAATTTATAAAAGATACACTGAAGGATTAACCAATATCCCAAAAGATAATGGTGTTTTACAAGCGGCAGGAAAATGCCATTAGTAGACTGAATCTATCGTATAATTTCTCACTATTCTCTGTGATTGCTCACTCAACTTGCTTTGGCTCCACGTAGTATCAGCTGCACTGGCTACAGCAAGTGTAATCTAGGCTAGAGATTTCAAGAGAACCTCATTCCATGTCTAGTTGATCTGCTGAGATGACCAGAACACTGGGGCCTCCATCTACTCTATCTTCACCATCCAGAGCCTGTGCTTAGACTCTTCTGCATCTATAACAGAATACTTGAAACTTGGTGATTTAAAAAGAAAAGAGGTTTATTTGACTCAGGTTGCTGGAGGCTTGTAAGTTCAAGCAGCATAGCACCAGCATTTGCTTGGCTTCTGGTGAGGACCTCCTGTTGCGTCACAACATGGCAAAGAAGTGGAAGGGGTAGCAAACAAGCTGGAAAAGGGATGAAACAAAAGACATAACCTGGCTTTATAACAACTCTTTCTCAGCCCGGGTGCAGAGGCTCATGCGTGTAATCCCAGCACTTTGGAAGCCCAGGAGTTCCAGATCAGCCTGGTAACATGGTGAAACCCCACCTCTGCCCCCAGAAATACAAAAATTAGCCAAGCATGGTGGCACATGCCTATAGTCCCAGCTACTTGAGAGGCTGAGGTGGGAAGATCATTTGAGTCCAAGAGGCGGAGGTTGTAGTGCTGAGGGATCGTGCCACTGCACTCCAGCATGGAGACAGAGTGAGACCCTGTGTCAAAACAAACAAACAAACAAACAAACAAACAAAAACTTTCTCATAGTAACTAATCCAGTACTAGGAAAACTAACCCAGTCTTCCAAAAATGCATTCATTCGTTTATGAGAGTGGGGCTCCCATGACCCAAATATTTCTTAAAAGATCCACTACCTCTCTATACTGTTAAAATTGTAATTAAATTTCAACATGAGTTTTAGCAGGAATAAACCACATCCAAACCATACCAACCTCTCCCTCTATGTGGTCTCTCCAGTAACAGAGCCCAATCTTCCTTTACATGCTGCTCAAGGCTCCAAGGCAGCTTGGAATAGTCCAAGCAGCAGCAAGGACTATACTTAGGGGTGTACATGGTCACCCTTTACTGAAGTCAAAGTAACTCCAAAGTCTTTGGGTCCGAGTAAGTCACAAAGTCAAGCCAGGGTCACTGTAACAAGGGAATTACAGAAAGGGATGGATGATAGGAGGCATTAATGATTGGGGCCATTCTGTAATAATTTGCAACAAACTAAGTCAACTTCATGGATGTGTGAACAGTGAAGTCACACGGGGCTCCAGACTTAGAAGGAGCCCATGCTTGATTTAATGTTTCAATGTCATCATCTGAAATTTCGAAACACTTTTTGAAGAAGAGAACCCACATTTTCATTCTGCACTAGGTCCAACCAATTGTTTAGCATGTCTGACCACGGATATGTTATTATGCATTACCCTAGGTGCACCCCACCCCTACATTATGGGTCCTTCTCAACACAGGCTCTATTCATGGTTCTCTTGTCAATGAAGGATGGATGTAGCATAGGGCAAGAATACTGATTCTGGCTGCAGGAACCTGGAGGCCAGCCTGCTTGAGTTCAACTCTTGTCACTAAAGACTCCACCCTCACTTTTTTGATCCCAGTCAAGCAGGAGATTCCTATTGACAGATGCTCTGAACCACCTGATGTTACAAGTTATAACAGGGCTGACTCATCATATAGAAAATATATTAAAATCAAAGCCATGATTGAAAAAGGGAGCATAGGCTGGGCACAGTGGCTCACGCCTATAATCTCAGCACTTTGGGAGGCTGGGCGGGGGTGGTGGATCACGAGGTCAGGAGTTCGAGACCAGCCTTACCAACATGGTGAAACCCCATCTTTACTAAAAATACAAAAATTAGCCGGGCGTGGTGGTGGGCATCTGTAATCCCAGCTACTCAGGAGGCTGAGGCAGGAGAATCAGTTGAACCCGGGAGGCAGAGGTTGCAGTGACCTGAGATTGTGCCATTGCATTCCAGCCTGGGCGACAGTGCCAGACTCTGTCTCAAAAAAAAAAAAAAAAAAGAAAAGAAAAAGAAAAAGAAAGAAAGAAAAGAAAAAGAAAACAGAAAAAAAAGAAAAAGGGGGCATCATAAATGAGATGTCTCTCATAGTTAGAGATGGCAGGGCAATAACAGAAAATACTTCTGTGGATCTCAAATCTGCAGTTTGCTAAAGGCAAACGCATAGGCAAGATTCACTGAGTTGGACACAAGAATGAGGCATCAGTGATCACCACATAGGCTTAGTTTCTTCTAAGGCATCTTAATAGACAACACAGAAAATCCTCACTCAATATGACCTTATGGGACTGCTCAGTACAAGAGCCCCATTCTGAGATTCTGAGGAATCATTCTGGGTCATTGATTGAGGGACCAAATGTAGATGTTTTGACATGACAAATCAGCTCCAACCAACATCCCCTTCCCACTGCCTAGGATATTAGCCTGATACTGGGACAATCCGTCACAAAGTCAAAGCACAGCAGTAGCTGCAGGGTGAGTAAGAACTCTGTTTCAGCAGGGGACAAACCCCATCTCATCCACACACCCTGACCCTCCACCCAGTGTTCTTTAGGATCAGGTGAGTAAGAACTCTGTTTCAGCGGGGGACAAACCCCATCTCATCCACACACCCCCACCCTCCACCCAGTGTTCTTTAGGATCACTTTACCACCTGAAAGTTTCTAAGAACCATAAAAAACCTTTGTTTATGTTGATTATTCATATTTATTTATCTCATTAGAAATTAGAACTAAAATATTTTTTAAATAACTATTAATCATAAACCGGTTAATACAATCATTACGTGTAAATATAAAGATCATACTTTTTGAAAAGTAACTCTGTTTTTTAAAACAAAAAAAATTAAAAGGAATGGCATTGTTTTACATTTTCAAAATTTCTTTAATGTCTGAGTCTATATAGACATCTGGACACTCATGTCTGCCTGGCGTTCGGTCTGTTACACTATGTTGTTTTGCTGAATTGTATAAAGAGAATCTAGCCTCACACAAATGGGTGGTTAGGGAGGAAACACCCCATGGATACCCCAAAAAGGGTTTGAAGACCACCAGCATTCTTGGGCCACACTTGACCTAATCAGAGCATTCATCCCATTTCAGAGGTCCTGGTGGGTTATGAGATGGGCCCTCGAAACAATCAGACATTGGCTGGGAATGTTGGGGGAAGAAGGCAGGAGACTTTTTCTCCTCTGCTTATTTCTGAGATAATATAAGGTTTTGGGGCTGTTGCAACCATCTTGCCAATATGTAAAGGACGTATGCCTGAAAAGTGAACTAAGATAGAGCATAGAGGGGTATGGAGAAAGAGTGTATAACTGGTTTCTCTTTTCATCATCTGAGTTCTGATAAGCTGCTCATTAAGCCATAACTGTCCCGTATTGTTTATAACAGTTTAACTATACTTTCAGATTCTTAGATCATGAGAAAGACCAAGTACTTGGAGGGAAGGTGTTTCAGGGTACTAAAAAGCAGCAAAGAAATTATAAAGAATTTAAGATATAAATCCATGCTCTGTTATTTGTTCATTTTAATATGACAATCATTTTATATAGGTATCCTTGAGAAAATTACTTTTGAGCAAAGACAGGGGATGAAGAACTTAGCCCGGCACATGCAGGTGGGGTGGGACTAAAGTAGCCATGAAGCAGGCACATGCCAGGTGTCCTCAAGGAACAGTAAAAGGTCAGGAAACTAGAGAGGAGTGACTGAGAGGCAAAAGAGTAGAAGGTGTGTCCTGAAAAGTGCATAGGAGGACACATTACATTAGGGCACAGGAGATTGTAGGGATCCCAGCTTTTACTTAGTGAAATGTGGAAGCTCTATGGGGTTCTGAGCACAGCAGCAGGACCTGAGTTATGGTGTAAAAGGATCACTGTGCCCGCTGTGGTTGATGAAGGTGGAAGGGCACAGTGACGGGGTTTTGCAGTTCTGCCAGTGGGAGGTGTTGGTGTCTCAGACTTGGCGGTTGTAGGGGAACCAGGAATCAGTAATCAGATCCAGGCATGTTTTGAAGGTAGAAACAACAGTATTTTCCCATAGATTAGTTGGAGTATGTTAGAGAATGAAAGCGTAAAGAATTATTTCAAACCACTTTGGTTTTCACTGAAAACGATGGAGTTATCTTCAACTGAGATAGGAATTCCGAGGAAGGAACTGGTAGATGAGGGGATCTGGGGAGATGATCAGTGTTTCCACTTGGGATGTAAAAAGTCTGCAACATACATGATACATCCATGTGGTGTTATCAAATAACAAATTGGATGCAAGAGTCTACAGTTCAACCAAGAGAGCTGGGCTGAAGACTGGTTTGGGAGTTGATGGCATTTCATCTATTGATCCCACTGATGAAAACCAAGAGATGTCATGTGGATCAAGAAGAAGCCCACCACTGACCCTTAGGGAGCTCCAACAACAAAATTCCAGGGGGAAGAGGAGGGACTCACATAGGAGACTGAGAATGAAAGCCCTTGTAGGGTAGGGGACAGGCCAGGAGACAGCAGTGTCCTACACACTGAGAGGCAGCCTGACTATCTGCCTTGAGGGCACCACGACTGAACTTGATGCTTTTCATCCCTGTTTCTATCACAGGAAGCTCATTCCCAGATCATCCCAGGTGGAAGCAGTGATACTATGTTAAATGCTTCTGATAGATCAGTAAAGTAAGAGTGGAAAATTGACCCAGACAGAGGC